>NC_090320.1:116737173-117065011 GCF_040869045.1 Eurosta solidaginis | reverse complement strand
GCATCAAGTTGATCAGGCTTGATACAATCATCGTTCCGCTGTCAGGGCTGTACACTAATTGAACGAACTGAACGAATAACTTTTTAAATTGGTAAGTTATATTTTTCCCTTTTCTTTATTCGTTCAGTTTAATAAATTTGAGTGTTTTATTGAAAACGTAAAATGTAGGTAGTAATTCAAATTTTTTTTTCATAAATGTATAAGTTTAAGAACTTGTTCAGCACTAATATTAAAATTCATAGATATATATGCGTGTGAATATATATTTTAGGGCTAAAATTGTACATATCCATTTTATTCATTTATTTATTTATTTTTTAGTAATTTTCCTTAATCTATTTTTGTGTATCGTTCTAGGTTTTTTTTGTGTGTTTCATCATCGACATTAACACCGTCGACCTTTTGAACCTGAAATGGGCCTTTATAGATGCTGTTATGTTTTTCGTAAGGGTCTTTCGACTAGTATCAAATCATTTATTTTCAAATTTAACGGTCGCACGCCTTTATCATATAGCAACTTGTTTCAAGCTTTGTGTTTACTTATCAAACTTTTTGCAAGATTATGCAATTTTTGCATCCTATACTTGGCATAGTTATCAATATTGTAAATAGGATCGATTGTAACAGTTTGTACCTCTTTCGGTAATATAGTGTGTTTGCCGAAAACTAACTCAAATGGCGTTATCTTATTATCAAAAGCTGAGTTAACGGTTACGTTATGGTGAAATGTGAAATATTTTAAGTAGGTATCCCAGTCAGAAGATGTTTCATTCAAGTATTCGCGAAGATATTCATTAAAAACAGGATGGTTACGTTGTTGTTGTTGTTGTAGCAATGCTCGCCCCACCTAATAGCCGCGACCGATCACAAATTGTCATCAATATCCTCTAACGGGAGTCCAAGGAAACTTGCCGTTTCAACAGGGGTGGACCATAAGGAAAGGGGTGTTAGAGGCGTTGGTTCCACATTACAATTAAAGAGATGGTTGGTGTCATGTGGGGACACATTACAAGCAGGGCATACATTTTGTATGTCGGGGTTGATTCTGGATAGGTAAGAGTTTAACCTGTTACAGTATCCAGAACGAAGTTGAGCAAGAGTGACACGCGTTTCCCTGGGGAGTATGCGTTCCTCTTCTGCGAGTTCTGGATATTTTTCTTCAAGTACTGGATTCACCGGGCAATTCCCGACATAAAGGTCCGACGCCTGTCTATGGAGTTCACCAAGGACCTGCTTGTGTTTTTCCGCTTCATACGGCTGGGTTCTCAGGTGCCGTATTTCCTCAAAATGCTTACGGAGATGACTCCTTAGGCCCCTAGGCGGTGCTGGTTCGTCAATCAGGTGTCTGTTGGGATGCCCAGGTTTCTGGGTATTCAACAGAAACTGTTTGGTCAGCATCTCATTTCTCTCCCTGATGGGGAGTATTCTCGCCTCATTATGCAGGTGGTGTTCTGGGGACATAAGAAGACAACCCGTGGCGATTCTGAGAGCAGTATTTTGGCAGGCCTGTAGTTTCTTCCAGTGGGTGGTTTTTAGGCTTGGCGACCATATGGGTGACGCGTAGCACGTAATCGGCTGGCTAATTGCTTTGTATGTGGTCAAGAGCGTTTCTTTATCTTTTCCCCAGGTACTGCCAGCAAGGGATTTGAGGATTTTATTACGGCTCTGAATTCTTGGAACAATTGCGGTTGCGTGCGCACCAAAATGTAGATCCTGATCAAACGTCACACCCAAGATTTTGGGGTGTGGGACAGTCGGTAGCGTAGTGCCATCAACGTGGATGTTCAATATGGTCGACATTTGGGGCGTCCATGTTGTAAATAAGGTCGCGGAAGATTTAGTCGGTGACAATGACAGGTTTCGCGAGGCGAAAAAACTGGAGAGATCAGGGAGATAGCCGTTTATTTTGTTACATAGCTCATCGATCTTTGGGCCTGGGCCTGTGGCCATTATTGTGCAGTCATCGGCGTAGGAAACGATTGTGACTCCTTCCGGTGGTGAAGGTAGCTTAGATATGTAGAAATTAAACAAAAGCGGGGATAGGACACCACCCTGTGGCACCCCTTGTTTAATTCTCCTTTGTTTTGATGTTTCGTTTCTGAATTGCACCGATGCCTGCCGACCACCCAGATAATTTGCGGTCCACCTTTTAAGACATGGGGGAAGGGTAGACCCTTCCAGGTCTTCCAGTAACGAGCCATGGTTGACCGTATCAAAAGCTTTTGATAGGTCTAACGCTACGAGTACTGTTCTATGGTGGGGATATTGATTCAAACCGCAATTTATCTGGGTGCTAATGACATTTAGCGCGGAGGTAGTGCTATGGAGTTTTCTGAAGCCATGCTGATGAGGGGCTAGCTGCAAATGTGCTTGGAAATGAGGGAGCAAAATGGCTTCAAGCGTCTTTGCCACTGGCGATAGGAGAGATATCGGACGATATGACTCACCTACGTTAGCTGGTTTCCCAGGCTTTAGTAGCGGGACCACCTTGGCCATTTTCCATTTCTCGGGGATGACAAAGGTGGAAACAGACAGGTTGAAGACATGCGCTAAATATTTGAAACCCTCTTTCCCTAGGTTTTTAAGCATCGGCATGGCTATGCCGTCTGGGCCCACTGCTTTGGATGGTTTAGCGCGACCAATGGCGTCCTCAACCTCTCTAGCGGTGATGGTAATTGGTGACGCGCTGAGTTTGTGTTTATGTGCACGTCTATTGGCTCTCCGTCTATCTTTGTCGACCGTAGGATGCATTATATATTGTCGGCAGAAAGCGCTCGCGCATTTTTTCGCATCCGACAGCACCTTATCGCCAAAGGCGATGGAAATTTTGTCTTTGTGCTTAGTCGGATTCGATAGGGACTTTATGGTGGACCAAAGTTTACCTACACCGGTAGAGAGGTTACAACCTCTTAGGTGCTCTTCCCATTTCGCCCGCTTGTGTTCGTCCACAAGCAATCTGATGCGTTGGTTTATATCCCTTATTTGGGGGTCGCCTGGATCAAGCTGTCTTATAAGGTCGCGTTCCCTCGCTAAGCTCGCGGCCTCCGCCGGGAAGTGGGGCCGGATTTCGGGAATTCTCCCGGCGGGAATGAAATGTGCCGAGGCGGATTCAATGACCTTACGGAAGGCACGCTCCCCTTGGCGGGCATCAGTCGGGATAGGGAGGGCAGCAAAGCTGCTGTCTGTTGCAGATTTATATTCTTCCCACTTTCCTTTTTTGAAGTTTATGAAAGTGCGTTTTTCGGTGACGATGAAGTCGGCGGTACGCTCGAACGAAATTAGTATGGGCAGGTGGTCGGATGCCAATGTTACCATCGGCTGCCAGTTGACGCAGTTTACGAGTTCTGCGCTCACGATTGAGATATCTGGCGAGCTATGACAGCTTCCTACCATACGTGTGGGGGGCGTCTCCGTTAATTGTGCAGAACGTCGTTTCGTCTATTTGATCCGCCAACATCTCACCCCTACTGTCCGCCCGCAAGTTTGAATGCCATAGGTCGTGATGGGCATTGAAATCGCCTAAGATAATGCGATTGTTGCCAGTGAGTAAGGCCTCGATATTAGGGCGGTATCCACTGGGGCAACAGGTGACAGGAGGGATGTAGATGTTGATGATTTCTAGATTTGCATCGCCTGACCGGACAGATAGGCCTTGACGTTCTAAGACATTGTCACTGCGGTCGATGCCAGGATCAAATATATGATATTGCACAGAGTGGTGTATAATAAACGCGAGGCCGCCTCCATTTCCGCTCTCGCGGTCTTTCCTGTGGACATTATAACCAGAGCAGGTCTGCAATGAAGATCTTGCTGTGAGTTTAGTCTCTTGAATCGCAGCAATGCGGATGTTGTGCCGCTTCATGAAATCGACTATCTCCGTAATCTTCCCAGTTAGTCCATTACAGTTGAACTGCAGAATTCTGAAGTGCATGAGGGGTGACGCCGCCACTCTAGGGGTAAGTGAGGGGTGACTACGCCTAGGTTGTGGAAGGCCAGGACGCAATTGCTGTTGTGGCCTTGGGACTGGGCGCCCTTGGGCAAGCATTGGGGTACCCGGATGATTTGGGTTTGCGACCTGGCAACATGGCGCGATGAAACCCGTCGAGGGGTTGCCGTCGCGGAGACCAGAACATCTAGGAAAGTGGCACCACCCAAGGCAGGAGCTGCATTGAGCGGATGTCGCAAACCTATATATTCTGTGCTGGCAGACGGTGCAAACGGAGGCAGGGACTAAGAGTCTGTTTCCCTGACCTGCACGATTGCTGCCAGAAAAGAGGGGAGGAGAAGAAGACGGGGGCAGGGGCTGATGCTCAGCATTGCTACCAGCTCTACTACGAAGGTAGTAGTTATGAGTGGTATCAGCTGTTTGAGTTGTTGGCGCCGTGGGGCGCGAGCAGCAGCGGGTACTTGTTGTGGCTTGCTGAGCAGCGAAGCTGCTGGAAGGTAGTGGGGATACGCTTAGGCGTAGACTACGGGACGCCCTTGGGCGTGAGCAGCAAGGAGCCACAAAAGATTTATAAAAGTTACGTGGACGTCGGGTTTTGGGATCAAGCCCAGAACAACCTGTCCGGTGCAACCATCCCTTGCACGAGACACACTGAACAGAGTATGACCGTCCTAAAAAGATTCTTTTCTGGCAAATGCAGCAAAACCATTTCTCAGGACCGGGGTGAGGAGACGGACCCGTATTGGGTTCGATACCTTCCCGGAGTAAGAGAATATGTAGCAGTCCTGCTGCAAGGAGCTGCTGGGAGGATGACAATTTGTGGGAGGGACGAAACAAATTAAATGGGGTCACACTGAAATGACAGTCCTTGGTCGGGAAAAATCCCGAGTCGCTCCGGTACATAGAACTGACTGCCTTGGGATGGTTACGTTCTATTGTAATGGTGGTGAGCCGTAGAAAAGTTGTGGTATATTTTTAAAATATTACATAATTCGTTAAAGATTTCGTTTTTATACTACGTGCCTAAATCCGTTCTAATGGCATTCATTACACCGTAGGTAAGAATGAACCCTTCGAAAATGGCTTTGGTTACAGTACTGGCTGTTTTATCAGGTATTACTATGGTTACAAGGTATTTTGTCACATATCAAGGTAACAGCAAACTTCTTACCGATATCAGAGGTTGGTAAAGGGACGATTGTGTCTACTACAACAACATCGAAATGTTTTATTGGTGTTGCCGTAATAACAAATTTTTCTTTATTGCAGAGCTTCACAAATTTGGATTTATCTCTCGTCATAGTTTTCCAATGAAACTTTGTTTTCAGTTTCGCGTATAGCTTTTTTGTTCCACAACGACCGCCTGATAACGGTGTAGTGTAAACAGCCAACAATTTCAATGCCAAATAAGTAAATCAGTTAATATGCTACCCTGTAACAAAGAGAGTCTACATTTTCATCAACACATAAAAAGGCATCTGCTAATTGTTGCTGACATAGCCATTCACACGATTTAATACAGGTGTGTGTACAACGCACGACCAAACCAAATTTGCATTCCGGAAAATTTGCGGACGTTGCATTCCCCACAAAAGTCACAGCTCAACACAGAAGTGTAGGTATATATTTTGTGTCGAGTTGTTTGTAGGTATGTAAGTATGTATGCTTAAGGTAAATATGTATGTAAGTATGTATGCTTAAAGTAAATATGTATGTAAGAATATGTGTACAATAATTTAGTATAAATAAGCTGACAATATTTGAATAAAGAAGCATTCGCTCATTGATGTTAAAAACTCACAGAACCAATTACTGCATTTTAATCTTTTATATGGCGATCCTGCCTATGATCCTACTGGCGGATTATTCAGCCTAATTCATTGGTAAGGATTTTACTGGCTGATTACAACCTAAGCCTTGTAAAAGAAAAAAAAGAGAAATGATAATTAAACTCGGGCAGCAACAGTAAAAATTGCGGCAATTGGAAGAACTCAACAAAACATACATTGGAACGATACAGAGAAGATCAGCATGGCCCCTGCGCAAGGATGACACCGAAATCGTGAAACCTTCAGGACTAGCAGCTAATAATTATAAGTATAATACGTATATTAGCTTAACTTTGACAATTTAAAAATTATTTTTAAGCAGGAAAATATTCGGGCAACCTAACGGCTGCCTATTGAAAAGCAAAAATTATATTTTTGCTGTAAAAAAATTTTTTTTTTCCTAATTAACATAAAAACCAAGGCCAGTAATATAAACATTAGGGTGTTGAAAAAAAAAATATAAAATAAAATTATAGAAAGATGATTTTAAAATTATGGAAAGACCAAGGAAAATTAAAACTTAATTTGGTTGAAATGTCATTGGAAACTTATTGAGATGCCTGGGGAACAAACAATATGGAATGTTAGAGACCCACACGCAACAGCAGCAGGTGGGAAGTCAAATTTATGGGAAGAACAGATTAAAATATTGAAAAAAAAAAAATGTTTAATAAAAAAAAAAGAAAAACAAAAAAAAAATTGTTTCTTCATATTTTTTTTTACGATGGGATGCCAAGAATCAAAAATAGAAAAACCAACGGCGAACGTTGTAAACTCAGTCCAAGTAGTAGACCAAACTGAGGCACTAGATACTATTAAGATCATGCTTCTAATCATCTGCGTAGTTAGTTGCATCAGTTTGTTTCTGAAACTCTACTCAACCCATAATAAATTCTTAAAAAGCGATATGCCAGCCGCGGTTTAGATAAGGTTTAACTACTCATAGAAGAAAAAACGATAGGAGAAAAATCTTACAATGTATTAATAAAAAATACAAAAGTAAAGGCAGAAACAGTAGTAAAGCATCTTAAAATAATAGTTGAAGCATTTAACAGAATAGGAAAAACAATCCAACAGTTAAACAGTAAACTAGACGGCAATCGAAAAGACCAAGCATATCAAATTTTTGCCAGCATTAAATACAAAGTGGTGTCCCCACTGGCAAGACATGATATAGAATTCATAGTACCAACGAGTTTCAAGAAGGAAATAGAAATAGACTTTAGCACATTCCTGCTGGAGGTAGCCTCCGATTTAGAAGAGGAACCAGAAGTAGAGCAAAAAGAAGAAGGAAAACAGGAACAAAAGGAAATTTTAATAGAGACACCAAACTCCCAAACAAGAAAAGACAAAATGGCACAAACCACAGTAGAATTCTTAAAAACGGCTTCGTCAATTCTACCTGAGTTTGATGGTAAACATGAGAACTTACATAGCTTCTTAGACGCACTAGATATCCTAGAACAAATTAAGGATACTCACGAGACCATAGCAGTCTCCATGATAAAAACTAAGCTCAAGGGAACAGCTAGAAACTTTTTGAGGACTGAAAATTCAACGGTAAACCTCCTAAACGTCCAACAGCGCAGTAAAACAGCTAATCAGTACACTGCCGAAATCGAAAAATTAACAAAATCGGTGGAGGGTGCTTACATATCTGACGGTCTTGCACCTGATTTGGCAACCAAATATGCCACACAATCAGCTGAAAAGGCTATATGTAATAACTCGGCTAACGAAAGAGTTAAATTGATAATGCAAGCAGAAACGTTCACATCTATGAACGAGGCTATTTCAAAATTTACGAATAGCTGTACTGAAGTCACGGGAAACTCAAATACAGTGTTACGCCTGACGCGCTCACAAGGTAATTACCGAGGTAACTTCCGAAGAAGCTACCAAAATAATAATTATCGAGTTAACCAAAACCGAAGATATTATAGTAATTCTAACAGCTATAATAATAATAATAGTAATAGACAAAATAATAATTTCCCAAGACGCAATTTTGGAGGTCAGTCAATATCATCTAATCAGAGTAACACGAGCAATCTCCGTAATATAAACCAAAAGGAAAACCAGCAAACTCCACCCCAACAGTAAACTCCAACGGTAATAAAGTATGTACATTCAACTTGCATCTAAACAGCTCCATATCTTCCAATACCACTCTAAATAAGTCAACTTCAACGTTCCTGATAGATACAGGAGTGGATATCTCAATAATAAAGAAGGGTCAAATTAATATTAATGTCACGATAAATAACTCACAGATCACAGATTAAAAAGGTATTGGCCGGGGCATAACAAGTACACTTGGAACAGTAAAAGCAGATCTAACAGATGATAGTCTTTTAATACGACACAAATTTCACATAGTAGAAAATGATTTCCCTATCCCAAGTGATGGAATTTTGGGACTCGACTTCATTAAAAATATAATTGCATTTTAGATTATAATAAAAATGGGGACAGCCTAATACTACGACCATACGATTACCTAGAAGATATAGTTATACAAATGACAAATAAACCAACAATCAATAGCATTACAATACCTGCAAGAGCCGAAGTAATTAGACAGGTTCATATCAATAGTCACAATAAGGTACTATTAGTACCTCATCAAGAATTGACTGATGGCATTTTTGTAGCCAACACGATAGTAAACTCAAATCAAGCTTTAATACGAGTAATAAATACAACAGATAAACATGCAATCATTCAAGATTATGACATAAAAACAGAAAGTTTAGAGGATTATGTAATAATTGAAAATACACCTCACTGTAAAGCTAATAATAAAGAAAACTTAGAAAGATTGAATACAAATTTCCCACCATTCGCTAGTACATCACTCAACACATTATGCTCAGAATTCGTTGATATATTCTCATTAGAAACAGAACCAATCACGACCAACAATTTTTACAAACAAAAGTTGCATCTGAAAGATAACACTCCTGTGTATATTAAAAATTATAGATTACCCCAAGCATATAAGAATGAAATAAATAAACAAGTAAATAAACTAATTCAAGATGATATTGTTGAACCATCAACCTCATAGTACAACACCACTATTTTATTGGTACCTAAAAAATCCCTTCCGAGCAAAGAAGAAAAAAGGTGGAGATTAGTTCTTGACTTCAGACAAATAAATAAAAAATTAGCACCTGATAAATTCCCTTTGCCTAGAATAGATGATATTCTGGATCAATTGGGAAGAGCGAAATATTTCTCATGCCTAGATTTAATGTCAGGATTTCAACAAATAGAACTCAGCCCAGAGTCAAGAGATATCACATCCTTTATAGCAGATAACGGTACTTATCGTTTCAAAAGATTACCTTATGGCCTCAAAGTAGCTCCAAACTCATTCCAGAGGATGATGACATTGGCATTCGCAGGTCTGAAACCATCACAAGCATTCTTATACATGGACGATTTAGTCGTATTAGGATGCTCCGAAAAACATATGATTAAAAATTTACGGGATGTATTCTCCACATGCAGAAAACACAATTTAAAATTACATCCGGACAGCTGTCTATTTTTCAGCCAAGAAGTTACTTATCTTGGACATAAATGCACAAGTACTGGAATTTTACCAGACCCAAATAAATTTAAATCGTTCAAAATTACCCAACTCCTAAAAATGCCCATGAAGAAAAAAGATTTGTCACATTTTGTAATTATTATAGAAGATTCGTACCAAATTTCGCGGAATACGAAAGGATTCTAACAAGACTTAGTAAGAAAAATGTAATTTTCAATTGGACAGACGACTGCGAGAAATCTTTTAACTACCTAAAAAATGCATTAATTAGTCCAAATATCCTACCATATCCCAATTTTGATAGAGAGTTCTTTATTACAACCGACGCAAGTGGTTATGCTTGCGGTGCTGTGCTAAGCCAAGAATATGAAGGAAAACAATTACCCATTGAAATATTTAAATTTATACAACGAAATGTTTCTGGTCTGAATGTCTGAACATCAATTAATTTATTAAACAAATTCTTTCTCTTTTATAGATACATTCTTAACCTACACATTCATAATTACCTTAATACTAAAAATATGTATATTTGTATTAACACTAATCATACATTTGTATACACGGTATGCATACATGTAGATTTGTAAGCATGGTATGCTTACCTTTAGATTGTATGCATAGTCTGCATACATGTAGATTTGTATGTACGCTATGCATATATGTAGATTTGTATGCATAGTCTGCATGCATGTACATTTGTATGCATAGTCTGCATGCATGCAGATTTGTATGCATGCTATGCATATATGTAAATATGTATGCATTCGTCAGCAAATCGATATTCTGTCTGGTTAATTCTCATGATTGGTTGTATGTAAATATTTTGGTGAGAAACTAAAATTGATAATAAGCAGAATTTATTATTTGTGAACAGACAAGAGTTTCTTAGTCGACATTCCATTGATGTTAGGTAACCGCTGTGTTAGGTCAATAATTTGTATAATATTGTAATATGATTGAGCTGTTAAAAACGTATTGCATAGGAGTTCATGATGCGTAATGCCGCAAACTGTATTACATTGGTGGGCATAGACGCTTAATGCTACACCATTGCCTACGCCTCAAGATCATTTACAAAAGGCGAAATAAATAAAGCCACTATCGAAAAAGAATTGGCGGCCATACATTGGACAATTATAATGAAAAACCCTTCATCTAAATTAACTAGAATCAGGTTAGATTTGGAAGAGTATGACTTTGGGGTGGAGTACATAGCCGGGAAAGAAAATTACGTGGCACACGCTCTGTCACGAATAGATATCATTGATTTGAAAGAAATGTCAGTACAGGCATGTAAAATAATGAAAGTCACGACAAGATCGCAAACTAAAAAAAATTCCAGTAATAATAGTAATAGAAATGAAAAGAAGAAAAGTCACAAAGAGAACCGTATAGTATACGAAGCGCTTAATAAATGTGAAATAAAAAGACTAGTCCAGCTCGTTTTCGATCCTCCGAAATTATATTTCAAAAAAGGGAAGAAAATTTGTAGTGAAATAAAAATTGAGGCGAAGATTGACTTAGGCCAATTCTTTACCAGGCTTATGGAAAAAGCCGGCAATTTGGGAATTAAGAAAATACAGTTGTCCTTAGGAGACAAATTGTTTAATTATACTCGACTTGACACATTTAAGGAAATAGGTACTAAAGTTCTCAAAAATTTAACTATTGCATTAACTCCGGAGGTCACATGCACAACCTAAAATTAAAAAGATTCTTCAAATATATCACGATGATCCTGTAATATTACTGGAAAAATATGAAAAATGATATAAGAAAATATATAAAGAAATACGTAAATTGTAATAAAAATTTAAAAGAACCAATGATTTTGACTGAAACACCACCGAAGGCGTTCGAAACAGTACAAATAGATACAATTGGACCTTTACCAAGATCATTAAATGGAAACGAATACGCTGTCACTTTGATATGTGATTTGACTAAATACTTAGTTGTAATTCCTATACAGAGCAAACATGCAAAAACGGTAGCCAGAACCATATTCGAAAATTTCATTTTAATTTATGGAAGTATGAAAACAATAATAACGGATATGGGATCTGAATATAAAAATAGCTTGTTTGGAGAACTATGTAAGCTTCTCAATATTGAGCACAAAACATCTACGCCGTATCACCACCAAACTTTAGGCACTGTTGAACGTAGCCATAGAATTTTCAATGAATATGTGCGTTCATACATATCCATTAACAATGATGACTGGGATGAGTATCTTAAATATTTTGCATATTGTTACAATACTGCCACATCTACAGTCCATAACTATTGCCCATTCGAATTTATCTTTGGCAAAAAACCCCACACTTACGAATTTTTACAAGAAAATACGCTAAGCCCATTATACAATTATGAGGCTTACGATAAAGAAATTAAATACAGGTTACAAATAGCACAGGATAGAGCCTTTAAATTAGTAAAAGAGGCTAAAGAAAAACAAAAGATTAGTTATGATAAAAATATTCACTATAAGGAAATAACTATAGGAGATGTAGTGTTAGTAAAAAATTAAGTAGGTCATAAGTTAGATAGTAGATATAAAGGGCCCTATAAGGTAGAAAAAATCGATAAAAACAATAATTTTACTCTAATACCCTATAAAGTAGAAAATATCGATAGTAGAAATAATGACACTTTAATGAGGATAAGCAAAAATTTCCCAGTAACATAGAAAATAGCAATATCATAAATAATAAGAAAATAATAAAAAAAAAATAAATAAATGTAAGGCGCGATAACCTCCGAAGAGATCTAAGGCCGAGCTTCTCTTCCAATTTGCGTCGTGCTCCTCTTCATTTTCCCTACAAATTGGCCGGACGGGACCTACATGTTTTATGCCGACTCCGAACGGTATCTGCAAGGCAGATGAGTTTTCACTGATAGCTTTTCATGGCAGAAATACACCCGGAGCGCTTGCCAAACACTGCCGAGGGGCGACCCCGCTTAGAAAAATTTTCTTCTAATTTAAAAACCTTATTTCTAAAATTTTGATGTTGCTTTTCCCTGGGTGCGAACCCAGGGCATACGGTGTGGTAGGCGGAGCACGCTACCATCACACCACGGTGGCCGCCACGAAGGAAACTAATAATACACAAAAATATACTTAAATTAATAGAATAAGTAAATTTTCAACCTTCAAACATAAAATACAAAATATAGAATTAATTTATACTTAACTAAATAAAAATAGAATGCTCATGCATTCTCCAAATGCATAAGCATTCTGAAAAAAAAGGGAGATGTAGTGTAAGCAGCCAACAATTTTAATGCCAAATAAGTAAATCAGTTAATATGCTACCCTGTAACAAAAAGAGTCTAAATTTTCATCAACACAAAAAAGGCATCTGCTAATTGTTGCTGACATAGCCATTCACACGAGTTAATACAGGTGTGTGTACTAGAGATATACGCCGCCGATAAACGCCGTCGCCACCGCCGATTAGGGTCGATTTTCGCACGCCGCCGCCGAAAGTCAAAAATATCGGCGCGGCGGCGGTGGCGGCGGCGTCTGGCGCGTTACTATATTTTCTACTCGTTTAAGACTGTTTATGCCATTTATTGTTCATGTCGAAAATTGGTCGGATATAGTCGAAAGTGGTATCAACGGATGCGCATAACTGCCAGTTACAAGAAACTAATTGAGAAATTTAACTCGTTCTAAATGTTCAAAAGTTATTTAAAACAACAGGCGTTTTCGATGTTTGCTTAACACGGACTTTCCATCACCCAATTCACCAAGTTATTAAAACAAAACACTAAAAGAAAAGTTATATAATAAATTTATATGCTCACTTTGCATATTTTTTTCAAAAAATTAATAATGAACAATGAATTCAAATAAAATTACCCAAGGCGTTTCAAATTGTCCTCAAGTTGTAAAAAAACCAAAATACCCAAAAAAGGTGCCGATTTTTTTTGAAAATATTATATTGCGATTGGCTCGAATCATCGAAATCAGTGATGCAAAATCCTTTAGCAGGTTCTAGGGGCATAAAAAGTCCATTGAAATGATTCTTACCTCATACTTAAGTTGAGGATATATGTATGTATGAGAAGGGTTTGAAAAATCGTTTGGGCTTACATTCAAACATCTGTTGTTTATTTGCGAAATTATACAATAGCGTCTGAAATTTTAATTTTGATTTTCACACTTCATCCTTCAACACCCAAGTCTCCCGGTTTGTCATTTGCTAAAGTTGGCGGTCCTATCCAAAACTAGTCCCTCGGAGTGAATTACATTGATTATAGCCTATCAACCAAGTTTAAATATCAACTACACGTTACGGATCCTTTTACAAATGTGAATACGTAGGCACATATATTTACCAGGTGAGGCTTTTTCCTTCGCAAGAACACTCAAAGTGGTGAAGCAAAAGCTTTCCGAAGACAGTCGAACTAATGACCGTGTGTGCTACTATCCTAACGTAGTAGACATTCGAACTAGTCTGAAAACTGAAGCTACGCGGTCATCCATAATGAGCTGTTATATCATAAGGCCGGAAAACAGCAGTAAACATTTTCAACTTAAAATCGGGTGACTTTCATTCTAAAATATCGTTTTGATTTAACGATGACTATTGAAATCAATTTTGTAAACACAAACGTCTGCAAACTTTGGTCTACATTTTAAAAATTTTATCCAGGGTCTTTGTAAAATTTTAATCATGAAGATGCGCCGAGGATTATACGATTTTCACTCATTACGCAATGACTTCCACTTAGATTGCTTATGATTTCGAAGGCGGCATCCTTGGCCGAATAGTCACTCCCTAACGTTTCATGGCGTTTCTCTGGTGTAGCTCGGCAGCATAGCGCGACAAAAGCATCCGTTGGAAAGTCTTCGGGGCTACACCTAGCGCTTCTAGGAAAGTGGAGTCGACGAAGGTATGAGTTCGAAGTCGCAATCTATAGCTTCTGTACTGGCATATGGTGTGAGGGTCAGGAGGCGTGGTAGCGACTGTACGTAGGGATTGCTACTGTTCGCACATCGGGAATTGTAGCTCTTAAAAACAGCCAGAGTCATGAGTATTAAAAGACCCTTAATAGCAACCGTAAGTCGCCTTTGTGAGTGACCGCCAAGGAGCCACAAATGATTTAAAGAAATAGTGTTCGCGACGATTATTAGGAGTTAACCCTAGGTGAAACTACGCCTTGTACGAGTTATGCAGACAAAAGTGTGGCTATATTATGTATCTCGATTTCTTTTCAGCAGACGCAGCAGTACCAATTTCAAAGACCGGGGTTAAGTTCGAAGCCTCTCTGGAGTAAGTGAACGAGGGACAATCCCTCCGCAAGGAGCTACTACTGAAAATTTTTGAACGGTATGCGAGATCTTGAGGCAAAAACCCCGGATCTTTCCGAAACGGCCAACACGTTGATTTCCTTAAATACATACAAACAAAACCTTTCCTAAATATTATTTTTTTAATAGAAAAATCAAGCTTTTTAAAGTAAGAACACCGGCGTACGCCGGCGCGCCGCCTACGCCGCCGGTATATAATAGAGTTCACGCCGCCACCGCCGATAAAGCGATCGGCGTAAACCTCTAGGGTGTACAACGCACGACCAAACCAAATTTGCATTCCGGCAAATTTGCGGACGTTGCATTTCCCACAGAAGTCACAGCTCAACACAGATGTGTATGTACATATTTTGTGTCGAGTTGTATGTAGTATGTAAGTATGTATGCTTAAGGTAAATATGTATGTAAGTATGTATGCTTAAAGTAAATATGTATGTAAGAATATGTGTAGAATAATTTAGTATAAATAAGCTGACAATATTTGAATAAAGAAGCATTCGCTCATTGATGTTAAAAACTCACAAAACCAATTACTTAATTTTAATCTTTTATAACGGGGCAGGGTGGTAAATGGTCATCAAACATAGTTTTTTGTCGTTATCAGTCACTGTTTCTACCGGGTCAGTTAACATTATTTCTAATGTTTTTAGCATGTCATTTCCTTTGGCTTTTAGCTCGGATATGGGAATATGTTTAAAAATTATGTCATCTTTTGGCCATTCTATTTTCTTAAAGAGCTGACTGTCGGCTGCCTTTTGCAACCTCGAAAGCAAATAATCTAAATTCAGAGTTTCGTTAACAGTAGCAACACTAGTTAAAAAAATGCGTTTGGATTTAATATGCGCAAATATAAGAACATTAAAATTTGTTTTATTTTTATCATAACATATTTGAGATCTTATTTTCGGTATTTTTTTGGAAAATTGGAATTCGAATTTGTCATACACCATAACTTTCTCTGTTAAAGTGTGACTTTCATTGGTTGTATTTGGTTGGAATTTTTGGTCATTGACCGAGTTTTCATTGCCAGAATGTGTTTACATTCTTGTTTTAAATCAGAAAATGAAATTCGCGAAAGTGCATCAGCTGCTATGTTGGTTTTTTTTAGTGGCCCAATGAAACCAGGCTAATCCTGTTCACGCGATCGATTTATATATATATAATAACTTTTTTTTTTTTTTATTTTGCCGAGTCTTTGATGGGCAGCGGTTTGTCGAGCGTCACGATCTGAGACTGCTCAGCTACAGAAGAAATTTCATCAGCCAAGCGTAATACTTAAAGAGAACAGAAGCACACGTATTATACATTAATTTAGAGAGGTGAGAACAATCTTTTTTATAGAAAAAAGGGAGTCCGAGCTATCAAATGTGTTTGAGTGAGAGTTATAATCTTGGCATAAACGCCGAAAAGGTTCATTTTGTTCGAAATTCGTTCTACATTGTTTCAGCAGAAGAGGTTTGAAGTGTCTCGATGTCCGAGAGGGAACGCAAAAGTTCACTTCATTCAGAAGGAATGGGCTCGAAATTGATCCATTTAAAAGTTTTGTCATAAATATTACACCAAGCATTTCCCTTCGACTAGCAAGAGTTGGAAGATTGATAAGCTTTAATCGATTAGTATAAGGTGGAAGATTAGTTAAAGAGTCCCATTGGAAATTTCTTGGACATGGACTTGATAACGCGGATTCCAAATTATCGAGCCGTATTCTAATATTGGCCTAACTAATGTTGTAAAAAGTGCTTTAGTTATGTAAGGGTCGTTAAATTCTTTTGACCACCGTTTAACAAATGCAAAAACACCTTTGCCTTTATTCACTGTAGCATTAATATGAAGATTGAAACTAAGTTTGGAATCCATCATGACTCCCAAGTCAAGTTTTTTCGCCTCGCGAAACCTGGCATTGTCACCGACTAAATCTTCCGCGACCTTATTTACAACATGGACGCCCCAAATGTCGACCATATTGAACATCCACGTCGATGGCACTACGCTACCGACTGTCCTACACCCCAAAATCTTGGGTGTGACGTTTGATCAGGATCTACATTTTGGTGCGCACACAACCGCAATTGTTCCAAGAATTCAGAGCCGTAATAAAATCCTCAAATCCCTTGCTGGCAGTACCTGGGGAAAAGATAAAGAAACGCTCTTGACCACATACAAAGCAATTAGCCAGCCGATTACGTGCTACGCGTCACCCATATGGTCGCCAAGCCTAAAAACCACCCACTGGAAGAAACTACAGGCCTGCCAAAATACTGCTCTCAGAATCGCCACGGGCTGTCTTCTTATGTCCCCAGAACACCATCTGCATAATGAGGCGAGAATACTCCCCATCAGGGAGAGAAATGAGATGCTGACCAAACAGTTTCTGTTGAATACCCAGAAACCTGGGCATCCCAACAGACATCTGATTGACGAACCAGCACCGCCTAGGGGCCTAAGGAGTCATCTCCGTAAGCATATTGAGGAAATACGGCACCTGAGAACCCAGCCGTATGAAGCGGAAAAACACAAGCAGGTCCTTGGTGAACTCCATAGACAGGCGTCGGACCTTTATGTCGGGAATTGCCCGGTGAATTCAGTACTTGAAGAAAAATATCCAGAACTGGCAAAAGAGGAACGCATACTCCCCAGGGAAACGCGTGTCACTCTTGCTCAACTTCGTTCTGGATACTGTATCGACGTTGAGACGTTCCTCTTCCGCGAGTTCTGGATATTTTTCTTCAAGTACTGGATTCACCGGGCCATTCCCGACATAAAGGTCCGACGCCTGTCTATGGAGTTCACCAAGGACCTGCTTGTGTTTTTTCGCTTCATACGGCTGGGTTCTCAGGTGCCGTATTTCCTCAAAATGCTTACGGAGATGACTCCTTAGGCCCCTAGGCGGTGCTGGTTCGTCAATCAGATGTCTGTTGGGATGTCCAGGTTTCTGGGTATTCAACAGAAACTGTTTGGTCAGCATCTCATTTCTCTCCCTGATGGGGAGTATTCTCGCCTCATTATGCCTCAGATGCAGATCGACGTTGAGACGTTCCTCTTCCGCGAGTTCTGGATATTTTTCTTCAAGTACTGGATTCACCGGGCCATTCCCGACATAAAGGTCCGACGCCTGTCTATGGAGTTCACCAAGGACCTGCTTGTGTTTTTTCGCTTCATACGGCTGGGTTCTCAGGTGCCGTATTTCCTCAAAATGCTTACGGAGATGACTCCTTAGGCCCCTAGGCGGTGCTGGTTCGTCAATCAGATGTCTGTTGGGATGTCCAGGTTTCTGGGTATTCAACAGAAACTGTTTGGTCAGCATCTCATTTCTCTCCCTGATGGGGAGTATTCTCGCCTCATTATGCCTCAGATGCAGATCGACGTTGAGACGTTCCTCTTCCGCGAGTTCTGGATATTTTTCTTCAAGTACTGGATTCACCGGGCCATTCCCGACATAAAGGTCCGACGCCTGTCTATGGAGTTCACCAAGGACCTGCTTGTGTTTTTTCGCTTCATACGGCTGGGTTCTCAGGTGCCGTATTTCCTCAAAATGCTTACGGAGATGACTCCTTAGGCCCCTAGGCGGTGCTGGTTCGTCAATCAGATGTCTGTTGGGATGTCCAGGTTTCTGGGTATTCAACAGAAACTGTTTGGTCAGCATCTCATTTCTCTCCCTGATGGGGAGTATTCTCGCCTCATTATGCAGATGGTGTTCTGGGGACATAAGAAGACCGTGGCGATTCTGAGAGCAGTATTTTGGCAGGCCTGTAGTTTCTTCCAGTGGGTAGTTTTTAGGCTTGGCGACCATATGGGTGACGCGTAGCACGTAATCGGCTGGCTAATTGCTTTGTATGTGGTCATGAGCGTTTCTTTATCTTTTCCCCAGGTACTGCCAGCAAGTGATTTGAGGATTTTATTACGGCTCTGAATTCTCGGAACAATTGCGGTTGCGTGCGCACCAAAATGTAGATCCTGATCAAACGTCACACCCAAGATTTTGGGGTGTAGGACAGTCGGTGTCGTAGTGCCATCGACGTGGATGTTCAATATGGTCGACATTTGGGACGTCCATGTTGTAAATAAGGTCGCGGAAGATTTAGTCGGTGACAATGCCAGGTTTCGCGAGGCGAAAAAACTGGAGAGATCAGGGAGATATCCGTTTATTTTATTGCATAGCTCATCGATCTCTGGGCCTGGGCCTGTGGCCATTATTGTGCAGTCATCGGCGTAGGAAACGATTGTGACTCCTTCCGGTGGTGAAGGTAGCTTGGATATGTAGAAATTAAACAAAAGTGGGGATAGGACACCACCCTGTGGCACCCCTTGTTTAATTCTCCTTGGTTTTGATGATTCGTTTCTGAATTGCACCGATGCCTGCCGACCACCAAGATAATTTGCGGTCCACCTTTTAAGACATGGGGGAAGGGTTGACCCTTCCAGGTGTTGCAGTAACGAGCCATGGTTGACCGTATCAAAGGCTTTTGATAGTGCTATGGAGTCTTCTGAAGCCATGCTGATGAGGAGCTAGCTGCAAATGTGCTTGGAAATAAGGGAGCAAAATGGCTTCAAGCGTCTTTGCCACTGGCGATAGGAGAGATATCGGACGATATGACTCACCTATGTTAGCTGGTTTCCCAGGCTTTAGTAATGGGACCACCTTGGCCATTTTCCATTTCTCGGGTATGACAAAGGTGGAAAGAGACAGGTTGAAGACATGCGCTAAATATTTGAAACCCTCTTTCCCTAGGTTTTTAAGCATCGGCATGACTATGCCGTCTGGGCCCACTGCTTTGGATGGTTTAGCGCGATCAATGGCGTCCTCAACCTCTCTAGCGGTGATGGTGATTGGTGACGCGCTGAATTTGTGTTTAAGTGCGTGTCTATTGGCTCTCCGTCTATCTTTGTCAACCGTAGGATGCATTATATATTGTCGGCAGAAAGCGCTCGCGCAAATTTTCGCATCCGACAGCACCTTATCGCCAAAGGCGATGGAAACTTTGTGTTTGTGCTTAGTCGGATTCGATAGGAACTTTACGGTGGACCAAAGTTTACCTACACCGGTAGAGAGGTAACAACCTCTTAGGTGCTCTTCCCATTTCGCCCGCTTGTGTTCGTCCACAAGCAATCTAATGCGTTGGTTTATATCCCTTATTTGGGGGTCGCCTGGATCAAGCTGTCTTATAAGGTCGCGTTCCCTCGCTAAGCTCGCGGCCTCCGCCGGGAAGTGGGCCGGATTTCGGGAATTCTCTCGGCGGGAATGAAAGGTGCCGAGGCGGATTCAATGACCTTACGGAAGGCACGCTCCCCTTGGCGGGCATCAGTCGGGATAGGGAGGGCAGCAAAGCTGCTGTCTGTTGCAGATTTATATTCTTCCCACTTTCCTTTTTTGAAGTTTATGAAAGTGCGTTTTTCGGTGACGATGAAGTCGGCGGTACGCTCGAACGAAATAAGTATGGGCAGGTGTTCGGATGCCAATGTTACCATCGGCTGCCAGTTGACGCAGTTTACGAGTTCTGCGCTCACGATTGAGATATCTGGCGAGCTATGACAGCTTCCTACCATACGTGTGGGGGCGTCTCCGTTTATTGTGCAGAACGTCGTTTCTTCTATTTGATCCGCCAACATCTCACCCCTACTGTCCGCCCGCAAGTTTGAATGCCATAGGTCGTGATGGGCATTGAAATCGCCTAAGATAATGCGATTGTTGCCAGTAAGGCCTCGATATTAGGGCGGTATCCACTGGGGCAAGAGGTGACAGGAGGGATGTAGATGTTGATGATTTCTAGATTTGCATCGCCTGACCGAACAGATAGGCCTTGACGTTCTAAGACATTGTCCCTGCGGTCGATGCCAGGATCAAATATATAATATTGCACAGAGTGGTGTATAATAAACGCGAGGCCGCCTCCATTTCCGCTCTCGCGGTCTTTCCTGTGGACATTATACCCAGAGCAGGTCTGCAATGCAGATCTTGCTGTGAGTTTAGTCTCTTGAATCGCAGCAATGCGGATGTTGTGCCGCTTCATGAAATCCACTATCTCCGTAATCTTCCCAGTTAGTCCATTACAGTTTAACTGCAGAATTCTGAAGTGCATGAGGGGTGACGCCGCCACTCTAGGGGTAAGTGACGGGTGACTACGCCTAGGTTGTGGAAGGCCACGACGCAATTGCTGTTGTGGCCTTGGGACTGGGCGCCCTTGGGCAAGCATTGGGGTACCCGGATGATTTGGGTTTGCGACCTGGCAACATGGCGCGATAAAACCCGTCGAGGGGTTGCCGTCGCGGAGACCAGAACATCTAGGAAAGTGGCACCACCCAAGGCAGGAGCTGCATTGAGCGGATGTCGCAAACCTATATATTCTGTGTTGGCAGACGGTGCAAACGGAGGTAGGGACTAAGAGTCTGTTTCCCTGACCTCCACGATTGCTGTCAGAAAAGAGGGGGGAGAAGAAGACGGGGGCAGGGGCTGATGCTCAGCATTGTTACCAGCTCTACTACGAAGGTAGTAGTTATGAGTGGTATCAGCTGTTTGAGTTGTTGGCGCCGTGGGGCGCGAGCAGCAGCGGGTACTTGTTGTGGCTTGCTGAGCAGCGAGGCTGCTGGAAGGTAGTGGGGGGCGCTTAGGCGTAGACTACGGGACGCCCTTGGGCGTGAGCAGCAAGGAGCCACAAAAGATTTATAAAAGTTACGTGGACGTCGGGTTTTGGGATCAAGCCCAGAACAACCTGTCCGATGCAACCATCCCTTGCACGAGACACACTGAACAGAGTATGACCGTCCTAAAAAGATTCTTTTCTGGCAAATGCAGCAAAACCATTTCTCAGGACCGGGGTCAGGAGGCGGACCCGGATTGGGTTCGATACCTTTCCGGAGTAAGAGAATATGTAGCAGTCCTGCTGCAAGGAGCTGCTGGGAGGATGACAATTTGTGGGAGGGACGAAACAAATTAAATGGGGTCACACTGAGATGACAGTCCTTGGTCGAGAAAAATCCCGAGTCGCTCCGATACACAGAACCGACTGCCTTGGGAAGCGCCTAGATTATCAAAGATATCATCAACGCGGGGAAAAAGAAATTTATTAGCTATAAGATTTTTATTGATACCACGGAAATCAACACACATTCTGTAAGCTTTTTGACCTTCACTGCTTTTTTTGGAACTAAAATCAGAGGACTGTTGTAGTTTGAATTACTTTCTTCTATAAGATTATTTTTTAAAATATTTTTTACTTGCCTATCAATTCCCTCTCGCTGCGAATAGGGTAATCGGTAATTCTTCATATAAACTGGCGTGGCATCCTTTAATCTAAGTTTTTGCGCATAAAAATTATTTATTGTCATTACGTCATCCTTTAATGCGAATATATCCGCGTATTGAAGGCATAGGTTTAATAATTTTTCTTTTCCAGTGCTAGGTATTTGCTGTGTCAGTATATTTGTAAGTTCGCTTATGCGTTTTGCATCTGCGGTTGTTTTATTAATAGAATAAACATTGTAGTTGCTTAACATTTCTGACTGAACGTGACAATTGTTCACTAGCTTCACTTTATCTGTGGTATTAATAATTTTTAATATAGGATTGCTCCTGTTGGCAATACACCTTGCCGGGAAAACGCCGTCGCAAATTTCCTGCAATTCTATGAATAGCTGTCGGTTGGGTTTCCCTAAGTTAAAGACACGGTACACGTCACAACTAGGTGGTATGATACATGTATCAACGTTTGTACTATGTAAAATTGGAATCTCAAATTTTTGGTTATTTAACCAAAACGAAAGACGATCATTTGCATGATTTATGTTGCATCTGTATGCTTTGAGAAAATCTTTGCCAAGAATGGCATCAGATGGGATGATAAAATTGTCTGGAACGACATGTAATGTACATACGTTTAAAAAAGTAATTGGATGTTGTTAAATTTGTTGCTATTTTTCCAAGAGTCAACACTGTACCTGATGTGACACCTGTTATGTTTATTATATTATCGCTGTCCATGGGCGTATCTTTATTTAAGGCGGAAAGTTTAATTAAGGAGATGTCTGCTTGTATGTGAACAAGAAATGTGCACCGTTTGTGGGAGTCGGTACATCCTAACTCAACAAAATCTGTGTAGTTAAATTTAAGCAATATATGGACACTTCGCCTTGGTTGTTGACCGCATTTACTCGGTTGCTCCCTCAGTGTTCGCTCCTGAGGGGCTGCCGCGTTTAATCTAGGGACATTGGTTTGTCTATTTTTGTTGGTCTGTCTTGAATTATTGTTATAGTTGTTATTGCTTCTGTCATTAGGAAATCTTTGAGTTTGTCTGGTACGAGCTCGAACGGCAATACCTGTCTTTCTTGTACTTCATTGTTCTGTTCGACGATTAATTTTGCTACAACATCTTTCGGGTCTTTAAAATGGGTTGAGGCAAGGATTGATTTAACTATGCTTGATTTGGCATTTAGTCGGCAAACGTTGACAGTTTGCTCGACTGCCATCTCGTGAGCTTTTGTTTGTGTTATGCCTTCAATGATTAAAGAACGTTCAATAGCCTCTAACAGTTCTTCTACACGTTTACAAAAATCCGAATAATTATTGTTGCTTACATGTAGGGCTGCGATTTTGCCTGCAACAAACTTTGAGTTGTCAGGCTTTATTCGTACTCGTAGGGAAAGTTTTATATCGCTGGTAGATGAAATACTCGTAGGAAGGGCTTTTCGAGCTTGTCCTTCCAGTTTAGATTTCAAAAATGATATTAGGGTGGGTATTAAGTTTTCCTCAGCTAAACTTTCAACAAGATCTATTTTATCGATAAACGATTCGAGAGCCAGTGGGTCCACGGAATAATTTTCACGAATTATAGGCGCACACATTGTTACAAATGTTTTTTTTTTTTTTGCTCTACGGTAGCCATATTTGAATTTCTAGAAATACTTGCGTTTGGTTCTTTAGTGAATACGTATTGCTTATCTTGGAAAGTAAGTAAATTATCTAAATTATCTAATGCGTTTAAGGAAGCGTGCCGTTTAATATTTTTTCCGGAGACTTGCACCTGACTCACCTGATTCGTAATATTTAATAATATCTTCCCGCAATAATGAAGTAAAATCTTGTGGAACCTTTATTCTGCATTCTAGCTTAGCAAAACATTTGATAAGCTGCTCTCTACGACGTACTATAATATCGTTAATGGATTTTATGTTAACACTTGAAATGTTTTCTAAGTTTAAAGTATTGCATGCGGGTTTGATGGGGCTTGACCCCTCCTATGGGCTCCGCTAGGCTGCGTTGGACTTGTCGCGGAATTCGGGTATGCTTGCCTTTCAGCACGAACTAGCTCGTCGGATATGGGTGGGTTTTATTTTCCACAGTCCACGCAGCAGCCGCAATAGAGAAAAAAATGCATACCCTTTAGTGACACCGGAGTAATCACTCCACCCTCGTAGCATCTGACCAGCCACGGCCAATTAGAATCATCAACCCCCTTCTAACTCTCAATACCCCTAACTGTCCTTGTCCGTCCTCTTAGTACCCCCCGCCCCCCCCCCCCCCTTGTACAAGTCTCGGTTCGCCTCCTTTGCATGAGGCCGGCCAATCCGCCCCTCCTCAACCTTTTGCCAATCTAGGCCCTTGTGGATGGCCCCTAAAACTCCCTACACCCCATATTCATGAGTCACTCACCACACTCATGCCCCCTTACCACTTCCCCATGTCATCCCGTCCACGTCCGTCATGACCCCGTCAAGGAAATTATTCACCACACACGAATTTTGTGATTAACAATTTAACAAATTCATCTTTATTCAACATTCTTATTTACTTAGTAAAACGATTTTATATTCCATTTCGGTGCAATTTTTGCGCAGGGAATCAATGAAGCCAGGGGTCATCCATCTCTAATTCTATCGCAAACCCTGAAAGCTTACCTTAGGACGTCGTAATGTGTGCCCTGAGATACAAGATCGAACGTCAGCATTAACTTAAAACAAAACCCTACTTCCAAATTATTCTCTGCACCTGCCTTGCACCGTTCTTTCAAGATAATTTTCAATATACATTTAGTGAAGTCTTCTGCTTCTTTTGTCTTATGCTTTCCTTACGAGCTACGATCTAGTAGAAAATATGCAATTTGAATTTCTTTAACATGGAAGAGAACTACATTTCCATCTTATATGTTATTTGTTACGGTTCTGGCATTCAATTTTTCTTCATATTAACCTAAACTTCTTTTCAATTCATATGATCGCGACAAAGGATCTTGACAAAGAAACTTATGATACATTGAAATTCGAGAATCGGAATTAGCTTATGGCATATTGACTATTAAAATATATCTGCATGTAAGCATTGACCTATAATCTGATGACTAATGAGTATATAAATCAACTCAATCAATTCTATAATTCATATTTACATGGGATTTGCGTGTCTGTGTGGATTGAGCCACATCCTGTCAAACTTGCAAAAAAGTAGATTAATCAAATTCAAATGGTATGTAACCACGACCCACTATTACTTATGAAAGATTTATGAAATTCATATGTGAATGCCTATCTTTCTATACGCTTTATAAACTATCCGGGAGTGTACCGAAGCCACTGTGCTACTATGAAGTCACCAAATCTTCATTCTGCCTGCAAGTGGAAGTCCCCGCTCCAGTAAAACATCTAATAGAACTCCTAGTTGTTCGCCAATGCGCAGATGACATCAAATGAAAGCATGTGCGCGTATAAATTTACTGCAATTTTCTTTTATAGTTAAATTTCTTCGGATATTCACGTAAGACTTCTATTCTCCTTGCTGGTTATCTTCTAAAAGAAAATGTTTACCGCGTTCAGGTTGCTTGCTGTTAATTCAGAAATTTAGCGTCTGAAATATTGAGCTTTTTGTTAGTCGCCTATGCGCATATGACCCCAGGACACGTTCACGACCATGGTCAAACAGGACGGACGAGATGCATTTTTAGGTCTCTTTGGCTCCATGAGCCTATGATGGACTGCAGTTGGCGAAACTAGTAACCTTTTGACGCTTTGATTACACAGGGTTTGTTTTCAACGGCTGAAAACAATCGCCTAGCCATCGACGCTCACCATGTCACTCCATGTCAATCTGCATGGTCGTGTCTGGTGCGTTTTATCCGAAGTAATGTTCGCATTTTTTTGCTGAGGGAACATTAATGCAAGACAGTAGGTACTACAACATGATACAAACTGTGGAAAGGTTGAACTTTATGAAAACTTTTAGTTTTTTGTGGTTAGCAATTCGGCATGTTTGATTACTCGTCAAGGTGCGAACTGCTTCAACCTATGAAGTTGAGTCGGATAAACACTTTATCGCGCATATGGTTGTTCACCACTAAACTGTCGTAACAAAAGATATAATGGAATTATACGATTCGATAAGTAATTCTTTGTATTCTGTTTATTTTTCTTCTCTTGTAGATAATGGGCGACTTTGTAAAATTCGTTTGGTGATTTTTAAAAATGACTCTTGAGCTTCTTTGGTCCTTACTTCAATATCACTCATAGCAACTGAATAATTTATCGTGAAAATCCTACACACCCTAGTTCAGTTTGTTCAAAAAGTGACTTTGCTAATTTATTGTTGTTTTTCATTTTAATATATTTAACTATTGGTTTATCAAAAAGCCTCGTAATTTTTTCTTTATTATTCCTTTATATGTATGTATGAATTGAATGTAAAAATGTTGTATTTAATTTATAAATATATTTACATATATGTGAAAAGAAAAATGTTAGTAATTTAACTTAGGTGTACCACCGTAACTCCTCCTGTAACTCCTCTTCGGTGTATTGTCTGTTGTTGTCTCTGCCCGTGTTTACTGCCTTTTACTTCATGCCTTCGTTGTAGTATCGGTTGATGCTTGGACTCTCTGCTGCTCTTGCCGGATATCGCTTAGCTGTTGCAACAGCCGATTTGCGCTCTGACTTCCGTTGTTTTGCCTATTGGAGAAATATTTAATGTTTGTTGTATTGAAAGTAATAATTTTTTTCTTGATGTTTTAATTTTGTATTATTGTAATATTGTATTATGTGTACATAAGTAACCGTTGCGTGTTTTATATGTATATATAGGTATTTCTTTCCCGTTTTGTGTCGTCTATTATATACTTTAAGTACATTGACTTTACCGGATTTAAAATTCTTACGGTTTGTATGTTTCCTTTAGTTGATTTTTACATATTTGTATAACCGTGTTTGTTGTTTTTGTTTTCTTACTTCATGTAGTTGTAATTTTTGTTCAGCGATTATTCACTTTTTAAAATTTGTTAAAGTGGTATCGTTTATTGTTGTTGCTTTCTTTAGCTGAACAATGTTCCATTTTTTTCTCTGTTGAACTTTTTAATAATTTAATCGTTGTGATTTTGTATATATTTTTTAACTTTCATGTGATGTTTGTGTACATATGTACTGCTTATTGCACACCACTCTGTTCGCCTTTGCATATTAATAAAACATTTGTGCGTACGTATATATGCATTTTATTTGTTTTTCTGGACTTTTCGTCTCTATTTGTATTTTTTTTTTGTATATGACACTAAGTGAGAAGATATGTTCAAATATATTCTTTTTTAGTATGTAGCTTCTAATTTTGCAAACACTCGTACAGGTATTATAATTTCAATTTAATATATTTTCCTTTATGTTCAAATTAATTAATTTATTAGTGTAATTTCTTTTCACACTTATTTGTTCTATCACTCACTTAGTTAATTGTCTTTAAGCGTTTCGCACAAATTGGTACAACTGTCGCGGTCGCCATGTACCGTCGCCGTGTAAAAGTACTTACTTTTTTAAGCGTATTCGAATTAATTTAATAACGAGTGCACGGCTAAAGGTTCTTCTAAGACTAAGTTTATTAACTTTAATATACAGTTACAGAGTACCTTATTAATGTATGATTGGTACATAGGAGAATTAGCGGCAGAATATAAATATATGATACTTATGTTATAAAGGCGTTAACAGACTATAGCTATAAGTATGTTCATATTATTCTAATTTATATGGTGCCACTATACCCTACTTCAAAGCAAATTTGCAATTAGCCTGTCATCAGCATGGCTTTACAAATCTTCATAGCACCACCACCGCGCTAAATGCCATTAGCACCCACATAATTGCGGTTTAAATCAAAACCCCCACCATAGAACAGTACTCGTTGCGCTACACCTATCAAAAGCTTTTGACACGGTCAACCATGGCACGTTACTGCAAGACTCGAAGGGTCTACCCTTCCCCATGTCTTAAAAGGTGGACCGCAAATTATCTGAGTGGTCGGCAGGCATCGGTGCAATTCAGAACCGAAACATCAAAGCCAAGAAGAATTAAACAAGGGGTGCCACAGGGTGGTGTTCTATCCCCACTTTTGTTTAACTTCTACATATCAAAGCTACCTCCGCCACCAGAAGGAGTTACTATCGTTTTCTACGCCGATGAATGCACAATAATGGCCACAGGCCCAGGCCTCGATGAGCTTTGCAACAGAATAAACGGCTACCTCCCTGATCTCTCCAGTTTTTTCGCCTAGCGAAACCTGGAATTATCACTGACTAAATCCTCCGCGACCTTACTCACAACATGGACGTCCCAAATGTCGACCATTTTGAACATCCACGTCGATGGAACTACGCTACCGATGTCCTACACCCCAAAATCTTGGGTGTAACGTTTGATCAGGATCTACATTTTGGTGAGCATGCAGCCGCAATTGTACCGAAAATCCAGAGCCGTAATCCTCAAATCTCTTGCTGGCAGTACTTGGGAAAAAGACAAAGAAACGCTCATCACCACTTACAAAGCAATTGGCCAGCCGATTGCATGCCATGCATCCCCTATATGGTCGCCTAGCCTAAAAAATACTCACTGGAGGAAGCTACAGGCCTGCCAAAATACTGCTCTCAGAACAGCCACGGGCTGTCTTCTTATGTCCCCAGGACACCATCTACATAATGAGGCGAGAACACTCCCCATCAGGGAGAGAAATGAGATGCTAACCAAACAGTTCCTGGTGAATACTCAGAAACCTGGACATCTCAACAGACATCTGATTGATGAGCCAACACCGCCCAGGGGCTTAAGGAGTCATCTCCGTAAACATTATGAGGAAATACGGCAGCTGAGAACTCAGCCGTATTAAGCCAAAAAACACAAGCAGGTCCTCAGTGAACTCTACAAACAGGCGTCGAACCTTTATGCCAGTAATTGCCCGGTGAATCCAGTACTCAAAGAACAATACCCAAAACTTGCAGAAGAGGAACGTACACTCCCCAGGGAATCGCGAGTCACTCTAGCTCAGCTTCGATCTGGATACTGTAACAGGTTAAACTCCTACCTATCCAGAATCAACCCCGACATACAAAATGTATGCCCCGCTTGCAATGTGTCCCCACATGACACCAACCATCTCTTTAATTGTAATGTGGAACCAATGCCTCTAACACCCCTCTCATTATGGTTCACGCCTGTTGAAACAGCAAGTTTCTTTGGACTCCCGTAAGAGGATACTGATGACAATTTGTGATCGGTCGCACCTATTAGATGGGGCGAAGCACTGCTACAAGAACAACAACTCCTTTCGCCAGTAGCTAGGACATTGGAAACCGTTCTGCTCCCTAATTTCACGGCAAATCTTCGCCCAGCCACGCACCAACATGGCTTCCGTAAAATGCACAGCACCACCACCGCGCTCAATGCCATTAACACTCAGATTAATTACGGAATAAATCAGCAAAAACACTATCATAGGACGGTGCTCGTGGCACTTGACCTGTCAAAATCTTTTGACACAGTCAACCACGGCACGCTAATCCAAGACATAGAAGGCTCACACCTTCCCGCGTGTCTAAAAAGATGGGCCGCTAATTATCTGAGTGGTCGGCAGGCCTCCGTTGGTTTAGGAACGAAATTTCTATACCTAGGGAAATTAAACAGGAGTTCACCAAGGACCTGCTTGTGTTTTTTTTCTTCATACGGCTGAGTTCTCAGGTGCCGTATTTCCTCAAAATGCTTACGGAGATGACTCCTTAAGTCCCTAGGCGGTGCTGGCTCATCAATCAGATGTCTGTTGGGATGCCCAGGTTTCTGAGATGGTGTTCTGGGGACATAAGAAGACAGCCCGTGGCGGTTCTGAGCGCAGTACGCTGGCAGGCCTGTAGCTTCTTCCAGTGGGTGTTTTTAGGCTTGGCGACCATACAGGGGACGCGTAGCACGCCAACGGCTGGCCAATTGCTTTGTATGTGGTAATGAGCGTTTCTTTGTCTTTTCCCCAAGTACTGCCAGCAAAGGATTTGAGGATTTTATTACGGCTCTGGATTTTCGGAACAATTGCGGCTGCGTGCTCGCCAAAATGTAGATCCTGATCAAACGTCACACCCAAGATTTTGGGGTGCAGGACAGTCGGTAGCGTAGTGCCATCGACGTGGATGTTCAATATGGTCGACATTTGGGGCGTCCATGTTGTAAATAAGGTCACGGAAGATTTAGTCGGTGACAATGCCAGGTTTCGCGAGGCGAAAAAACTGGAGAGATCAGGGAGATAGCCGTTTATTTTATTACATAGCTCATCGATCTCTGGGCCTGGGCCTGTGGCCATTATTGTGCAGTCATCGGCGTAGGAAACGATTGTGACTCCTTCCGGTGGTGAAGGTAGCTTGGATATGTAGAAATTAAACAAAAGTGGGGATAGGACACCACCCTGTGGCACCCCTTGTTTAATTCTCCTTGGTTTTGATGTTTCGTTTCTGAATTGCACCGATGCCTGCCGACCACCCAGATAATTTGCGGTCCACCTTTTAAGACATGGGGGAAGGGTAGACCCTTCCAGGTCTTGCAGTAACGAGCCATGGTTGACCGTATCAAAGGCTTTTGATAGGTCTAGCGCTACGAGTACTGTTCTATGGTGGGGGTATTGATTCAAACCGCAATTTATCTGGGTGCCAATGACATTTAGCGCGGAGGTAGTGCTATGGAGTTTTCTGAAGCCATGCTGATGAGGGGCTAGCTGCAAATGTGCTTGGAAATAAGAGAGCAAAATGGCTTCAAGCGTCTTTGCCACTGGCGATAGGAGAGATATCGGACGATATGACTCACCTATGTTAGCTGGTTTCCCTGGCTTTAGTAGCGGGACCAACTTGGCCATTTTCCATTTCTCGGGTATGACAAAGGTGGAAAGAGACAGGTTGAAGACATGCGCTAAATATTTGAAACCCTCTTTCCCTAGGTTTTTAAGCATCGGCATGGCTATGCCGTCTGGGCCCACTGCTTTGGATGGTTTGGCGCGACCAATGGCGTCCTCAACCTCTCTAGCGGTGATGGTGATTGGTGACGCGCTGAATTTGTGTTTATGTGCGTGTCTATTGGCTCTCCGTCTATCTTTGTCAACCGTAGGATGCATTATATATTGTCGGCAGAAAGCGCTCGCGCATGTTTTCGCATCCGACAGCACCTTATCGCCAAAGGCGATGGAAACTTTGTCTTTGTGCCTAGACGGATTCGATAGGGACTTTAGAGTGGACCAAAGTTTACCTACACCGACAGAGAGGTTACAACCGCTTAGGTGCTCCTCCCATTTCACCAGCTTGTGTTCATCCACAAGCAATCTGATGCGTTGTTTTATATCCCTTATTTGGGGGTCGCCGGGATCGTGATCTTATAAGGTCACGTTCTCTCGCTAAACTTGCGGCCTCTGCCGGGAAGTGGGGCCGAATTTCGGGAATGAAACGAGCCGAGGCGGATTCAATGACCTTGCGGAAAGCACGCTCCCCTTGGCGAGCATCAGTCGGGATAGGGAGGGCAGCAAAGCGGTTGTCTGTAAAAGATTTGTATTCGTCCCACTTTCCTTTTTTAAAGTTAATGAAAGTTCGGTTTTCTGCGAAGACGAAGTCGGCGGAACGCTCGAGCGAAATAAGTATAGTATATAGGTGGTCGGATGCCAATGTTACCATCGGCTGCCAGTTGACGCAGTTTACGAGTTCTGCGTTCACGACTGAAGTATCCGGCGAACTGTGACAGCTTCCTACCATACGTGTGGGGGCGTCTCCGCTTATAGTGCAGAACGTCGTTTCTTCTATTTGATCAGCTAACATCTCACCCCTATTGTCCACCCGCATGTTTCAATGCCATAGATCGTGATCGGCACTGAAATCGCCTACGATAATGCGATTGTTTCCAGTGACTACGCCGCTGATATCAGGGCGGTATCCACTGGGGCAACAGGTGACAGGAGGGATGTAGATGTTGATGATTTCTAGATTTGCATCGCCCGACGGCACAGATAATCCTTGACGTTCTACGACACTGTCCCTGCGGGTGATGTCGGGATCAAATATATGATATTGCAGTGTGGTGTATGATAAACGCGATGCCGGATCCATTTCCGCTCTCGCGATCTTTTCTGTGGACATTATACCCAGAACAGGTCTGCAATGCAGACCTTGCTATGAGTTTAGTCTCTTGAATCGCAGCAATGCGGATGTTGTGCCGCTTCATGAATTCGACTATCTCCGTGATCTTCCCAGTTAATCCATTACAGTTTAACTGCAGAATTCTGAAGTGCATAGGGGGATATGTCGTCACTCTGGGAGTAAGTGACGGGTGACTACGCCTGGGTTGTGGAAGGCCAGACAATCATTGCCTATGCTGACGACTGCACGATTATGGCTACAGGAACTGGCCCTTCAGTTGATGAATTAGTTTCTAAAATTAACAGCTATTTCCCCGATGTTTTTGGTTTCTTCACTTCGCGCAAATTTGCATTATCACCGACAAAATCCACGGCCACCCTGTTTACGACATGGATGGAACAGATGTCGCAAATATTGGACGTACCCGCCGGTCACCCAAAGATCTTAGGGGTAACGTTCGATAATACTCTAACCTTCAGGGCTCATGCCACCGAGATTTTTTCTAAAGTACAAGGTCGCAACAAAATCCTCAAGTTGCTTGCCGGCAGCACATGGGGAAAAGATAAAGAAACGTTGCTAACCACGTACAAATCAATTGGCCGGCCGCTCATGAGCTACGCGTCACCAGTCTGGTTGCCTGAAAAATACACACTGCAAAATTCTACAGGCCTGCAATCAGAACTGCCACCGGATGTCTCCTTATGATTCCCGAACACCATCTATATAGTGAGGCCAAATAGCTCAATATTACAGAGCATAACGAATTGCTGAACAAGCAGTTCTTGCTTAATTGTCACAAACCAGGACATCCCAGCAAACAATTGCTTGATTTAGCACCGCCGCCACGGGGATTGAGGGAACATCTCCTAAAGCACTATGATGAGATTCGGCACCTGCCAACAGAGCAGTTTGATCCAGGCAAGCATAAGCAGGCCCTTAGCCAAATCCACACAGAATCGGTAAATGCCTTTGTCAGGAGGCACCCGGTGAGCCCCGTCAGTAATATGCAATATCCCACCCTTGCAGAAGAAAGCACACTACTAAAGGAAACACGAGTCACCCTGGCCCAACTTCGTTCTGGATAATGTAACAGGTTAAACTCTTACTTGTCCAGAATCAACCCCGATATACGTAATGTATGGCCTGCATGTGATGTGTCCCCATATGACACCAACCATCTTTTCAATTGTAATGTGGAACCTACGCCTCTAACACCAATCTCCCTATGCTCCGTCCCTGTTGGACTCCTGTAACAGCAGCCTTATAGTCTCACCCTGTTTCCCACTTGGTGCAACGTTGAGAAAGGCGGCCATCATTATAATTTGGCAGCGAGATACTCCAGACGTAATTTTTAAGAAAGCACCAAATAAAGTGTGTTAAAAGTAAAAGTTTAAATAAAGTGGTTTTCTTGAGCGGATGTAGTCGGAAGAAAAGGACCTAACACGATATTATTGCGGATACCACAATAGCGTTATTCCATATCACAATAGGCGGCGCCCTCGAAGAGTACAGCAGCCTTCGGCTACGTTCTTCTTTAGCATTAAAAATGGAGGTTTCACATGGCGACCGTGACACAGGTGGTGAGTGGACATTTTTTAATGGTGCAGACTAATTTTTGAATATCGACATGTAAAAAAAAGTGGCAGTGGCAGTGCGTGACAGAAATGAAATATGAAACTAATAAAATTTAACAAAAACTAAAATTTTAATAAAACCGTAAAATTCAACGAAACACAGAAACTCCAATAGCAAGTTTAATGAAGCTATAATGTAAAATTCTATCTGCAGAAATAATCTGAATTCTAACCTACAAATTTTTTAAAACTATAACATAAAACAACTAAATACTACAGAAATAATCAAAAATTTAACAAAACTAAAATACAACGTCTAATTACAGCAGAAATAAAAGTACCAGCTAATAAATCTATAATATAAAACATCTAAATACTACAGAAATAATCAAAAGTTTTACAAAACTATAATACAACAACTAATAAAAGCAGAAATAAATGTACCGTCTAACAATTATAACCGCAATTTTAAATGCAACAGATATAAGTATATAAGAAAATAATATAAAATGTATTTAAAAATTTTGGACGAAACCAGTGGGCCTGTACATAAAGGCATTTAAATAACGGCACTCACACCACGTCACGTATAACGGGATGCCGAACCCAAGCCACGCCATTTACAACGTCCACTTAACCGTTTTCCACCGCCAGCACCATCGAACATCAGCAGCAGCAGCAACACCAGCAGCGACGCAGGCAGCAGATGAAGCGGCAAAGACATAAGTATATATTTATGTCTTCAATATTTTTCCGTATACGTACACTTCAAAAATTTTTTGATTAAACCCGGTGCGTCCGCAAAACATATCAAACATTATATAAAACATTTAGATATCCATTTGAATTTGAATCTAATTTAGAATTTTTTTTTCGCGTCAAACAACTATTAATAAAATTTACAACAAAAAAATAAAAAAAAATTCAAAACAAAAAAAATAAAATTTTTTTACACAAACTGAAAAAAAATTAAATTGGTGGTACACAACCCAAACTCGTATTTTCATTTGCAGTAATGCAAATCTATATTTGGAACTCATAGACATTTTTATAAAGTGTGTAGGTATATGCATATAATACATAAATTGTGGCTAAAAGAGAACATAGTGCACTTCTAAATGACGTATGCATATACATAGACACACCTTGTGAAAATTTACTTTTGAATGCATTCAATACTTTCAAAACACTAAAAATTTACTACATTAAAAACTTCATTAAATTCTTACTACATTCTATACTTTGAAAATACTTTAAAAAAAAAAAAAACATTTTTACAATTATATACTCAACATTTTGCTGTGTAGCGGTGCGGCCGACACGTTAAATATTAAAATTTAATACTTTTTTGTGCAACGGTGCGGCCGTCACGTAAAATTTAATGATTTTTTGTGCAACGGTGCGGCCGTCACGATAATCAATATTGTAATAAATACCAAATCGCAATAAACATATTACGTTTAAAATTAATATTGTCTTGGAAAATTGGAAAAATAGATCAGTCTTCTCTCTTGTGTAGCACATCCGGAACAAAACAAAAAAATTTTTTAAGCCAAATTTAATTGATGGTTCACGAGGAATATTCTTAACTCACTTTCAAATAATTCCAACAAATTTATGCCAAAATTCAATACACAGTGTAAGTAAAGCGGTTCCAAATTAGATTATAAAATCATTTAAAATTTCTTTTTCATTAAAATTTTTTCACATTCATAACACAAACTTGCCACTTTCTCTAATTCAACTAAGGTGATAAAACCATTTCAAATTCACTTTCCATTCAAATTTGTTCATATGCATAACTCAAATCTTCAACTTTTTCTTAATTCAAATTAGGTTACAAAATCATTTCAACTTTTACATTCAAATTTGTTAATACACAAACATCCCAAGCTCCCACACCTTTTTCTTCTGCTAATGTCAAATTTCGAAACAAAATTCAAAGAATTGAGAGAAAATTTCTTTAAAATTAAAAAACGCGTTTTACATACAACTTTACCGATAAGGCAAGATAATGTAGATGAATATAAAAATTTTTTAATTGAGGCATATAATAACATTTTAGTAGAGGTAAATGGTCATTTTGAAAACCGACCTAGGTCAGTTCCTGTGAATAAAAGTTTATCACGTTGTAGGGAAGAATTAATTAAATGTTTTACAAAACTCAACTGCACAGTTAAAGTACCAACCAACTACAGCGACTTAGTCCAAGATAACAGTTTTATGTCAGATACTGATCGGGAAGAAAAAGAATCCTTCCGACTTACATAAAACCGATTCTGAGGAGGAAGAAGAATTGTGTGACCCAGCAAAGCCAGAAACACTCGACAGTCGTATCGGTGAACAAAGCGCTTCCCAAGGCAGTCGGTTCTATGTACCGGAGCGACTCGGGATTTTTCCCGACCAAGGACTGTCATTTCAGTGTGACCCCATTTAATTTGTTTCGTCCCTCCCACAAATTGTCATCCTCCCAGCAGCTCCTTGCAGCAGGACTGCTACATATTCTCTTACTCCGGGAAGGTATCGAACCCAATCCGGGTCCGTCTCCTGACCCCGGTCCTGAGAAATGGTTTTGCTGCATTTGCCAGAAAAGAATCTTTTTAGGAAAGTCATACTCTGTTCAGTGTGTCTCGTGCAAGGGATGGTTGCATCGGTTGTTCTGGGCTTGATCCCAAAACCCGACGTCCACGTAACTTTTATAAATCTTTTGTGGCTCCTAGCTGCTCACGCCCAAGGGCGTCCCGTAGTCTACGCCTAAGCGCCCCTCCACTACCTTCCAGCAGCCTCGCTGCTCAGCAAGCCACATCAAGTACCCGCTGCTGCTCGCGCCCCACGGCGCCAACAACTCAAACAGCTGATACCACTCATAACTACTACCTTCGTAGTAGAGCTGGTAGCAATGCTGAGCATCAGCCCCTGCCCCCGTCTTCTTCTCCCCCCCTCTTTTCTGGCAGCAATCGTGCAGGTCAGGGAAACAGACTCTTAGTCCCTACCTCCGTTTGCACCGTCTGCCAGCACAGAATATATAGGTTTGCGACATCCGCTCAATGCAGCTCCTGCCTTGGGTGCTGCCACTTTCCTAGATGTTCTGGTCTCCGCGACGGCAACCCCTCGACGGGTTTCATCGCGCCATGTTGCCAGGTCGCTAACCCAAATCATCCGGGTACCCCAATGCTTGCCCAAGGGCGCCCAGTCCCAAGGCCACAACAGCAATTGCGTCCTGGCCTTCCACAACCTAGGCGTAGTCACCCGTCACTTACCCCTAGAGTGGCGCCGTCACCCCTCATGCACTTCAGAATTGTGCAGTTAAACTGTAATGGACTAACTGGGAAGATTACGGAGATAGCCGATTTCATGAAGCGGCACAACATCTGCATTGCTGCGATTCAAGAGACTAAACTCACAGCAAGATCCGCATTGCAGACCTGCTCTGGGTATAATGTCCACAGGAAGGACCGCGAGAGCGGAAATGGAGGCGGCCTCGCGTTTATTATACACCACTCTGTGCAATATCATATATTTGATCCTGGCATCGACCGCAGGGACAATGTCTTAGAACGTCAAGGACAGATAGGTCAGGCGATGCAAATCTAGAAATCATCAACATCTACATCCCTCCTGTCACCTGTTGCCCCAGTGGATACCGCCCTAAAATCGAGGCCTTACTCACTGGCAACAATCGCATTATCTTAGGCGATTTCAATGCCCATCACGACCTATGGCATTCAAACTTGCGGGCGGACAGTAGGGGTGAGATGTTGGCGGATCAAATAGAAGAAACGACGTTCTGCACAATAAACGGAGACGCCCCCACACGTATGGTAGGAAGCTGTCATAGCTCACCAGATATCTCAATCGTGAGCGCAGAACTCGTAAACTGGGTCAACTGGCAGCCGATGGTAACATTGGCATCCGACCACCTGCCCATACTTATTTCGTTCGAGCGTACCGCCGACTTCATTGTCACTGAAAAACGCACTTTCATAAACTTCAAAAAAGGAAAGTGGGAAGAATATAAATCTGCAACAGACAGCAGCTTTGCTGCCCTCCCTATCCCGACTGATGCCCGCCAAGGGGAGCGTGCCTTCCGTAAGGTCATTGATTCCGCCTCGGCACATTTCATTCCCGCCGGGAGAATTCCCGAAACCCGGCCCCACTTCCCGGCGGAGGCCGCGAGCTTAGCGAGGGAACGCGACCTTATAAGACAGCTTGTTCCAGGCGACCCCCAAATAAGGGATATAAACCAACGCATCAGATTGCTTGTGGACGAACACAAGCGGGCGAAATGGGAAGAGCACCTAAGAGGTTGTAACCTCTCTACCGGTGTAGGTAAACTTTGGTCCACCGTAAAGTCCCTATCGAATCCGACTAAGCACAAAGACAAAGTTTCCATCGCCTTTGGCGATAAGGTGCTGTCGGATGCGGAAAAATGCGTGAGCGCTTTCGACAATATATAATGCATCCTACGGTCGACAAAGATAGACGGAGAGCCAATAGACACGCACATAAACACAAATTCAGCGCGTCACCAATCACCATCACCGCTAGAGAAGTTGAGGACGCCATTGGTCGCGCTAAACCATCCAAAGCAGTGGGCCCAGATGGCATAGCCATGCCGATGCTTAAAAACCTAGGGAAAGCGGGTTTCAAATATTTAGCGCATGTCTTCAACCTGTCCTTCTCCACCTTTGCCATACCCGAGAAATGGAAAATGGCCAAGGTGGTCCCGCTACTAAAGCCTGGGAAACCAGCTAACGTAGGTGAGTCATATCGTCCGATATCTCTCCTATCGCCAGTGGCAAAGACGCTTGAAGCCATTTTGCTCCCTTATTTCCAAGCACATTTGCAGCTAGCCCCTCATCAGCATGGCTTCAGAAAACTCTATAGCACTACCTCCGCGCTAAATGTCATTAGCACCCAGATAAATAGCGGTTTGAATCAATACCCCCACCATAGAACAGTACTCGTAGCGCTAGACCTATCAAAAGCCTTTGATACGGTCAACCATGGCTCATTACTGCAAGACCTGGAAGGGTCTACCCTTCCCCCATGTCTTAAAAGGTGGACCGCAAATTATCTGGGTGGTCGGCAGGCATCGGTGCAATTCAGAAACGAAACATCAAAACCAAGGAGAATTAAACAAGGGGTGCCACAGGGTGGTGTCCTATCCCCACTTTTGTTTAATTTCTACATATCTCAGCTACCTTCACCACCGCAAGGAGTCACAATCGTTTCCTACGCCGATGACTGCACAATAATGGCCACAGGCCCAGGCCCAGAGATCGATGAGCTATGCAATAAAATAAACGGCTATCTCCCTGATCTCTCCAGTTTTTTCGCCTCGCGAAACCTGGCATTGTCACCGACTAAATCTTCCGCGTCCTTATTTACAACATGGACGCCCCAAATGTCGACCATATTGAACATCCACGTCGATGACACTACGCTACCGACTGTCCTACACCCCAAAATCTTGGGTGTGACGTTTGATCAGGATCTACATTTTGGTGCGCACGCAACCGCAATTGTTCCGAGAATTCAGAGCCGTAATAAAATCCTCAAATCCCTTATAATAATAATAATAATTTATTTATTTACGGTCTTTAAGACCTAGTTCAAGGTAAAAAAAAAAATATATATATATATATGTATATATATAAATAAATTGTATACATTACATGCTTAATGACTTACAGTATAAAAAAAAATTTTGCTTTAAACTTATTAATATTTTCACAGTCTTTTATCGCATTTGGTAATTCATTGTACATTTTATAACCTATATATTCTAAAGTCTTCTTAGCGAACTCCGTTCTTACTCTAGGCAGTCTTATATTTCCGCTGCTTCTAGTTCCATAGTTATGTATTTCATGATTAAAATGTATTCTCCCGTTCAGATAATTCGGTGTTATTCCTAATTTCATATGATGTATAAATTTCAATGTGAAATAATATATCGACTGTTTTACACTGAGCCAGTTTAACATATTTAGCATTGTAGTTTTTGGTGTTCTAAGCGAACATTTTAAAATTAATCGCATTGCCTTGTTTTGTTGTATCTGCAGTTTTTTTATTTGTGTGTCATTTGCTAATAGCAGGATTGTTGGACAATAGATAAAGTGCGGTTCAATAATTGATCGATACACTAATAATTTGTGTCGTTGACTAATATATTTACAAGTTCTGTACATAAAACCAATTTTTTTTGCAATTTTGTTTTCTAAATAACTTATGTGTTCTCCAAATCTAAGGTTTTTGTCGATCCAGACTCCTAGGTATTTGATCTTGTCTACTTGCTGAATTTCAACATTTCTTATCTTCAGAGTAATATTGCTAAGGTTATTGGCACCCATAATGCTTTGATTTTTGCAAAATATCATACTTTTGGTTTTATCCACGTTCACTTTCAACTTTCTATGGCATAGCCATTTGTAAAGGGAGTCTAAGTCTTCTTGCATTTTCGATACCGCAAAGCCCGCACTTCTTTCACTAATGGTTATCAATGCATCATCCGCAAATAGTCGAATATTGCAATATTTCAAGCATTATTTAATATCGTTAATATATATTGTAAACAATAGCGGTGCCAATACTGAACCTTGCGGTAGCCCAATATGTACATCAGCAACCGGTGAAACTGCACTTCCAATTATCGTCTTCTGTTTTCTATTACTCAAATAGCTTCTGAACCATTCCAAGGATTTTCCTCTTATCCCATTATTAAACATAACATTCAGCAGTTCCTCTCTATCCACAGTTTCAAAAGCACGTTTTAAGTCTAAAAAGACTGAGATCACAACTCTCTTATCAGTTATATCCTCTTTCCATTCCGCAATAACCATATTCAGTGCGGTTTCGCAAGAATGGCTTTTCCTAAACCCAGATTGTTCAGGTATAATAATTTGGTATTTATCTAGATATGCCACTAATTGATTTTTAACCACCGTTTCCATAATTTTTTCATCTGCGGGTAGCGTATTAATTGGGCGCAGTTCCTCTGGCCTTACTGTATTTTTGACTTTTTCCGCAGGTACTATAGTTGATACTTTCCAGCAATTTGGAACAATGCTACTGTTTATTGATTCATTTATTATATCTTTGTAGAAGTGAGCAATGTAAATCATGGCATCTTTAAATACCCCCTCCGACAAAAGCTTTTTTCCACCATATTTGTTTCTAAAAGATTTAGTAATGTTCATTATATCATCTAACTCTACGTCGGTGAATTGAAAAGTTTCAATTGCATTATTTACACTTGTTTCTGCCGCAATTGGAATTATTTCAATGCTATCATTAATTTCAGCTATGCTCTGTACAAAAAATGTATTTAGGGCATTGGCTATATCGTATTCCTTCTCGAGGCATTCACCGTTAATTACTATTTTGCTAACGACCTTTCTGTCATCGGTGAGCTCAGCAAGATGTTTTAAAGACTTCCACATCCGCTTCATGTCTCTTGCACTATCGAGCACTTTATCTTCCATATATTTCTTCTTTTTATACATAACAGTTTTTTTATATACTTTTTTTATGCCATTATAATCCACCCAGTTGCCAGTATTTCTAGCAGTATTATAGAATTCAAATTTTCTTTTGTGCAGTTCCCTTAGCTCACGGTCATACCACTTATTCCTCAGTTGTATTTGGATCCTCTTCTCATACGTCAATGCTTGCATAGCTTCAGTTAAAATATTGTTCAGGATCTCAGTTCTACGTTCTATTCCTACATGAGCCACAGAGCTAAAGTCGCACGTTCGCAGCAGATTTAAAAGATTTTCTGCGCTATAGTACTCCCAGTTGGTGACAGTAGCAACTTTTCTCATTTTGCAATATTTAGATGTTGGTACTTTGAAATGAATTGTTTCATGATCGGAAATTTTATATCCACTTACATGTTCAGTTTTAACTTGCTCATTATTGCTGAAGAGTAAGTCTATTTTCGTAGAGGAGTGCTCAGTTATTCTTGTGTTGAAATTTATTCTTTGTACCATAGCCATTTGTGCAAATAAACTTATAAGCTGGTTTGAGTATGTTGATGATATATTCATATTAATGTTAAAATCTCCAACTATTATAATGTTGTCAGATTCTCTGAGGTGTTCATTGATGACATTGTTTAAGTATGTCATGAAGTCAGCATCACTGCTATTTGGTGAGTGATAGAGTACACCAATTTGCCATTTTAACGCATATTTTTTAAGTTTTATGACAATGCACCACACATTCCTGTCAATAACTTTATTACACACTATGCTATATTGTAAATTTTCATGTACATACATTAGAACACCACCTGTATGTCTACTGTGGGAATCGCAGCGGATGAATTTATATGTGGAAATGCATAGCTCAGAATCCATGATTTTATCTGTTGTACATGTTTCCGCGCATAAAACAATGCTGGGTTTTTTTATTTCTATAAGATGTTCCAGCTCTAGCTTATTTGCTGTAATACTATTAATATTAAGATATATACAGTCCAAGTTGAGCACTTTGTTACGCAGGTCTGTTTTAGTTTTTGACTTGTGCTTTGTGGTTACAGATTCCCTCGTTGGTTGCTAATAGCCAATCTTCCTCTTCCTTGCTATGAGCTTTTGTTGATACACAGGACACATTCTGTCCATGGAATCGTGATTTTCGTCCAGTCCCAAATTTAATTCTTTATTTGCCCTGATGCAGTTGATGCATTTATTTATTGCTTCTTTATTGCATACCACATATTTATGCTCACCCAAGCATTTTGTGCATACTTCTTTTTCTTTGCAGTCACTGGCTTTGTGATTGAAGCCTTTGCATTTGAAACAACATAGTACTTGAACTGCATCATATACTCTGCACCGCTCCCAGCCTACATTGAGCCTTTCTCCGGCTAGTATATTCATAAAAGCTTCAACCTCCACTTCAATTACGGCATTATAGTAAATTTTCTCATTTTTTTTAACTTCATATTGCTTGACAATTTTTATGTCTGTTTCGGATAGACAATTATTCTGACGTTTAATTCTCTGGGTAAGCTCATCATTATCATACTTGAAATTTATACCAGTTACAATAACGGTTGGTTTCACTTTCATAGGAATCTTCACATTGTAGTTATTTCCGAGGCTGTTCTCAATAGCATTTTTTATTTTCTCACGATCGTGGTCATTTGCACTCTTTACAATCACTACACCGCTTTGTCTTGCTACTATATTTGTAATTTGTAGCTCCTTTGGATCGACATTCAAGTTTAGATCATTTTTGGTTTTTTCAGCACCTTGCTTTGTATTTGGCTTAACTATTAAGGGAACAACTTTTCTAATCTCTGGCAACGCTTTTGTTACAGCTGCATACGATGCCTTGGCTTCAACATTGCCGTTTCTCTTTATTTCTGTGCATATTTTTTTATTTTCATTACTAATTGTTTCAATCATTTTCTTATTGTCATTTTTATTGCTTTTTAACTCTTCTTTTTTTTTTTTTTTTTATTTTTTAACTCTTCGCATACTTGCTCACTGCTTCGCTTGAACCCTTCTGCTATTTCACGGATTTTGTTTACTTCTTTCACACTTCTTTCGCAAGACTCTTGAGCTTTTTGCATTGCTTTGATTCTTTCACTAAATGCAACTTCCACTGCTTTAAGTACTTGTTTAATCTCTCGCTCATTTTTCTTTAGTGAATTATCAAACTCACTTCTATACTCTGCTAATTGTTGTCCATTCTGCTTTACCACCATTTGCATATCTTTAAGGATGTCATCAACGTTATGTACATACTGCACACAGTCAGTACACATAAACCTAAGCATCTCACATTCCTCAAGTTTGGTGACGCTGTATTGATCCAAGCCTGAGCATTTTGTTGTTAGGTGGTAATATTTACCACACACCCCTTCACACCGAATTTTTGACGCTTCTCGTATATTACTTTTGCATTTGTCACATTTTTTCTCCATTCTTCTTTACACATATACAAAATTTATTATAAAAGTAGTTTACAATGTTTTTGCATCAAATAACTGCAGAACATTTATGTCCGCTAATTGTAGTTGAATTTTAGAGTTTTTATGTATATTTTTCACAAATATTTAGTGCGTATAACTAATTTAAAAAGATTTTAGAATATGCGCATATTTTTCACCGCTTTCTTTCACCTCCTTTTCTGTTTAAATTTAAAAATCTTATCCCTTGCTGGCAGTACCTGGGGAAAAGATAAAGAAACGCTCTTGACCACATACAGATAAATTGCGGTTTAAATCAAAACCCCCACCATAGAACAGTACTCGTAGCGCTAGACCTATCAAAAGCTTTTGATACGGTCAACCACGGCTCGTTACTGCAAGACCTGGAAGGGTCTACCCTTCCCCCATGTCTTAAAAGGTGGACCGCAAATTATCTGGGTGGTCGGCAGGCATCGGTGCTATTTAGAAACGAAACATCAAAGCCAAGGAGAATTAAACAAGGGGTGCCACAGGGTGGTGTCCTATCCCCACTTTTGTTTAATTTCTACATATCTAAACTACCTTCACCACCGGAAGGAGTCGCAATCGTTTCCTACGCCGATGACTGCACAGTAATGGCCACAGGCCCAGGCCCACAGATCGATGAGCTATGCAATAAAATAAACGGCTACCTCCCTGATCTCTCCAGTTTTTTCGCCTCGCGAAACCTGGCATTATCACCGACTAAATCCTCCGCGACCTTATTTACAACATGGACGTCCCAAATGTCGACCATTTTGAACATCCACGTCGATGGCTCTACGCTACCGACTGTCCTACACCCCAAAATCTTGGGTGTGACGTTTGATCAGGATCTACATTTTGGTGAGCACGCAGCCGCAATTGTTCCGAGAATTCAGAACCGTAACAAAATCCTCAAATCCCTTGCTGGCAGTACCTGGGGAAAAGATAAAGAAACGCTCATGACTACATACAAAGCAATTAGCCAGCCGATTACGTGCTACGCGTCACCCATATGGTCGCCAAGCCTAAAAATTACTCACTGGAAGAAGCTACAGGCATGCCAAAATACTGCTCTCAGAATTGCAACGGGCTGTCTTCTTATGTCCCCAGAACACCATCTACATAATGAGGCGAGAATACTCCCCATCAGGGAAAGAAACGAGATGCTGACCAAACAGTTCCTGTTGAATACCCAGAAACCTGGGCATCCCAACAGACATCTGATTGACGAGCCAGCACCGCCTAGGGGCTTAAGGAGTCATCTCCGTAAGCATTTTGAGGAAATACGGCATCTGAGAACACAGCCGTATGAAGCGAAAAAACACAAGCAGGTCCTTGGTGAACTCCACAAACAGGCGTCGGACCTTTATGCCGGGAATTGCCCGGTGAACCCAGTACTCAAAGTAAAGTATCCAAAACTTGCGGAAGAGGAACGCATACTCCCCAGGGAAACGCGTGTCACTCTGGCTCAACTTCGTTCTGGATACTGTAACAGGTTAAACTCTTACATATCCAGAATCAACCCCGACATACAAAATGTATGCCCCGCTTGCAATGTGTCCCCACATGACACCAACCATCTCTTTAATTGTAATGTGGAACCAACGCCTCTAACACCCCTTTCCCTATGGTCCACCCCTGTTGAAACAGCAAGTTTCCTTGGACTCCCGTTAGAGGATATTGATGACAGTTTGTGATCGGTCGCGTCTGTTAGGTGGGGCGAAGCACTGCTACAACAACAACAACAACAACCACATACAAAGCAATTAGCCAGCCGATTACGTGCTACGCGTCACCCATATGGTCGCCAAGCCTAAAAACCACCCACTGGAAGAAACTACAGGCCTGCCAAAATAATACTCTCAGAATCGCCACGGGCTGTCTTCTTATGTCCCCAGAACACCATCTGCATAATGAGGCGAGAATACTCCCCATCAGGGAGAGAAATGAGATGCTGACCAAACAGTTTCTGTTGAATACCCAGAAACCTGGGCATCCCAACAGACATCTGATTGACGAACCAGCACCGCCTAGGGGCCTAAGGAGTCATCTCCGTAAGCATTTTGAGGAAATACGGCACCTGAGAACCCAGCCGTATGAAGCGGAAAAACACAAGCAGGTCCTTGGTGAACTCCATAGACAGGCGTCGGACCTTTATGTCGGGAATTGCCCGGTGAATCCAGTACTTGAAGAAAAATATCCAGAACTCGCAGAAGAGGAACGCATACTCCACAGGGAAACGCGTGTCACTCTTGCTCAACTTCGTTCTGGATACTGTAACAGGTAAACTCTTACCTATCCAGAATCAACCCCGACATACAAAATGTATGCCCTGCTTGCAATGTGTCCCCACATGACACCAACCATCTCTTTAATTGTAATGTGGAACCAACGCCTCTAACACCCCTTTCCTTATGGTCCACCCCTGTTGAAACGGCAAGTTTCCTTGGACTCCCGTTAGAGGATATTGATGACAATTTGTGATCGGTCGCGGCTATTAGGTGGGGCGAGCATTGCTACAACAACAACAACAATCCCCAAACGTCTCCAATTACCATCACCGCCAAAGAGGTTGAGGATGCCATCGGTCATGCTAAACCATCCCAAGCAGTGGGCCCAGACGGCATAGCCATGCCGATGTTTAAAAGCCTTGAGAAAGAGTGTTTGAAATATTTAGCGCATGTCTTCAACCTGCCTCTTTCCACCTTCGTCATTCCCGAAAAATAGAAAATGGCCAAGGTGGTCCCGCTACTAAAGCCTGGGGAACCAGCTAACATTGGAGAGTCACATTGCCCGATATCTCTCCTATCGCCAGTAGCCAAGACGCTTGAAGCCATTTTGCTCCCTTACTTCAAAGCAAATTTGCAGCTAGCCTGTCATCAGCATGGCTTCAGAAAACTCCATAGCACCACCACCGCGGTAAATGCCATTAGCACCCATATAAATTGCGGTTTAAGTCAAAACCCCCACCATAGAACAGTACTCGTTGCGCTAGACCTATCAAAAGCTTTTGATACGGTCAACCATGGCACGTTACTGCAAGACCTGGAAGGGTGTACCCTTCCCCCATGTCTTCAAAGTTGGGCCACAAATTATCTGGGTGGTCGGCAGGCATCGATGCAATTTAGAAACGAAACATCAAAACCCCAAAGAATTAAACAAGGGGTGCCACAGGGTGGTGTCCTATCCTCACTTTTGTTTAACTTCTACATATCAAAGTATATGTAATAGGGAAAATGACCCCACTTTCATTACGAGGAACCGCTAAGAGGTCCTTGACATAACCTTGGTCATAGACTCTTTCAGTGACCTTATCGTTTCATGGAGAGTTCTAAAGGAGCACTCCTTTTCTGACTATATATAGATAATCTTGTCTATATCACAGGCGCATACAAGTCCTAAGTACATACAAAATATTAGAAGAACGAACTGGGGCTACTATAAGAAGATAATAGGTAAAAAGCTATCTGAAGAGGTGCGAGCCCCAGAAAGCCAGGAGGAGCTAGACGTGTTTGTAAATTGCATTCAAAAATGTAGGAATGCTTTAGATAGGGCTTCCCGACTAAAAAGGTTTTGGAAACCCACAGACCACCATGGTGGTCGTCCGATCTTGACAAGCTTAGGAAGTCATGCAGGGCGGCCTTTAATAAAGCAAAGCATGATGGACATGAATCCTCATGGGCTGCTTATAAAGCGAAAATAAATATATATAAAAAAGCAATCCGAAATGGAAAGCGATCTTCCTTGAGGGATTTCTGCGGCAGGATTGAAGGTGCTATCGAAATCTCCAACTCCAGTTAAGTTACGTCCAAAAGCCGGATGGGAACTGGACGGACTCCAGCGCTGAAACCATAAACTTGCTAATGGATACACACTTCCCAGCAAGTGCGGGCGTGTCTTCAAGTATTTTCAGCGGAGGGTCACCTAATGATCAGCGGATAACCGAAATCACAGATGATAAAAGGATAGATTGGGCTTTACAGACCTTCAAGCCCTATAAATCGCCGGGGCCGGATGTAATTTTTCCAACTCAGCTACAGTATACTGCCGAACTTATAAGGCCCTGGATAAAAGGGATGTTTCTAGGTTGTCTTAGGCTCAATTAGTACCAGTATCGTGGAGGGAAGTCAACGTGGTCTTTATCCCCAAGGCAGGGAAGCCCTCCCACTCTATAAAAAATGATTATAAGCCTGTAAGCTTATCTTCTTTTCTGCTTAAATCACTCGAAAGACTCCTAGAGGACTACATCAGGAGAAGGATTGAGCCGTCGCTTCTTTCGCAAGCTCAACATGCCTATACTAAGGGCAGGTCAACTGACACGGCCTTGCACTCAAAGGTATCCGTTATCGAAAGGTCACTAGACCTCAAGGAATAAACATTGGTGGCATTTCTTCTCCCGGACGCCATCACCTCGGCGCTGACCGATCCGGGGGTGGACGCGTGCCTGGTGGAGTATATACAATCTGCTTACGGTAGGCAGATTAAAACTGAGCTAGGTGGATGCGTGATCCGCAGACCGGTTGGCAGAGGCACTCCGTAGGGAGGCGTTCTCTCTCCGCTACTTTGGGTGGTTACCGTCAATATACCCGCGGCAGGTATACCTGTCGTAAGAGGCGACTAAAATACCAGATTCAAGGGGCTGTGTAGCGCAACCCTGCAGGTTGCCAGCGCAACATATAGCTTCTCCAAACCCAATTGTCAACCTCACCTAACCGCGGCGAAACCTGTTTCACTAACAGACGAGGCTCTGGCGACCCTAAGCTCCTTATGGAACTTGGGGAAGGGGAGGGAGGGGATGGCCTGAAGGTTTAATGTGGCGACATAAATCGTTCCCGAGATGGTCGGGCCAGCACCTTAATGGTGCTGTGGTACCGGAGCGTATCGGATCTGTATCCGGCAAAGGACCATCACATCGATAACACTCCCCAAAGCCTTCGGGGAGCAACCTTATCGCTACAACAACAACAACAACACCGCCAAGAATTAGGGGTACGTTTTTAGCGTTTAGCGATCAAGTCAAGTATTTGGGAGTCAATCTGGATAGGAAGCTATTATGGAGTGACCATATTGTGGAGCGATGCAAGAAGGCAGCAGCAGCGCTGTTCACCTGCAAGAGGGAAATTAGCACCTCCTGTTGATTCTCCCCTAAGGTGACCTACTGGATTTATACAGCCATTGTACGCCCGATTCTTCTTTATGGTGCCGTGGTCTGGTGGCCTGCACTAGCTAAAACTACCTATCTTAAAACTCTTTAAAAGGTGGAATGGAGTTCGGAGCTCTGCATCACCGGGGCTCCGGGCTCCACTCCATCTGAAGCACTTAACACAATGCTATACCTTCCATCTCTTGACATGGTGGCGAAGGAAATAGCGGTCATCGCCGCTCTACGCATAAGGGAAACGGGTCTCTGGTCAAATGGATCTAGTGGACACGCAGCAATCTTGGGCACGAACTCCCCAGTCCCAATACCGGTACGCACTGACTACTGTACGCCAAAGAACGTTTTCGTTAAAAACTATAGTATATATATACCATCGCGACAGAACTGGAATACCAGATAACATACGGTACCGGATGCCATCAACAAATTCATGGATGGTTCTAAGATTGACGGGAAGGTGGGAGCAGGCCTCTTTTCGCCGGATCTGGGTCTAGAGGTCTCTTTTCGCCTACCAGATCACTGTAGTGTTTACCAAGCGAAAATGCTGGCAATCCACAGGGCTGTGAACCATCTCGGGTCTATGCCTAAGGATGGTAAACGGGTGTTTATTTCCTCAGACAGCCAGGCCGCATTAAAGGCCCTGGACTCATTCGTCGACAATGCAAAGTCGGTCACTGAATGCCGCAGATCTCTTAACGAGATGGCTCAGCACTTCAGTATAACCCTTATATGGGTACCTGGGCACAGGGATATTGAAGGCGTTTGCAGAGCAGACGAGCTGGCCAGAAGAGGCACCACCGACCATATCCTTCCGTGAAATGATTCGGTAGTGATACCCATGGCCACTTTCAGGCTTCGTGTGATTACAAGCACTATAAGAATTGCAAATGGACTATCTTCAGCCATATCATCGTGTGAGACATCCAGGCAAACCTGGCTCTCATATGACAAGGGGCGCACAGGAGCGGTTCTGATCTTAAACAAATCAGTTCTATCATGCTAGAATGGGGGTAACGTCCTTCGACTATTGTCGTAGCTGCAGATGTACAGAAGAGGAAGAGAGTGTCCAGTACCTTCTGTCATTGTCCAGCGCTTAGTAGGCGTAGGTTGGCCATCCTTGGTAAACCTTTTCTACCTGACCTCATGACAGGGTAAAAGACAAAGAAACGCTCATTACCACTAACAAACCCAGAAACCTGGGCATCCCAACAGACATCTGATTGATGAGCCAACACCGCCCAGGGGCTTAAGGAGTCATCTCCGTAAGCATTATGCGGAAATATGGCACCTGAGCTGTATCCTAGCTCCTTAATGGAGCTGTGTTACCGGAGCGTACCGGATCTGTATCCGGCAAAGGACCATCACATCGATAACACTCGCCAAAGCCTTCGCGGAGCAACCTTATCGCTACAACAACACCAACAACAACAACAACAACGGCACCTGAGAACTTAGCCGTATGGAGCAAAAAAAACACAAGCAGGTCCTCAGTGAACTTCACAAACAGGCGTCGGACCTTCATGCCAGGAATTACCCAGTGAATCCAGTACTCAAAGAACAGTATCCAAAACTTGCGGAAGAGGAACGCACACTTCCCAGGGAAACGCGAGTCACTCTAGCTCAACTTCGATCTGGATACTGTATCAGGTTAAACTCTTGCCTATCCAGAATCAACCCCGACATACAAAATGTATGCCCTATTTGCAAAGTGTCCCCACATGACACCAACCATCTCTTTAATTGTAATGTGGAACGAACGCCTCCAGCACCCCTCACACCCCTGTTGACACAGCAAGTTTCCTTGGACTGCCGTTACAGGATATTGATGACAATTTGTGATCGGTCGCACCTATTGGATAGAGCGAAGCACTACTACAACAACAACAACAACAACACCAACAACAACAACCATCTAGGCCATACCGCCCTCCCAACCCCTAGATCCGTGGAGTTCGGGGTCGCCAGAGCCTCGGCTGTTAATGGAACAGGATTCACCATGGATAGGTGAGGTTGACAATTGGGTTTGTAGAAGCTATGTATTGCGCTGGCAACCTGAAAAGGCTGCGATACACAAACCCCTTGAATCCGGTATTTTATTCGTCTCTTTCGACAGGCATACCTACCGCGGGTAAATTCTAACCCCCTAACCCGCTGAGGGTCGCACTACCAGTTTGTCCTTGTTGTAAATGAATACCAAATTTTAAAACATTTTTTTCCAAATATCTGGGAAATGTTTTGGCGTGCAGTGGGCCGCTGTTCCATACTATTACCAAATATCTGAACAATTTCAACGTTACCTCTTTTTTTTCATGTCCATCTATTGATATCCAAAGAAATGTATCACTTGGCGGGCTTCAGAATGCTGCACAAAAAAATCCTTCTTGTCCCAATAATTCAATGATAGAAATAATAAACTTGCGCTTAGCACAACGGTAAACTTCTGCTCTAGTACCATAGTCACAAATCCAAATGAAGTTTCACGTTGCAAAGTTTTTGCTTTAATTTCTGGTATACATTATATTCATTTCTTGATATAAATCATATTCAAATATGAATTTTGTGAATAAGAGAAGCTGGATATATAATCTTAAAAACAAAACCACATATACGAACCACCCAACCAAGCAAAAGTTTTGGGGAAGAACCCTGCGCAGAGTTAAGGCCCCGTCATGTTAAAGTTGTTCATTTAAGCTGTTAACATTATATATAACATGGTGCTTTATCGGTAACCGTATCAGTAACCTTACAACAGCTGATTCGACCAACCTTATGGGAATCAATGCAATCGATTATTGGTGCCGCTAAGGTCGTAACCGTATCGTAGACAACCACCCTACAAGAAAGGTACCCGTTACCTAATCGATTACTTAATCGTTACCAATAACTTGGTCACCAATTATCGTCTTAGTGACTTTTACATTACTGTCTTAAAAAAGGTAACGCATGCGCTCTCTCAAAATAGTGTACGTATGACTCGCTTTCTCGCTCTTACCTATTGTGTTTTCGACATTCCTTCTCGCTCGATGTTATTTACATTTTTAAGTTACTTTATTGGGTATGTTTTCGTTATCGCTAACGAAAACATATGCAACAACAACAACACGGGTAACTGGCCTATCGGTTACCCGTACCAGTTACCTTCTGTCAATTCGCTTTAAATATGAATGATACGCGTCCCTTTTGTTTAAATAATATTTAATTATGAATAAATTATGTATACAATGGTTTTTCAAACAATTACCCTTAATTTTCTAGTAAACCTTACATATGTGCATATTTATATGTACAAACTACATATGTAAAGACATAAACTCATTCGTATCGTGCCCTTTCTGAAACCATTTTGAGTTTCGAAGCTCACACGGATGGTGCTCAATTTTTCTTGCGCGAGTGGTGCTGTTAGTTTCAGTTTGCATAGATATGAGTGTTGTAGATATAATACCGGAATATATGCAGCCCCATTTCGTGCTATCAAAGTCGATTTGCAGGTGATGTTGAGCCTTTGAACTTGACCCTTTCCCATAATATGCGTGGTAGGGCCTTATATGTGATACTAAAAAGGCCGAGGGACAGTTGTCGAAGTTTTCTTGTAGTTTGAGCAAATGTACGTTCTTCTTACAGCCACAGCTGGAATATTGCTATGCCCACATCGTCAAATCGAATTACCTAGAATGAAAAAGAAACGAATATCAGTAAGGATAGATAATAAGTTTTTAATATAACCGGAAGTTCTTAATAAATACAAGATACTCAAGGGAATTTCAGATAACCAGAATCAGGACTTGTAAAGTAAATTCAAGTGAACCTCCACCATGCCAAGGCATCTTCCGGTAGCGGGGGTACCGGAAGATTATAACAAGGGATAATTGATAGATGTTGGGGTAATAGATAGTAAATTAGGCGTGCTACAAAAACAAAAACGAATAAATGCAGATGACTGTTTAATCCATTATGCGAAGTCCTTTGAATGGATGTGCAAATTGAAACGGGCAAAGTACTGCTAAAACTGCTTTCCCCGAGTAACCCGGGAACGAATTGATATGACTACGTATATTCTTCTTTAGCAGCAGTGCCGAGCACCAATTCCCTTTTGGACAGGAAAATAAACGTTTGGTTGTCTGCAAGTTTATCATATGCCAGTACAGAACATACTCGTTTGCTGGATCTGAGCAGTACATCTAATTTTCCCAGATTTTCTGGGCTCAGCGAGGGTATCCTCCTGAATGGTGCATGTTTACCCTGCTGCCTTGCCTGGCCGCTCACCCACCAATACCAGGCACGACGGAACTTGCCTTGCGACACCCAAAGTGCACTCACGCTTCTCATGGCTCCAGCGGGTTAGTGGGCTTAGAGTATACCCGTGGTAGCTATGCCTGTCATAAGAGGCGACTAAAATACCAAATTGATTCAAGGGGTTTTGTAGCGCAATCCTTTCAATGGGTTGCCAGCGCAATATATGGCCTCTCCAACCCAATTGTCAACGTCACCTACCCGTGGCGAATCCTGTTTCTTTAACAGCCGAGGTTCTGGCGACCTCATGTTCCTTATGGATCTACATTTGAAGGCGCTTAGTTAGCTGACATCGCTTACTTAACCGGTAGATTCTAAAGTAAAAACCAAAACACAAAATATAGGTTAGGTTGAAGTGGCCGGTTCATGAGGATCTCACATAGACTGAATGAGTCCGTAGTGTTACCAGAAGTTTGTTTTAACGACCAAGCTGGAAACCCTATCAAGACCCAGGACCTATGTTATAAAAAAACTCCGTCCTCTTGACAAATACTAGAAGCTTCCTAGGACTTAAGCCACTTGCTGCTTCTAGATCTGACAGCTTTATCACTCCTAATAGCTGGAACCTTAGCCTGGTAAGCGGAGGGCACGATATTTCTCAGGGGCCCGGTATTTCTCGGGGGGCCCGCGCTTTAGAGGTACTAAGACATTTTTTTTAATTCAGGAGTCTTAAGTTGTTCCATGTGGAAATTTTAAGCCGAATTTCAAAAGCAACGAATATTGATAATGATTTTTTACTTGGTCCCTCGAACAGTGAGGAGACAATAAAAACATCAAACAAAAATATATGTTTACATGAATCCGAAATCGTAAAGTTTTCGTGGTAACAGCCTAAAAAGCCTTCCAACAATACCACCAACTCTGTATCAAAGTCTAGATTATTTAAACGACTTCGATATCGGTACCGTGAATAATGAGTTTTTGCGATCTGAAGAAGTCAACGAAATAATTCGTCGAGGTCATCAAAAGTGCCCTGTTATTTTTCCACGTGATTGTCATGACGAGGCATTTCCTACCTCGTTGTTAAACAGAATCTTGCCAAATGGAGAGAAAGTGGAGCGTCACTGGTTGGTGTGGAGTGCCAGTAGCAATGCTTTTTATTGCCTACCATGTCGTCTGTTATTTATTTTTATTATTTATTTATTTATTATTACGGTCTTTAAGACCTAGTTTAGGTTAAAATAAGAAATTAAACATAACTACTCATGTCACATTTAGTGACGTACAATATAAAAACAATTTTTCTTTGAACTTACTAATATTTTCACAGTCTTTCAAATCAGAAGGTAACTCATTATACATTTTATACCCTAAATATTCAAGAGACCTTTTGGCGAACTCAGTTCTTATTCTAGGCAGTCTTATATTATTGCAATTTCTTGTTCCATAATTGTGGATTTCATGATTATAATGTATTTTACTACTCAGGTAATTCGGTAACATTCCTAACCTAAGTTGGTGTATAAATTTCAATGTGAAATAACTAACTGACTGTTTAATACTAAGCCAGTTTAATCTATTGAGCATTACAATTTTTGGCGTTCTTGGAGGACATTTTAAAATAAATCGCATTGCCTTGTTTTGCTGTATTTGAAGTTTCTTAATATATATATCATTACTTAATAGCAGAATAGTAGGACAATAAATAAAGTGTGGTTCAATAATTGAACGATATACCAATATTTTATGACTTTGACTGATATGTTTACATGTTCTATACATGAAGCCTATTTTCTGTGCAATTTTCCTTTCCAGATAAGTTACATGCTCTCCAAAATTTAGATTATCATCAATCAAAACTCCTAAATACTTAATTTTGTCTACTCTTTGGATTTCCATGTTTTTTACCTTCAGCGTAATATTATTTAAACTATTGTTACTTATGATATTGGTGTTTTTACAAAATATCATGAACTTACGTTTTTTCGACATTTAATTTCAGTTTTCTAAGGCATAACCATTTGTATAGCGAGTCCAGGTCTTCTTGTACTTTCAGCATGGCACATTGTGCATATTTTTCACTTATGATAAGCAATGCATCATCCGCAAATAGACGTATTTTACAATATTTTAAGCATCTTTTGATATCATTGATATACAATGTAAACAATATTGGCGCCAAGACCGAGCCTTGTGGTAAACCAATGTTAACATCCACCACTGATGAAACCTCCTTTCCAATTATCGTTCTCTGTTTTCTGTCACCCAAATAACTCCGGAACCATTCCAAAGCCTTTCCTCTTATACCAATTTTAAACATAACGTCCAATAGCTCAGATCTATCGACAGTTTCAAAAGCCCGTTTTAAATCCAAGAAGACAGACACCGTAAATTTTTTGTCCGCCATGTCTTCTTTCCAATCTGCAATTACCATATTCAACGCTGTTTCACAAGAATGGCTCTTCCTGAATCCCGATTGTTCTGGGATAATCACATTGTGCTTCTCTAAGTATGCCACAAGTTGATCCTTCACCACTGTCTCCATAATTTTTTCATCTGTAGGTAACGTGTTAATTGGACGTAGTTCCTCAGGTTTCATTGTATTTTTTACTTTTTCAACAGGTATTATTGTTGAAATTTTCCAGTAACTAGGTACAATACCGCTGTTTAAGGATTCGTTAATTATGTCTTTGTAGAAATTAGCAGTATATGTCATGGCATCTTTAACGACACCCTCCGATAAAAGCTTGTCGCCGCCATATTTGTTTTTAAGTGATTTTGTGATAATAATAATATCGTCCACTACAATGTCAGTAAATTTAAATGTTTCAAATGGATTACTATGATTTGCGCTTATTTCATCCCCATTTACAATTTCTTCGATGCTATCATTAATTTCAACAATACTTTGTATAAAAAAGTTATTTAGGGCATTAGCTATCATATTCATTTTCCAGGCATTCACTGTTAATTACAATTTTAGTGATATGTTTTTTAACATCATTAAGCTCGACGAGGTCTTTTAGACACTTCCACATACGTTTCATATCGCCATTGTTATGATTTACTCTATCTTCCATGTATTTCTTTTTTTTATAAATTATGGTTCTTTTATATATTTTCTTAATGACGTTATATTCGTCCCAAAATCCAGTATTTCGAGCAGTTTTATAAGATTCTATTTTTCTTTTATGCAGGTTTGTTAATTCTCGGTCGTACCACTTATTTCTTATCTGTATTTGGGTCCTCTTTATATAAGTCAGTGCTTGCATAGCCACAGTTACAACTTCGTTTAGGGCTTTAGTTTTAGTTTCTACTCCGGAAATTGACATAAAGCTGAAATCGCATGTTCGTAGCAAAGTTAAAAGATTTTCAGCACTATAGTACTCCCAACATGTAACAGTAGCATACCTTCTCATTTTACAAAGCTTTGTTGTTGGCACTTCGAAGTGGATTGTCTCATGGTCAGAAATGCGATGTTCACCTATATTTACTGCTTTAACTTTATCATTGTTACTGAATAGCAAATCAATTCTTGTAGACGAGTACTCTGTTATCCTTGTGTCGAAGTTTATCCTTTGTATCATTGCCATTTGTGCAAATAAACTTGTTAGCTGGGTTGAGTATGTTGACGATACATTTACATTGATATTAAAATCACCAATTATTAAATTATTATCCGCCTCCTTGAGATGTTCAGTGATGATTTCATTTAGATAAGTAATAAATGTGGAGTCACTGCTACTTGGTGAGTGATATAGTACACCGATTTTCCATTTTAACGCGCATTTGTTTATTTTTACAATAATGCACCACACATTCATGTTGATAGCTTTATTACAAACTATGCTAAATTGTATATTTTCATTCACATACATGACAACACCGCCAGTGTGCCTACTTCGAGAGTCGCAACGAATGCATTTGTATGTCGGAATACTAAGTTCAGAATCCAAGATATGTTCTGTTGTACACGTTTCCGTACATAACACAATACTTGGTCTTCTTATTTCAATAAGACGTTCCAGCTCGATTTTATTCGCTATGATACTACTAATATTAAGATAAATGCATTCCAAGTTGTATATATTGCTATCTCGATTTAAATAATATTTTGACTTTTGCGCTGCTGTAAGGATTTTCTTTGGTTGCTAATAAACAACTTTCCTTTTCCTTGCATCTAGCTTTTGTTGGTATACGGGACAAGTTCTATCCAGAGTATCATGGTTTTCGTCAAGTCCTAGATTCAGCTCCTTGTTTGCTCGTATGCAGTTAATGCACTTGTTTACTGCATCCTTTATGCATTGTGTATGTTTATGCTCACCCAAGCATTTTGTGCATACTTCCTTTTCCTTGCAGTCAGCCGCTTTGTGATTGAAGCCTTTGCATTTAAAACAACACAATACCTGCACTGCATCATATACTCGGCAACGTTCCCAACCTACATTAAGCCTCTCTCCAGCTAGTACATTTGTGAACGCTTCAACAATCATTTCTATCACAGCATTATAATAGTTTTTCGAATTCTTTTTCACTTCATATTGCTTAACAATTTTGATGTCCGTTTCACTTAAACAAATGTTTTGTCGTTTAATTCTTTGCACCAGTTCCTCGTCGCTATATTTAAAATTTATACCAGTCACCATGACTGCTGGTTTCACTTTTTTGGGAATCTTAACCTCATAGTTATTTCCCAGATTGTTCTCAATGGCATTTTTTATTTTGTCACGCTCATGGTCATTTTCGCTTTCAACAATAACAACTCCGCTTTGCCTTGATACTATATTAGTTATTTGCAGCCCTTTAGGATCAACTTTCGGGTTTAGGTCAGTTTTGGTTATTTCTATATTTTGCTTTTTATTCGGCTTGACAATTAGGGGATGATTCTTTCTAATGTCTGGTAACACTTCTTTTTTTTGTCCATCATTTTTTGTTATCGCTGCGTATGTCACTTTGGCTTCAACACTATTAACATTTTTCTTTATTTCATTGCACATTTTTTTATTCTCTTTACTTATTTCTTCAATCATTTTCTTATTGTCATCCTTGTTTGTTTTCAACTCATCACAGACCTGCTCGCTGCTTCGCTTGAAGCCTTCAGCAATTTCCCGTATTTTGTTTACTTCTACAACACTCTTTTCGCATGATTCTTGCGCTTTTTGCATTGCCTTAATTCTGTCGCTAAATGCAACTTCCACTGCTTTTAAAACTTGCTTTATTTCTCTTTCATGTTTCTTGAGAGCATTATCAAATTCATTCCTGTACTCAGATAGTTGTTTGCCATTTTTGCTCACTACCATCTGCATGTCTTTTAGAATGTCATCTACGTTATGCACATACTGCACACAATCATTACACATAAATCTAAGCATTTCACATTCGTCTAATTTATTAACACTGTATTGGTCTATGCCAGAGCATTTTGGTGCTAAATGATAATATCTCCCACATACCCCTTCGCAACGAATTTTTGACACTTCTCCACGTATTGTACTTTTGCACTTGTCGCATTTACTCTCCATTTTTTATACAGAATGAATATATGTATATATATGTATCAAACTTTGTAAGTCTATGCGTTTTGCTTTCTTTATTTAGAGTCACTTTCTAGCAAATATATTAAATTTTTAAAAATCAAACTTTATTTGGTATAATATTCTTGAAACCAACTTCTGCTTCCGCTTTTTGAGTCTCTGTCTCACACATTATTTATTCTTAAAAAGTATTTGAATATAGTTTTACCATTTTAAAATGTAAAATTCAAGGAGCAGAAATAAACACACAGCCGTACCGTTTTAAAGAAAATTAATAATTAAGCACCAATACTTTAAATCGACCTAAAATTTGTTGTCCTGGCGAAATTCCAGGTATGGAAGAAGCTATACGCTAAACCGCCATCACACGAAAATACTGAAGATCACATTAAATGTTATATTCAATGGCGATCTTTACAAAACCTAATTTGAAAGGAGGCTACAATTGATACACTTATCAATGAACAGCTAATCACTGAAACTCAAAAGTGGAAAGAAATTTTATATAGAATTTTGGACACTATTTTTTTTCAAAAAGCGAAAGAATGGACATTTTTTGGGCATCTAAGATCTCATAAGCCATTATGATCCGATACTTAGATCATCATTTGGAGAAAGTTAGGATTTCACAATAGCAGCACAAACGTTTACAAGTTCACTTTCCCCAGACATTCAGAACGAGTTTATAGAAATTTGTGCAAAGCATGTGAGGGAAACTATATTAGATCAAGGCAAGAAAGCTAAGTATTTTGCTATTATCGTTGATGCTATGCTTGATGCTAGTCACGTTGACTACGTTCATTTTGCGCTCACTCCATTTCAATTCGAAAGCAACAAATTTACAATTCCAGAACAGATGTTGGCTTTCGTGAATTGTAACCAAAAAAACTGCTCAGAAAATCGCTGATCTAATTTGCCATACATGATTGAAGATTGTCGTGCACAAGGGTACGATAACGGCGCCAATATGAAAGGAGCTTACAACGGAGCACTACGTCACATTCTCGACAAAAACTCAAATGCTGATTACTCGCCTTGTGCAACCGATAGCGTTTTCTTTTCTGGATAAAGCTGGAGTCATTGGTGCCGTTTGTCGTATCGCTGTAGTCGTATCCCTAACATAATCAGCTGTTTATCGTTACGACGGTAAACCAAAACCCAATTGATTGGCTACGATACGGTTACGACCTTAGCGGCACCAATAATCGATTGCATTGATTCTCATAAGGTTGGTCGAATCAGCTGTTAAAAGGTTACCGATACGGTTACCGATAAAGCACCAATGTCTCCAGCTTAAAGTGTTACGCAAGCGTTGTTATTCTATTCTAAAAAAAACAGGCACGCCTTTACGGGGTATTTCGTTCTTTTGTGAAAATTCTTGCCTGCTCGCAACGCAAAAGCGTTACACTTTTACCCTGTATAAAATGGCGGTGTGGCAGTGCAACTTTGTGAAACTCTCAATTCGCTCTTAAGTTCCACATATACTCTGTTAATATGAGTGAATTTGATGAGTTGAAATGTTCTTTGTATGCACTATAAATGTTGACATTTTCTGGGGTAGGAGTAACTCTATTGTTGTTGTTGTTGTTGTAGCGATAAGGTTGCTCCCCGAAGGCTTTGAGGAGTATTATCGATGTGATGGTCCTTTGCCGGATACAGATCCGGTACGCTCCGGTACCACAGCACCATTAAGGTGCTAGCCCGACAATATCGGGAACGATTTATGTGACCACATTAAACCTTCAGGTCATCCCCTCCCTCCCCATCCCAAGTTCCATGAGGCGCTTGGGGTCGCCAGAGCCTTGTGTGAGGATAAAATCCCCCAAATTAACTTTTTAATAATCATCTGGCAACATCTCAACATTGTTACTCACAATGATATTTAATTGTGAATATTAAAACAGAAAGAATAAAATATAAACATAATACGTCATGAGATATTGTAATGTAGTGTGTAAAAGTGAACCAGATATATGTGGGGTGAAACATGAAAAACGATTGGCAAGAGTGACATCGACATTTTTATGTTTCACCGCCATCATATAATTTTCGGCAGCTGTGACAAACGGAGTACTATTTTTTCATAGAGACTTTTTCCAAGTTACTTTAAAAATAAAGTAATCATTCAAACTTAAATTTAAATTCAATTCTTGCTTTGTTTTAATGGAAGTGAAAGTGTGGCGGAGACGGCCTCCACGACACATAGGCAAATATTATTGATTTAGTGGCAATTTACGCCATGGCTACGATATGGAGGCGGCGTCCTCCAAGATAGCCATATCCGAGCAGGGAACGCCACATGGCGTTCATCCGAAGACCACAAACAGTCAACCGAAGGTACGCAACATGGCGACCGTGAGGCTGGAGCCCGGTCTTTGCTTTTTTCTTTTTATTTTGGCAGCGGAACGAACCGGACGTCCTTGTAAGTGGTGAGTGCGAAAATTTTTTCCAAGTGGTCGAAAAGGCAAAAGTGAGTGTGGTGCGAAAAATGTGCAAAATTAAAAATACAATTTTCTAATAAATTTCAATACTTAAATTGCTAATTAAAATTCTAACCTACGGCGTAATTTTCTAAATAAATTCAACTAAATTTCTTCTAAATAAATTTTCAATAAACTACAACACTATTCACTATTCTACGATATATTTTTCTAAATGGAATCCAACTAATTTTCAACACATAATTTTCTAAATACATTTTTAATAAACTACCGTGCAATTTCCAAACTAAAACTCAATAAAACCTCAATATACAATTTTCTAAAATAAAATTCTACTAAATATATAAATATATAATTTCCTACATTACAATTTAACAATAAAAATACAATACATAATTTTCTATCTAAATTCTACTAAACTACGATATAATTTCTTAAAATAAAATTTAACAAACCTAAAATATGTTCTTCTAGTACAAATTTAAAAAATTCTACGATTCAATTTTACAAATCAAATTTAAAAATTTCTTTATAATTTCTTAAAATAAAATTTAACAAACCTAAAATATGTTCTTCTAACACAAATTTAAAAAATTCTACGATTCAATTTTACAAATCAAATTTAAAAACGACAATACAAATTTTCTACATTGAGTCTAATAAACCACAAAGAAAATGCTAATCAAATTCAACAAAACTAAAATACAATTTAATAAATAAAATCTAACGAAAAATTTTATAAATTTCATAAATTTCCATAACGGCACTCGCATCACGCCACGCATAACGGCGAAGGTAACGGCACCCAAAAACATACAAAATTCTCCACCACCACCAACTTTAACACACGAAGACACACCAGCAGCAGCAACAACACCAGCAGCAACAACACCAGCAGCGATTCAGGTCTGCCAGCGCAGCAGCAGCAGTGACAAAATAAGTATACATATATGTATCAAACATTTCTTTTGCCTACGGGTACTTTTCTTTAAAATTATATATGTAAGTTAATCTCTCGTGTCCTGAGAGATATAAAAAATTAAAGGTACCGCGAACCCACTGTTCGCCGATACTGATTTAAGAGTAAAACACGAACAACTTCAATTTAAATTAATCACAATTTATTACGTGCCACTTGCACGTCCCAAAATTAACTGAAGTAAACATCCAAATTAACTTATTAGCTAACCTATTACTGCTAACTTTTTATGCTGCGGTTGCAGTTCCCATATTTCGCAAGTCGAACGCTTGCGCGTGTAGACAGGAATTGCTTATATTGCATTTCCCATGATTTCAATAATTTCGATACCTGACCTGATCGTTGGTTGCGCGTGTGCTGCGTCAGCGAAGTTAGTAAGTGGAACAATATGATCACATGCCTGGCAACGTGAGTAAAGGGTGCGCCATTAGTTAGTATTGGGATTACAGGTGACATAACCCCTCCCCCTTTAAAGATCTGCGTCTCGTAGATCAAAAGTTGAAAATCGTGAAGGGGTAAAATTTTGCAGTGAGTGGTTTTGGCTTTCTGATGTTATGTTGGTCCTGATAGCTGTAACTGGTAGGCTTTTATCTAATCAATATAGTTCGGGTGCGGATTTTCCTTTAGCGGTTTTGTTAACGCTGACGTTTCCCGTCCAATGTGTAGGAATTTGAACCGGTGGAAGATCTAGTCTTTTGGTGTAGCATCTCCATAGCAGGCCTAGATACTTTACGTTCTTCATAGTGATGTCGTGAATATATTCCAAGTTTATCTTCGTGGTATGATTCTTTACGTTAGATAGTACAGATGGCAGGGCATGCGTTGTAACCGCCTCGCATTTATTACCTTTGAACCATTATTACTCCTGACTATGCCTTGGTAGTTAGAGGTAGAAATGTCTTTTTCGTTTAAGAATTCTATATGCGTGTCATTCCGCCTCTTAAATTTGCATCTAGCTTGTCCTTGTTTTAGCAATCGTGGCAAGCAGTCGCTTTCCTCCATTTTGATCAAGGATTCTGATTTACATACTGTGGTTGAGCTGATCATTAAACAATCCTTCGTCAATCAGTATGTTCCTTTTTGATTGGCGAGCATCCTGCTGAGTTCTAGGTCACGCAGGTCAAGTTTTCCTTCGTAGATTCCGGCGCGAGTAATTAGGAGGTTATATTTGTTACGCGTAACTTTGGGCATTGGGAAGACGTAGATGAGTAGTGTCCCGTTTGTAAGTACTGCATTTGCATCAGAACTGTGATATATTGTTGGAGGTTGACGACGTGTACCAGCTTAAATCACCCACCGATGATTCATCCAATTCCGTCCTGGATTGTTGCGATTGGTGCCTTGTAATTGAAAATATGGAATCCGCTGATGGCCGATGCCAGCAGTGGGAATTTGCAACGTCAAATGTTATATCTAATTTAATGTTGTTAGTGGGTTAGTAATCATTCGATTCTATGAATGTAGGTTATTGTTATTGGGTTAGCAAACAATTTTTCCTTTCACTTGTTGACTATTTAAGTATGTAAAGACTAGGTTTTTTATTTGGTTAAATGTGTTAGTAGAGGTTTCCAAAATATATTTCTGTTTCTTTAAAACGTTATTCCTAATTTAATGTTGTTAGTGGGTTAGTAATTATTAGATTCTATGAATATAAGTTTTTGTTATTGAGTTAGCAAAAATTCTTTCTACTACTTATAGATTATTTTTAACTATTTAAGTATGTTAGGGCTAGGTTTACAAAAGTTAGTTTCGCTCTTATTTTTTGTTAACATGCAAAATTCCTAGAGCTTTTAATTTTTTCGTTTTCTTATTTTTGTTAGTGTGCTAGTATTGAGGCATTGTTACAAGAATAGTTACAATCGTTAGTTTGTTTACTTAGGAAAAAATTAAATGTAGAAAAAAGGTATTGTCGTTCATTTTTTCTTTTTTTTTTTTTGTTTCTTAGAATATTTGAGTAAGAAAGAGAGATGTTTCTTATTTTGAATTTTTTAGTTTGCCTCAACTAAATTTACAGTATTACTTAAAAGAATTTTGAAGGATGATCTAGTTGTTATTATGGTTAGTAGAGGAAAAAAGAAAAAAAAAAGATAACTGGAATTTAGAATGTTAAAAAAGGTATGTCCTTTCATGCGCATTAGGCAAAGGTTATTTTTTTCTGTTTAATTTGCGGATCAAGCGCAGAAAGACAAGAACAAAAAATTATTCCTTTTTTTCTTTTTTGTTCGTTTTTTTGTTTTGTTTTACTTTGCGGATTAGGCGCAAGTGTTATAATTTTTTCTTTTAGTCATTTCACGGATGAGGCGCAAAATATATTAATTTTAAAATTTCATATACTTGCTTAGCTGATTTGGCGCATAAGCTTAACATTTTTTTTTTTTTTCTGCGGATTAGGCGCAGAGTATTATAATTTCATATATTGGCTTAGCGGATTAGGCGCATAAGCTTAAATTTTTTATTATTATTATTTTTTTTTCTTTCTACGGATTAGGCGCAGAGTATTCAAATTTCATAGATTTGCTTAGCTGATTAAGCGTATAAGCTTAAAATTGTTTTTTTTTCATTCTACGGATTAGGCGCAGAGAATTAAATATGCATTTGCTTAGCGGATTAGGCGCATAAGCTCAAATTTTTCTTTTTTCTGTTTCATCTACGGATTAGGCGCAGAGAATTAAATAAATATTTGCTTAGCGGATTAGGCGCATAAGCTCAAATTTTTCTTCTTTTTTTTTTGTTTTATCTACGGATTAGGCGCAGAGAATTAAACAAATATTTGCTTAGCGGATTAGGCGCATAAGCTCACATTTTTCTTTTTTTTCCTGTTTTCATCTACGGATTAGGCGCAGAGAATTAAATAAATATTTGCTTAGCGGATTAGGCGCATAAGCTCGAATTTTCCTCTTTTCTCCTGGACCAGAGGTGTTAACATTTCTCGAACCAGCTATGGAGAGATCGCCAGAATCCCGTTTGGAAGTAGTGTAGCCATTTGTCAAATTCGATGGCACTACGAGCCTACTAAGGCACGATTTGTCCCACTTACAAGCCCGCTCTTGTTAGATAAACTCCCTCTTGGTGCCAGATCTTTTATAATTTCTTTTCATGTTTTTTGTATGTTTGTTTGTTTTATTATGTGGGGGTATTTTGTCCCCTTCTTTTTACATTTTTTATATGTGCTTTATAATTTTTTTCCCACTAAGTGTGGTTACAGAAACTTCGTTCTCCTTGGCAACTATTTCCTTTTTATAAATTTATTTTTGTTTCCCCTTTATTTGCTTATCCTTAACGTATATAACATCATTTTTGGTATAACGCTTCTGTATGGTCCTTTTCCTATTATGTCTCTCAACCTTAGCCACGTGGAGTGGAATCTCTCAATTTGGTCATTTACCTCACTTCTCTGAGATGAAGTGCGGTAAAGCTGAATTCCCAATGATTCTAATAAGTTCTGTATTATTGGGTTAATCAATCCCCGTTCATTATCACTGACTAAAATTTTTGGAGTTGTAAAATAGTGGAGAAGCTTCACAATTTTGTGTTTAAGGTGCAGAGTTCCTTTGTTCCTAACGTGAAAAAGCTTTGCTAATTTTGAAAATTTGTCAATAAAACTTAAACATTTTTTGTTTCAAAAATATCTATGTGAAGGATCTCGCAAGGTTGTGATGGGATTGATGTAGCCTGTAACTCTGGTTTATTAGGGTGTCTATCGTACTTACTAAACTTGCATGTTTCACAAGCCAGTACATATTTCCTAATTTTGAGCACGCATTCTCGGGAAATAATACCGCTCTAAAATCTGCTATTTTCAGTGGCATTGCGGTGAGCCCTCTTATGCTCCTATCTAATTGGCCAAACATCTCTTCGTGCTTGCTAAGGATTCTACGGATTTCCTCTTTTGTAGGCTTTGAAATGTTAGGATCGATAGGGAGGTCCGTGTAGATACTATTAACATGTGCCGTTTTGCGCTTAAGAGATATTACTGTGTCTGGTTTTAATATCAATATGTTCAATTCCCCCCCAAGAACTGCTCTGACTTCTGTCAGCGTATCGTCTCCAAGGATTCCATCAAAGGACTTTAGCCCCGGAAGGTTAAAGAATGTAGTGGGGATGTCCTTTCCCACAAACGTTAAAAAATGTCCACGAACTTTTCTATGTATTTTAATATTCCCCCCGCCGAAATGATTGTGAATGGTTTTTCCACCGCTGTGGAATTTTGTGCAACTCGTTCGCTAATGTAATTCTTGTTATCCCCCATGTATACCAAGAATTCTAGAGTTCCCTGATGTGGAGTGGCATACTCTAAGTATCGTACACCGGACACGAGGCACCTGCCGTAAAATTTAGTTGATCGCCATCGCCTTGCTCCTGACCGTGTTCGATCGTAGTGTCTTCTCCTGCTTCCTCATCCACTGGTATTAACTGAAACAACTTCTATTGTTTGCTTGGCCCCCTGCCTGATTGGAATAAAAACCTTCCCGAACGTGTGCCCCTTTTTAAATTGTTAAAGTCCTGTATTTGGCCGGTATTTTAGATATTCTGGTTTGGCGGGAAGGACTAGGGTTTGTTCTAATAAACCCTGAAGGGGTAGAGTTGCTACGCCAATTTCGCGTAGTCTGATTGCTATTTCTCGTTTGACCGGAGTTCGGGTAGTTGCAGTTTGGTCCTGCCCGGCCTTGGTGTATACCTGAGAAATTTGTAAATGCTCCTGGTTGATTTGGAGCTGCCCTAACTTGACCGGCGTCATTATATTTGGGTTTACATAATACCGAGGGGCTATCGATTGGGAGTTGTTATTGAAATACGTATTTGGGCGGGGCTGGCGATATATGGCGTTCCTGCGGTTGACGTTCATGAACGTGAGGCATGCCGAGTAGGCCTCGGGCGACGATTTGGGTTTTGCACTAGTAGCCGAGTGGGGAGGTCACCATTTAGACCTCTAATGAACACATCTAATGCTCTTCGAACCTTCTAAGTTGGGCGAGAATGGCGTTAACGGCGTCATTCATTTCCGTTAAGGAGTTTTTCATCTTTTCTGGATTCATGCTGGAATGAAAAGATATACAATGAGGCTTACGATTTGTTACTTACAACCACTACTTCATTTGGGCTCGGTAAGTTTTGCTGATGCTTGTCTCCTTTTTGTTTTCTTGTACTTATTTTCACTGTAAGGATTTTTAGTTGATTCTTGTATCTTTAAGGTAAAATTACCGCAAATTTAAATTTTTCAAACTTTTCTATTAAACATACTTTACACGTAGTAAATGAAGACTTTAATATTCCATCCGATGGCATACTGGGTAAAGATTTTCTGAAAATTAACAAATGCATTATTAATTATGAAAGAAATAGTATTTCCTTTTGGGTAGGTAATGAAAAAGTCGCGATACCAATCCTACACGGAACAGAAAGCGACAGTTGTATCATTCCTCCAAGATGCGAAATATTCAGACTTTTTGATTTAGGAAATTCACCCGAACCACTTTTCGTGGACTCGCAGGAAATCGAAAAAGGTGTTTTCACAGCTAGGTGCATTGTTAATTCCAGTAACCCAATTATTAAAGTTATAAATACCACAGATGATATAAAGTATGTGAAAAGAAAAAGTATTCGGACAGAAACACCTTCAAACTACAATGTTTATACAATTAACAAAACAGAAACAGAAGACAAACGTACGAAAAAACTAACTTCGATTTTAAAAAATCAAATACCTCAACATGCTCATAGTAAATTAATTGACCTTTGCATAGATTATGCCGACATTTTCGCTCTTGACACGGACAAAATGACTTTAAATAACATTTACGAGCAAAAACTAAGATTGACAGACAACGATCCGGTATATGTTAAAAATTATAGATTGCCATATTCTCAACGCGAAGAAATAAATCGCCAAGTAAATAAATTGTTAGACAACGATTTGATTGAACCTAGTTATTCGAATTACAATAGTCCTTTGGTTGTAGTCCCAAAGAAAGATACTAATGGTCAAAAAGCATATCGTATGTGCGTAGATTTTCGCGCGGTAAACAAAAAACTGATTGCTGATAAATTTCCACTAGCTAGAGTTGACGATATTTTAGACAATCTCGGTAGAGCAAAGTATTTTTCCACATTAGATCTTTTTTCAGGATTTCACCAAATCCCCTTGCATCCTGACTCTCGGGACATTACGTCTTTCAGCACTGACCGTGGCGCATTTAGATGGAAAGTGCTTCCATTCGGCTTAAATATAGCACCTAACTCATTCTCACGAATGATGACCATAGCTTTTTCGGGTATACCACCCAATGTAGCATTTTTGTACGTCGACGATATTATCGTCATAGGGTGTAGCGAAGCACACCACATTAAAAATCTTTCAAAAGTCTTCGATACTTGTAGATCTTTTAATCTCAAACTTAACCCAAATAAATGCAACTTTTTACGACCAGAATTTACATTTTTAGGTCATAAATGCTCAGCCAAAGGTTTGTTGCCAGACGACTCTAAGATAAACGCAATTAAAAAATATACAAAACCGACTGACAAAGACGCGGTACGACGATTCGTCGCGTTTGCAAACTATTACAGACGGTTTATACCTAATTTTGCGTCTCTGGCAGCGCCTCTAAACCGATTAAGCAGAAAAAGAGTTGAATTTGTATGGGATGTTGAATGCGAAAGAGCATTCTTATTTATTAATTACTTCAATATCCAGATTTTACTAAACAATTCATTATCACTGTTGATGCTTCCACAACTGGATGTGGCGCTATTTTAAGTCAAGAACAGCAAGGTAGTGATTTACCAATTTGTTTCGCTTCTAAAGCATTTAATAAAGCAGAACAGAAAAAACCTATTATAGAATTAGAGCTTTTAGCTATTTACTTTGCAATCAAGCAATTTCGACCATACGTTTATGGCACCCATTTCATTGTAAAGTCAGATCATAGACCTCTAGTATTCTTATTCAATATGAAAGACCCATCTTCAAAACTTTCCAGAATAAGACTGGAACTATCTGAATATAACTTTACTATTGTATATATAAAAGGTAAATCAAATGTGTGTGCTGATGCACTATCGCGTATAACAATCGATGAGATTAAAGAAGCTAATAAACAAATTTTGGCAGTACAGACAAGAGCCATGACAAAAAAGGCAATCGACAAAAATTTACATAGGAAAACAGACAAAAACGACGAAAAACAACTTACTTTACATGTCTACGACAAATTTTCATTTAATTTTTCGAAAAAAGTCCCACGAATAAGATCTGCAATTACGTACAATAAAAATAATAAAACAACAAATTTAAGAGTCTTTGCGCATATTAAACATAAGAAACTCGAGTTACTTAGTTTTGAGCTTGTTAACGAAATAATGACTTTAGAGAAATTACTTTCGAGGCTTGAATCAGAAGCCGGCAAACGCAAAATTAAGCACATTGAATGGCCTAAAAACGATATTATGTTCGAACATTATGCTATTACGAATTTCAAAAATATTGGAAATAAAATTTTAAAATCATTAGAAATTATACTGACAGATCCAGTGGAGACAGTAACAGACGAGGATACAAAATTAAAACTTATGAAAATTTACCACAATGATCCCATTTCCGGTGGACATTGCGGAATGAAAAGACTTTACGCAAAATTTCGAACAAAATTTTATTGGAAGAACATGACTCGTGATATATCGAAATATATCAAAAATTGTAAGGATTGTCTTTTAAACAAGGTTAAACCTACAACAAAAGAAAAACTTGTTTTAACACCAACTCCTTGTAAACCATTTGATATACTAGTAATTGACACAATAGGACCCCTACCTGAGTCCAAATATGGTAACAAGTTCGCACTTACCATGATTTGCGACATGACTAAATATCTGGTAACAGTCGCTGTACCAGACAAATCGGCAAAAACAATCGCTTCAGCTATTTTTAAAGGATTCATTTTAACATACGGCACAATGAATACCATAAAATCAGATTTAGGTACTGAATTTAAAAACGAATTATTTGAAGAATTAACTAAACTTTAAATATCCAACATAATTTTTCAACTGCATACCATCATGAAACTGTTGGCACGATTGAACGTAATCATAGAGTTTTTAATGAATACTTACGTGCATATTTAAAAGACAATTTTTCTGATTGGGATGTTTATTTAAAATATTTTGCCTTCCTACACAACACTACGAGTAGCACAGTTTTCGATAATCAATTTTCGCCTTACGAGTTAGTTTTTGGAAAAAAGGCAACTTTGCCTAATGAATTGACAAAAGAAAAAATTTACCCGATCTATAGCGTCGAAAACTATGCCAAAGAAGTTAAGTTTAGGATGCAGAAAACGCACAAAATGGCACAAAATCTAATTAATAAAAATAAATTACAAAGTAAAAATCTGTACGATAAAACGGCACGACATTTAATTATAAAAATCGGAGATAGAGTGCTCTTACAAAAAGAACCGCATCATAAGCACGAAAATATTTATCAAGGTCCGTTTATTATAACTAAAATTAACGAACCTATCGTAACTATTTTCGATGAAGTTAAAAACAAAGAAAAAGTGGTACATAAAAACCGCCTAAATAAAGTAAACTAACATTACTTCAATATTTTTACTTTAAATTTGAAAAAAAAAAAACAAATCCAAAATTTACTTACTAGCATGTAAGCAGCCACGAAGGCTTGAAAACTGTTAAAACAACAAAAAAAAAAGAAAAAAAAAGCACAAATTTTGTATATTCAAATAAACTTTTTATATAATGTTCCGTAACAAAAAAAAAATACATATTTGATATGTAATACAAAATGTAAAACTTTAAATTGTATCTGTAAAACACAAATATTTACAAAAAAAAAACATTCAGCATATTTTCACGTAAATTAAAATATTAATATTTATACCTTTCGTTTAAGTTACAATGAACTATAAAAATGTAGCTAAAGTTTAACTATTCGATGTATAAAATCTTTTTTCAATTATTAATAAAAATGGTTCCGAACCAACGAATTAAAAAGGGGAGGAACACCCTAATATAAATATATTCGTTTGTTCGCAACAATTTTTATAAGTTTTTGGCCAAAGAAGAATGTGGCAAAATTGATCACTTTGTCAATTCTTCTTTTCCCCAAAAAGGGTGATGTGAGGATAATATCCCCCAAATTAACTTTTTAACAATCATCTGGCAACATCTCAACATTGTTACTCACAATGATATTTAATTGTGAATATTAAAACAGAAAGAATAAAATATAAACATAATACGTCATGAGATATTGTAATGTAGTGTGTAAAAGTGAACCGGATATATGTGGGGTGAAACATGAAAAACGATTGGCAAGAGTGACATCGACATTTTCATGTTTCACCGCCATCATATAATTTTCGGCAGCTGTGACAAACGGAGTACTATTTTTTCATAGAGACTTTTTCCAAGTTACTTTAAAAATAAAGTAATCATTAAAACTTATATTTAAATTCAATTCTTGCTTTGTTTTAATGGAAGTGAAAGTGTGGCGGAGACGGCCTCCACGACACATAGGCAAATATTATTGATTTAGTGGCAATTTACGCCATGGCTACGATATGGAGGCGTCGTCCTCCAAGATAGCCATATCCGAGCAGGGAACGCCACATGGCGTTCATCCGAAGACCACAAACAGTCAACCGAAGGTACGCAACACTTGTCTGTTAGTGAAACAGGATTCGCCGCGGATAGGTGAGGTTGACAATTAGGTTTGGGGAAGCTATATATTGCGCTGGCAACCTGTAGGGTTGCGCTACACAGCCCCTGGAATCTGATATTTTAGTACCTCTTGCGCATACGACAGGCATACCTACCGCGGGTATATTCTGACCCCCTAACCCGATGGGGTAGAGTATTACCATTTACTTAGGCAACAATTTATTTCAGAAAAGAAAACGCTATCAATTTATGTGGTGTTGATGCTGCAGAATGTTGTACGGCTGCAATTATTTTCTTCGGCAGCACTCCACAACGATGTGACATCCTCAAAAAAAATGTACCTAGCTCTCTTCATAGTCTTTCAGCCAAAATCCAAATTTGACTGCGCAAGCATACGGCGATGTTACCGGCATTCTCAAGTACATCAACAAGTTCGAATGTATCTTGCTGTCCTCAATTAGGTTCAAAACCCTACCATTAATGAAAGAAGCGTGGTCCTCCAAGCGAGAGATGCCACCACAGATGTTGAGGTCCGACATCTAGATGCCTTATTAGCTGATTTGAAGTTGATCAGGAACCAATAGGAAACAATTTTAAACGAACGCAAAACAGTTGCTATTCAATTGAACATCTCGCCAAAGTTCCCGGACATTCGAAAGAGAAAACCCAAAAGGCGTTCTGAAGATATTTTAAATGAGATGACTACGGATGATTCAGAGTCTGATTTCAAAAACAATACATTCTTGGTGATCGTTGATTCGGTAATCACTGGCATTACTGAACGATTTGCAGCTATGAGAAATTTGAACGAAAAGTTTTCCTTTTTGTGGCAATTTAAGACATGGATGAAACTACGGTTCGGGCGAGCGCAGCAAAATTTGTCGAAAAATACAAGTCGGATATTTCTCAAAGCTTAGAATGTGAAATAGTTCACTTGAAACACATTTACGAAGCAAATTTTGATAAAGGTCTGTCACCATTGGAATTGCTAAATGTCGTCTATTTTCAAAATATGTATACAATTTTCCCCCAACTTTTGTATTGGTTTACGTACCTTTTGCACTTTACCTGTCACTGTATCTAGTGCAGAACGTTCCTTCAGCGTCCTTTCCAGAATGAAAGCTTTGATAGATCGTGTTCATCTGAAGAGCGAGTTTTAGGACTTGCCACGCTTTGTGTTGCATCCGTTTTGGCAAGATATTATTATAAAAAATTTTGCAGCGAAAAAAGCAAGTAAAGCCACTCTTTGATATCCGAACATTCTATATTGAATAATTAAAATTTATAATCATCATTAAATTTATCAGAAATGTATGAAAATGTTACCAAATAACTAGAAAAGATTATTTTAAATAATATGTGGCTGTTAAAAGAGAATTTTATTTCTACGTTACAATAAAATAAAACAAATAGTAAATATTCTGTGTTAATTTCATTGTCAGCTCTTAGCCAAAAATCATTTAGTTGATGTGGCAAAAATTTTGTTTTATGTAATGATTTATCAATGAAACGTCATTAATTCACGTTAATCAAATGTATTAGTGGATTTTTTATAGGGGGCCCGTAAATTTTTTAGTCCCGGGCCCGGATTTTCTCTCTACGTCCCTGGTTCGAAGACGCCAGAGGGGATTGAAGCCAGAGTCTCCGGACCCAGAGCCAAAATATCAGTACCTCTAAAAGCACATACGAGCAGCTTTCAAGCGGAAGTATTCGCCATATGTTGGTGCGCTAAGCTGAACCTTCAGCGCTGATACTCCAATGAAACAATTGTCATACTCAGTCAGACAGTCAGGCCCCACTAAAGGCAATTCTGGCGTTCGAAATAAAGTCAGCACTGGTCCTTGGGTGTAAAACGTAGTACTGTTGCACTGGGTCCCAGGCCACAGGGGAGTACAGGGTAATGAACAAGCGGACTGTAGTGTTTAGTTTGTTGCGTCCCTCCCACAAATTATCATCCTCCCAGCAGATCCATGCAGCGGGTCTGCGCCATACTCTCCTCCTCCGGGAAGGTATCGAACCCAATCCGTGTCCTTCTCCTGACCCCGGTCATGAGAAATGGTTTTGCTGCGTTTGCCGGAAAAGAATCTTTTTAGGACGGTCATACTCTTGTCAGTGTGTCACGTGCAAGGGATTGTTGCATCGGACAGGTTGCTCTGGGCTTGATCCCAAAACCAGACGTCCTCGTAACTTTTACAAATCTTTTGTGGCTTCTTGTTGTTCACGCCCTCATTACATTATGAGAAAATACGGCACCTGAGAATACAGCCGTATGAAGCTGAAAAACACAAGCAGGTCCTCAGTGAACTCCACAAACAGGCGTCGGACCTCTATGCCAGGAATTGCCCGGTGAATCCTGCACTCAAAGAAAAAAACTAGCAGAGTAGGAACGCACTCTCCCTAAGGAAACGGGAGTCACTCTAGGCCAAATTCGATCTGGATACTGTAAACGGTTAAACTCTTACCTATCCAGAATCAACCCCGACATACAAAACATATGTCCTGGTTATAATGTGCCCCACATGACACCAACCATCTCTGTAGCTGTATTGTGGAATCAACGCCTCTAACACTCCTCTCATTATGGTCCACCCCTGTTGAAACCTTCTGTTTCCTTGGACTCCCGTTAGAGGACATTGATGACAATTTGTGATCTGTCGCACCTATTGGATGGGGCGAAGCACTGCTACAACAAGAGCAGGCGGACAACCCGGAAAGAGAGGCAGGAACTGCATGACCCATCGATTCCGAGCCGTTCCTGTCAGTTGGCTCACAGGGGCATTTATTAGGAGAAGGGGGTGAAAAGAGAGAAGAACACTGGAGCAATACGCCAGGTTTGAGACAATCTAAGTTACTGTTAGGAAGTTATAGCACAAGTCTCCCTCATCTCCTTGCATTTCGCCATCAAAACATAATTCTACTAAAACGCTGCAAAAGTTGCTGAGATCCACCTAGGGCCACTCTTGACCTATATCCAAGTCCAGCTTGATCGAGTTTTCCCCCCCAGCTTTGGAATTTTCAAAATAAATGAATAGCAAATCTTCTCAAGTATTTGCATAAATATTAAAATATGTAAAAATGTAAAATTTGGCATATAGTTACAATGTACGGAGAAGAAGAAGAAGTTAAAAGTTAGTATACCGAAAAGAAGAGTCATTAAATGCAACAAAACTTGGAGCAAAAGGTTGCTAATAAGAATGTATATGAGAGAAAGATGTTGCGAAATTGAAATTATTATTAATTCCGAATAAAAACATCAATCTAAGAAGGATTATTCAATTAAATTAAAATAATACCTAGATTTAGTCCCATTTAGAATTAAACCCACTGTGGAAAACAAAAAAGGTTAAATTTAAAATATCCATTAGATTTTCATAATCATTTCTCATATAATAATTATCAACGTGAGTATGCAATGTAACTAGCGATCGCTCATCAACATATGCCTATGTTGTTGTTCGTGTACAGCAGCCTCTCAAACATGTGACAAATATAAATTGTAAGGAATGAGAATGATTGAACATGTTTGAGAGAGAGTTGTATGACGTCGTTTCAACCCAAATTGTAGCTAAATAATTTTTTGTTGCGATCTCTCTTAAACATTTTGTTTGAATTCGGATGGTTACCGTCATTCGCAAATTTATTATAGATGGGTAATTTATATTTAAAAGAATATTTGAATGTTTACAATATTCCTAATGCAGCAACTGCAAGCGTGAAGGCCTTCGATGCTACGTAGCAATGCAATATATATATATATATATTTGTATATATAATATATACCTATATCTACTTTTTTGATGCCCCTAAATATTCAAGCGCACCACATACATATGCATATCTAGTTATAAGATTTTATTAATGTTACTTAAATACATATTTTTCGTAAAACATATTTATTTTGTTGTTGTACATACATATTGTATGTACATAAGCATGTGCGCATATACGAATGCAATTTCAACTTAAGTGAAATTCGATGGTTTTTAATGATAAATATTTTGTTTTTGCAAAGTGAGTTTTTTTTTGCATCTACACACATACAAATTACATACATATGTATAAAGCTTTTTATTGAATTTGAAGTTAAAGAAAGAAAGCGAGTAGGCTTATAGGAATCATGACAGTTCTGCCACCTGTATTTTTGTATTTTTATGAAATAGTAGGCAAACCAAGCTAAGATCCCTAATGTTGTAATGGATTGATTTTGATAAAATAATAATTGTTAAAATGGGTAGATAATTTGTGTTTGCTTTGGTTTGAGACACGGGAGTTAGTGGTAATGTATCGGGGCCTCAATAACATCAATGAGGCCAACGGTAGGGCGGGTACAGAGGCAGCCACCAATCGTTGCAACAATGAGCTGCCATGCATAGAGGTAGGTATGTCATATTGATGAAGTGTGGCATGCAAGTGCGTTTGTTGTTTTTTTCTGTTTCTATGTTTCCTTATGCTAGTGTATCCCAGTGTGCAAACTAAATTATTCTGTTTGGTCATTGAATGGGGAGAGTAGTGCTGTGCAGTGATCACCTTAAGGAATCCACGAAGCTGAAGCTCCGGGCCTGAACGCCAGTGCACACGCCGTGGTCATTGCACCTTGCCACAAGCACTGCTGCTCTTTTGTCTTTGAATGTGCCTATCGCACACTCAGTCAATGGATATCATAACACAAGCACCATTGAGGTACTAACCCGACCATCTCTGGACCTATTGATATGACTACATTGAACCTTCTAGGGATTGAATATTAATAATGACCGCAATGCGAAAGTCTGTTAAAATTTACCATTCTCCATGGAATGCTACATATATAACTTCCCACGTTTTGAATCAGTAATGAAAAGAGCAAAATTTACTAAAATTGTAACTGGTTGTGGGTAAGGTATTGATGTCCTCTCTTAACGCAATGTAATGGCAACGGCGACGCAGGGAAAATAATAAAAATCCTATAAATCTACTGATCATAATTAATTAATCCCTCCCTTTCTATGCAGTTGTATGCATACTTACATATGGATTTTGTTCTCCAAACTTTATTTAAAGAAATCAATTGGTATTTACATGAACTTCGAACTCTTTGGTATTTGCCTTCTTTAGTTGATTATCAACAAAAGCATGACAAATTATCACTAACAAATTCATACATTTGTTTATATATTTAATATGGTAGGCAATTTACTTACCCTTTCTGGTGCGATGATCCTGGACAATCGGGCCTGACTAGACGAGATTTATTTTGCTTTAACATAGCGTGCTTAACGCTGGGCACAATTTCGATTATGCAACCAATCAAAGAAATGTCGTGCTTGTAATACTGCTATGATAGCAGCAGCAGTTCCCGGTGGCGGCACATAAACAACAGTTGCATGCGGATCAGTTGCATTTTTTGCTTCGGCTACCTATTCAATTTTAATTCACATTACATTATCTACTATTGCAATTTTTAATCAATACAAATCAATATAAATTACCGAAGCAAATACTGGCAAACCAATATGCGTAGTTCCACCCTTTTTTGGGAAAATACATCCAACCAATTTTCTACCGTATTCCAAAGTATGTTGGTTGTGGAAAGTACCTTGTTTACCGGTAAATCCTTGGCAAATGACACGTGAATCTGCATTTATTTGTAGGTTTCTTGTTGTTTTGGCATATCCTGAGCTGAATCGCACCCCGGCAGAGATGATATATATTAGAATAATATAACATTTTTTTTTATTATTTAAAAATACACATACGTATGAATGAAAAGAAGAGAGTAAATAATGTTGCTTTGGTTGTAGCGATAAAGACACTCCCCGGGAGCGATTTAGTATAACCACCTGAAACCTTCTAGGCCATCCCGTCGATTCTATACAACTTTCAGATTCTAAAAACTGATCTCGACACGCGTCTTTTGATACCACCTTTGTTTAGGTTGTGCACTGTCTTGAAAACGTTACCTTTTTTAGTTTTGGAAATCGAATCTTCCAATTCCAATTGGTGGCAAGAGGACTTGGATGCCTCTAGTTAATGCGCCAGGTTAATTTAGAAGTGCCTAAACAGCTAACACACGTCACACCTAAAAGCCCGTAGCACAAGCACTTTTTTAGTTTTTTAGTTTAATTACCACAATTATAGTTTTTCATCGTTTTAAAATGTTTCCCGGAATAATTAATAAATTTTCGTATTAAGATGACAGCAAGAAACGTCGATGTGTTAGTGGAGAGCGAAAAAAGCTTTGAATGTGTGGGTGAACTAGTTACCTCCGTCTTGTAGGGCAATTGGTTTTTGGTTTACCGTCGTAACGATAAACAGCTGATTACGTTAGGGATACGACTACAGCGATACGACATACGGCACCAATGACTCCCGCTTTATCCCGAGCGACGACGCTATACACAGCATTGTCAATCAAACTAAGGGTGATATCTTATCTGTCAATTGCCTGACAGGTGGTTCAATATGGCATGGCGGAACGATACAAGGTGGCAGCATGGAGACATGCCTACAAACATTAAAAAAAATTCCATGTACTTTGTTTTTTTGTAAATTCGATGGACAAATGTCATAATCTTACTAATCAAACAAAAACAGTTTATAATCAGCTGTCCCATGCTATCACCTTGTATCGTTCCGCCATGCAATGTGGCTACTTTTTAGCGTTTTAACAAGATGTTCAATATGGTGGAGCATAGGGCCGGCTATATTCAGCGAGTGATAGAAAGAGATACAGAATGACAGAGCGATAGTCAATACAAATCAGGTGATCCAATAACTTTCGAATTTTGACGTCTATGCAGAAGATCACACTTAGTTCGATTCACAATTATACACAGCGTCGGGCGCTGAAATTTCTCATATTACGCGCAGACATTTCGTCTATTCAAAACACAATGCAGGCCAAAATTTGGTAGTAGTGTGTTTATGGTACCCACCGAAATTAGGGCCAAAATTTTCGGGTGAGGTATTAAAAGACGCGCATTCACGTCTAGAATAAGAATTCGAAAGCGAAAGTTAACTTTTTTTACCCGTTTAAAAGTTATCCGCGAAAAACAGGTTTGTGTGATACATATTGTTCCCCCACGTTTACAATATTTTAAGCGCACACATCACAATTAATTTTTTTTTTTTTTTTTTTTATATTAACATAATCTAACTTGCACGAATTAACGAACAAATTATGTTAAATTTCACTAATTTACTTATAAAATATCAAAACAAATGTTGCAACAAATTTCTGTCGAAATGAAAACACATGAAAGTAAACAGTGTTGCCAGCTCAGCAACGCTGGCAATTCCTTTTGTTGTTCTCTGTTAGGATTAATATAAGGCGGTGGCGGCTCAACATAAATTTAAATAAACATACAATCGCGGATAACTTTTAAACTGGTAAAAAAAAAGTTAAGTTCCGCTTTCGGATTCGTAATCTAGACGTGAATACGCGTATTTTGATACACTCGAAAAAAAGGCCCAAATTTTGGTGGGTACCATTAAACTGCACAATTACCGGGGCCTTAACCTAAAAATTATGAAAATTTCATAAAAATGAAGTTTTGCAAATTTTTGTAAAAAAAAAACAGAATTTACTTGTGTTTTGTGTGCAATATTAGAAGGGAGAAAGCGGGTGTGAAGCTTTTCACAGTCCCGCAAGATCCAAAGAAGAGGAAAAATTTGGAAAAAGGTTGTGGCGTTAAGCTTACGCAAAATGGCTTCATTTGCTCGCTCCATTTGATCGCTTTTCAAGACTGTGACCTTACCGTGGGAGCGCAGAGATTAAATTTGAAATACATATTAAAAATAAATATCAATCTAATTTTTACGCGGAAATGAGTTTTAGTCTCGGAAAAACATTTTGTGAGGAAGCTCCAAATTGATTACACAAACAAAAAATAATTGAAAGGAAAACATACTCTGCTACATAGTAAGCTTGCATTTTTATTAATATTCATACTACATGCATATTATACATTTGTATGTACATATTTTTGTTGCATTAAAATACATCGAACAATTTGTAAAAGGTCATTGATTTAACATACATATATATACTAAAATAATTAAATGATTAATTTTTTAAGAAGTTATCCCTCAAATATTAACAAACTAAAAATATTAAGCGGGTATATAATCTATCTACATGCTTCGTATTGCCCCTTTGCCGGATATAGATCCGGTAACAAGCACCATTTAATATAGCTTTGTATTGCGTTTATCAACTCTTTGAATGCCTTTTTGAGTTGATCGCTGGTTTGATTTGTGTATGAGATATCAGGTATTCTTCTATCTCATTCCACCCTTCTTTTGTTTTGGCCGCCAGATTCTTCTAAAGGTTGACGATTGGGTTACGGAAGCTATAAAATGCGCTTTCAACCCATCGAAAGAGTTGCGCTACATAACCCTTTGGACCCCTTCTCGATAAATGTCATCCTTGAAGCACCGGTACGACTATACAATGGCCATAGAGACCTTGAGTGGTAGCAATCATCACCGTATGTGAAGGACATATACCACACCAAGGACAATCGGTTAACAACATTCTGTCTTCATTCGGCAATCTTTTCACTACTTCTGAATTATTCTCCGTCTTTGGGGAGCAACCATTTACGTCAATGGAAAGTGTACATTTATATATTGTAATAAATTTGTCCGCCTCCTCTAAAGTACCACAATATTTTTCTGGGTTCTCGTTGAATTCGTTGCAATACGTTGGATGACAGCCCATTGTGATGCAGAGGCGAACTGTAGTTTAATTAATGCTTTAAATATGGAGCTTGTTGTGAATTTATATTGCCTTTGAGTTTGTGTGCTTTGGTTCTTACCATCTCTTTTAGCCAGCTCCAGTGCTCCCTAATAATTAAATAACCCCCTTGCAGCGGGAGTGCACCATATTCTCTTGCTCCGGGAATTTATCGAACCCAATACCGAACCTGTACTTGATCCCGGTCCAGAGAAAGCTTTGCTGCGTTCGCCGGAAAAAAATATTTCTAGGACGGTCACACTCTTGTCAGTGTGGCACGTATAATAAATATTATTAATATCTCATTGATATCTGCAAAATGACAAAAAGTGAATAAAACAAGAGTAAGAATGAAGAAACAGCTCATTACCTTTCTTTTGCGTTAAATAAGTCTGTTTATCAGAAAACCAACATTTATTTGTTGATTTTCTTTTTTTCCAGAATGTTGTTTTTTTGTTTTGACGGAAAAAATAGTGTCATATCTCTTCATACATCACTTTTGACAGTACAATTTGATTGACAGTTTATGTTCGAGCGGCAACAACAAAATACACGGAAGGGTTGCATTTTCGCGTATGCTTCTACCTGGTAATTGTACCATGTATGGCACCATTAATCGATTACATTGATTTCCATAAGGTAGGTTCGATCAACTGTTTTATCTGGTTATGGTTATACGGTTATAAAGGGCTAATTAATGATGACTTATAACCATAACGAGACAAAACAGCTGATCGAAACTACCTTATGGAAATCAATGTAATCGATTAATGGTGCCATACCATAACACTAAAGCTGGAGTCATTGGTGCCGTATGTCGTATCGCTGTATCCGTATCCCTAACGTAATCAGCTTTTTATCGTTACGACGGTAAACCAAAACCCAATTGGTTGGCTACGATACGGTTACGACCTTAGCGGCACCAATAATCGATTGCATTGATCCTCATAAGGTTGGTCGAATCAGCTGTTATAAGGTTACCGATACGGTTACCGATAAAGCACCAATGTCTCCAGCTTAACCCCATAACCATACCATAGTCAACCAATTGCCCTACAAGACAGGTACCCGTTACCAAATCGATTACTTAATCGTTACCAATAACTTGGTCACCAATTATCGTCTTAACAACTTTTACATTGCTGTCGGGAAAAAGGTAACGCATGCGCTCTCTCAAAATAGTGTACGTGTGACTCGCTTTCTCGCTCTTACCTATTGTGTTTTCGACATCCCTTCTCGCTCGATGTTATTTACATTTTTAAGTTACTTCATTAGGTATGTTTTCGTTATCGCTAACCAAAACATATGCAACAACAACAACACGGGTAACTGGCCTATCGGTTACCCGTATCGGTTACCTTCTGTCAAATCGCTTTTTCTATGAATGAAACGCGTCCTTTATGTTCAGATAATATTTAATTATAAATTATTCATATATACAATGTTTTTTTACAATTTAAATTATTCCCTTATTACTCTAGTGAACTTTACATATATGAATTTTTATATTTATAAACTATATAAATACTTTAACGTCTATTCATAGTCGTTCCCTTTCCGAAACCTTGTTTTGAAGTTCTTATTTTTCCTACGCTGGTAGTGTTGCGCATCAGTTTGCAGAGTCATATTAGTTTGGTAGGTATAGTAACATCAGACGTAGCGAAATTAGGAAGCATGTCAGGAGTATCACCAGAATCCAAAGAAGCATCACCTCGGTTTTCTTCCATATCCGGATTCATTCCATACTAGTCATTATAAATAGCTTGTAGATGCCACATAGGTGTAACCATACCCTCAAGATCTTTCCGTTCAAATCTTGTGGTGTACAATGAGCAAACTTTTCATAAACATGTACACGTAAACTTGTATTTGTCTTAAATTGTTCACCACATTCTAAACATAGAAAAGATGTTCTTTCATCCACTGATTTCTCATGTTCCTGTATTAAGTGTTTGCGTAAATACCATTGTGAGTACAATATGGAAAAATAGTCAAATCTAAACTTTTCGTTGTTACATCAATTGTTTCAGCGTGTTGTACACGTAAATGAAAATTCATACTTGAATGTATTTTCGTATTCCAATCGCATAATTTACATTTTAAATAATAACTATTAGGCATATGAGAAATCTCATGGTCCAATAATTTTTTGAAGCTTGGTGTAGCTGCTTGAATATCACAAAATTAACATTTTGCACGACGTTCGTTATATTTAAATTGTAAATGTTCTGGTTTCTCTACACGATGCATAAAGTTAAGATGCTTTTTCCAACAATGTGGTGAATTTAATTGAAATACATACATTGGGCATTGTCTCATGATAAATTTTCCATAAATATACTGAGCCTCTTTATGTAGGCTCTTTTCTTAACATCTAATTCTGGTCGTACCGGATATGACAGTTTTGCTTCAAGTTATAATCCACACACATACTATTTTCATATTCTGTTTCATAATTTTCATCATATTCAACATTGGACTTTGCATCAACATCATTATCATCATCGTCATTTTTTGATAACCCTGTTTTAAGCTTCATATTTATCAAAGGTTTATCTTCCTTAGTATTAGAATTAGAAACATTGTCATCTTCGGTTAAGTTTTTATCAAGTTTAGCTTTTTTCCTAGGTTTAAATTCTTTACTATCCGTACTAGAATTAATACCATCATCTACATTTTTCGTGGTCTGTTTGAGTTTTTAAATTTGCCAATGGTTCGCCTTTATCAATATTAGAATCAGAATGGCCTTAGCCATCTTCACCGTGTTGCAAAGTAGGCGACATATGTTGGTGTTGATGTTTGCGCATATTGCGGATATGTTGGTGGTTCACTAGTCATTAATTGTTTAGAAGTTTCAACTTGTTGCGATTGTTGTTGTTGTTGCTGGCTGATGATGTGGTGTTAACGTTTGTTGTACAATTTATTCGGGTGATTGCACATATTGCTGGTGTTGTTATGGTGCTGGAAAACCTTCCGATATTGAAAGTCCTTGACTAGTGTAATCCCCACGTAGTGAACTACTCCTGTGACCGCGTCCGCGGTAACTATTACATCTGAAGGCGCTTAAGTTACAGGCATAGCTGACATCGCTTATATAACAGGTTGGCTCTATAGTAAAAACCAAAACAAAATATTAGAATCAGTGTTTATGAATAACATATTTAAAATAAGCTCTTACAACAACGTGATCGGTGGCTACATCCCCGTGAAAGTAGTGTGGTGTTCCTCCTTGTATAAACGTAGGTACTGGATATGCTCAACCGTGTAGTTTTCGTCTAATTTGAGCAAATGTATGTTCTTACAGCCACAGCTGGAATATTTGGGATATTTCTATCCTCACATCGTCAAAATCAAATTACCTAGAATGAAAAAGAAACTCATATCAGTAAGAATAGATTAAAAGTTTTTAATATAAGCCGAAAAGTGTTCCATAAATAGGGCTCCACACATAGCTCTTTTCCAAAGGCACAAGAGATATTTCAGATAACTAGAATCAGGACCTGGTAAAGTAACTTCAAATGAACCTCCACCATGCCTATGCATCTTCCGTTGGCAGGGGTACCCAAAGATACTTTGCTGTTGCATTCATAGAGAACATAAAATTGTAACAAGGGACAATTGATTGATGTTACGAATATACAAACAATAACAAATAAATACAGATGACTGTTTAATCTATTATGCGAAGTTTTTGAATGGATGTTCAAATTGAAAAGGACAAATTAATGCTAAAATTGCTTTCCCCGACTAACCCGGGAACGAATTGATATGACTATGCCTATCCTTCTTTAGCAGCAGTGCCGTGCACCACATCTGTTTTGGACAGGAAAATAAACGTTTGGTGTGATTTAGGCGCCACTACTTCGTATGCGCATTTCTCTGCGCTCCCTTTCGGCATTCATCATCAATTTCGTCATTACTATAAAGGCCATCTTGCTCACAGCAATCCAACAATCTATTTGTCCGCAAATTCGTGGAACTAAATTCCTAATGGAAGGTTCCTCTCCAAAAACTCTGTTTACAGACAGTCTTTCGCTGTGAAAACGAGGGCAGTGAAATATTACATGTTCTGCGCTTTCCAATTCGGACGGACAGCTTGGACAGAAAGGATCCTCCTCTATCCCACGCTTATGTAGATATTCCTTGAAGCCACCGTGCCCGCTCAATATCTGAGTGAGATGGTAATTTAGTTTGCCGTGTTTTCGCTCGTACCATTCCGCTATATTCCGGACTAGCATGAAGGTCCAGCGCTCTTTTCTCGAATCTTCCCACCGTTCTTGCCACTTAACTATTGTTCGTGACCTTGCGATTTTCTTAGCATCTTCAGATGGTCGGCTGAATCCAATGGCATACAGATCGGCCATTTCACTTGAGAGTAGATCTACTGGGATTTTCCTGGATAAAACATGGATCGCGTCGTCGGAACAGCACATGATATTCGTATAGCAGTAATGCGGTAGGCTGCTAATATATCTTTTTGGTGGGCCATTTTAGATCTGTGCCATATTGGTGCTGCATATAATATTATAGAGCTGGTTACGTTGGATAATAGCTGACGGGTAGCTTCGCTTGGGCCGCCGATGTTGGACATTATTCGCGTTAGGGTTCCACTAACTCTAGAAACTTTGTACCACACCGCCCTGAAGTGCTCCCTAAAAGTTAGTTTTGAGTCAATGATTACTCCTAGATATTTCAAGGAGGGCTTTGAATTTATTTAATAATCGCCTATGGTTAGGACCAACTCATCCACAGTCCGTTTTGAGCTCATCAGAACCACTTCTGTCTTATTGCTAGCCATCTCCAGCCCCGTGTTCGTCAACCATTCCTTTATTCTTCCCACGGCGTCATTACATAATGCTACTACGACAATATCATCTGCATAGCCGACAATTTCCGTGCCTCCGGGAAGGTCGATTTGTAGCACCCCGCCATACATCGCATTCCAAAGAGTTGGACCTAGAACAGATCCCTGAGGGACACCGCCCGTGGTGTTGTGCTTTCTTAGTCCCTCATCTGTATCAAAAGGGAGTACTTTGTCGCTTAGATAGCTACAAATTATTCGGAGCAGGTACGGAACTTGTCTTGGGACACCCAAAGTGCACTCACGATGGCTCCAGCGGGTTAGCGGCTTCCTAGAACTTAAGCCACTTGCTGCTTCTAGATCTGACAGCTGTCAGCTGGAGTCTTAGCCCGGCAAGCGCAGGGCACGAGCACAGAACGTAATCGATCGTTTCCTCCTCCAACCCACACTTCCTACATCTGCTATCATTGACCAAGCCTAATTTAAAGGCATGTGACGCCATAAAGCAGTGTCCAGTAAGAATACCCGTCATGAGTCTAGTCTACAGTTTAATGATAATGAAAATATAAGAATCAGTGTTTATGAATAACATATTTTAATTAATCTCTTACAACAACCTGAGCGGTGGCTACATCGCCATGTAGGTAGTGTGGTGTTCCACCTTGTATAAACGTAGGTACTGTATGTGCTCAACCGTGCAAATTGACATTAGCAGTAATATTATTTACATAAACATAGCTTGGTATTTGTGCAGGCCTCAATATAGCATACATTGGTTCAGTTCGGTGTGCACCAGCCACTGGTACCAACACTTTTGAATGCATAGCTTTCATATAGGATGGATGTCCAGCAGTGCTCTGGTTGTGCCAATATGTAATGGGCTGCTCCGTCTCTTGGTACGCCTGTATAGGTATAGGCGGGTGCAATGTATTACTAGTCTGCCTAAGATCGTATGGTACATAGATGGCTCGAAGACGCCAGAGGGGATTGGAGCCAGAGTTTTCGGACCCAGAACCAAAATATCAGTAACTCTAAAAGCACATCCGAGCATTTTCGAGCGGAAGTATTCGCCATAAGTTAGTGCGCTAAGCTGAACCTTCAGCGCTGATATCCCAATGAAACAATTGCTATACTAAGTCAGGCAGTCAGGTTCCACTAAAGGCATTTGCGGCGTTCGAAATAAAGTCAGCACTGGTCCTTCAGTGCGTAGAAAAGCTGAATCAATTAGGAGCACACAACGTAACAGGTTAAACTCTTACCTATCCAGAATCAACCCCGACATACAAAACATTGTCCTGCTTGTAATGTGTCCCCACATGTCACCAACCATCTCTTTAACTGTATTGTGGAACCAACGCCTCTAACACTCCTCTCATTATGGTCCACCTCTGTTGAAACAGAAAGTTTCTTTGGACTCCCGTTAAAGGACATTGATGACAATTTATGATCGGTCGCACCTATTGGATGGGGCGAAGCACTGCTTCTACAACAACAGCAGGCGGACAACACGGAAAGAGAGGCAGCAACTGCATGACCCATCGATCCCCAGCCGTTCCTGCCAGTTGGCGCACAGGGGCATTTATTAGCAGAAGGGAGGGAAAAGAGAGAACCCTGGCGCAATATGCCAGGCCTGAGTCAATCTAAGTTACTGTTAGGGGGTTACAGCACAACTCGAATTAGGGTATTAATAGGTCTCTCAAAAAGATAACCTAAGAACCCTAACGCCTATTCTTACAAGACACTATATATCGAACAACACATACCGATTTTGTGATGGATCAGCAGACGGTGGACCATATCCTTCTATATTGCGGCGCAATTTTAAGACGTAGGGCTAAGTTTATGGGCTCACCATGGCCAGAGCATTCCCACATTTAATCACTCAAGCAAAGAACGCTGCTGGGGTTCATCAAGGAAGTCGGCTAGGATGAGGTGCTGTGAAGGAGATGTGTAAGTCACTGTGCAATCCTCAATAAATTATCTATCTATCTACGTTCCGGTAACAAGCACCATTGTGGTACTAGCCCCACCATCTCGGGAACTATTGATATGACTACATTAAACCTTCTAGGGATTGAATATTAATAATGCCGGCAATGCGAAAGTCTGCTGAAATGTACCATTCTCCATGGAATGCTCGATATATAACTTTCCACGTTTTGAAACAGTGATGAAAAGAGCAAAATTTACAAAAATTTTAACTGGCTGTGGGTAGTAAGGTGTTGATGTCCTCTCTTAACGCAATGTAATGACAACTGCGATGCAGGAAAAATGACAAAAATCTTGCAAATCTACTGATAATAATTAATTAATGCCTCCCCTTCTATGCAGTTCTATGCATACATACATATGTATTTTTCTCTCCAAACGCTAATTAAAAAAATTAATTGGTTTTCTCATGAACTTCGAACTCTGTCGTATTTGCATTCTTCATTTGATTATCAACAAAAGCATGACAAATTATTTAATATGGTAGCCAATTTACTTACCCTTTCTGGTGCGATGATTCCTGGACAATCGGGCCTGACTAGACGCGATTTTTTTGCCTTAAGAGAGCGTGCTTAACGCGAACCATATCATGTTATGGCACACCTTTGGTGATGCAAAAAATCAAAGCCATTTCTGCTTCTGGGATAGCAGCAGCAGCTCCCGGTGGCGCCACATAAATAACAGTTACATGCCGATCAGTTGCCTTTTTTGCTCCGGCTACCTATTCAATTTTAATTCACATTACATTATCTACTAATGCAATTTTTAATCACTACAAATCAATATAAATTACCGAAGCAAATACTGGCAAACCAAGATGCGTAGTTCCACACTTTTTTAGGGAAATACATCCAACCAGTTTGGTACCGTATTCCAAAGCTTGTTGCTTGTAAAGTACCTTGTATCCTTGGCAAATGACTCGTGAATCTGCATTTAGTTGTAGATTTCGGTAGTAGTGCAGTTTACGGTACCCACCCTAAAGTTGGGCCAAGATTTTCGAGTGAGGTATCAAAAGACGCGTATTAATCTCGAGAACAATAATCCGAAGGCGGAAAAGAAAAATTTTATCTCTGTCCGGAGATATTTGCAGTTGAAGTTGGCGATTTTAATGTGGTTGTTGTTGTGTTATACCCACAAAAAAAATTGTGCATCACCGTGGCGGTAGCCACGTCTATACCACACACCCGGACTTGGCATGGCGTAGCCCAGGGTTATTTTTTATAAGCGCGGCCGAAGGCCGCCAACGCAGAAAGGTGTTCTGCGCAAAAATACTATGGATCCCACCTCTGGTTTCGGATGGACCCGGGGTCTTTTTCCTTTTTCGGATTCTTGATCTAGACGTGAATAAGCGTCTTCTGATACCTCACTCGAAAATTTTGGCCCAAATTTCGGTGGGTACCGTAAACTGCACTATTACCTAGATTTCCTCTGATTTTGGCATATTCTGAGCTGAATCGCAACCCGGCGGAGATGCTATCTATTAGAATAATATAACATTTTTTTTATTATTTAAAAATGCACATACGTATGAATGAAAATCAGAAGGTAAATAATGTTGTTGTTGTTGTAGCGATAAGGACACTCCCCGTTATCGACTTTGTTGGTCCTTTGCCGGATGCAGATCGGGTACGTTCCGCGAACCATTAAGGTACTAGCTCGACCATATCGGGAGCGATTTAGTTGACATGAAACCTTGTAGGCCATCCCGTCGATTCTATACAACTTAATATGGTAACGAATTAAAAGACGGTTCACCACCTAATTTTTATCAAAAATTATCAAACGTGGAATCAAAAGGCGCGCCTCGATCTCCGTTTTTATTATTATTTGATATTTTTAAATTAGGTGGTGTACCGTCTTGTAAAACGTTACCCTTAATATTATTTTGGGCGAATGCCGCCAACGCAAAAAGATGGTCTCTGCAGCAAAATTTTTAATTTCCGTCACATGTCACAACTAAAATTAACTTAATGTTATTTTGGGCGAAGGCCGCCAACGCAAAAACGTGTTCTCTGGAACAAAATTTTTAATTTCCGTCACATGTCACAACTAAAAGCACAAGATATTTTTCGTTGTAAACAAATATATTTTTTTTGCGTTTCAATGTTTTCCGGAATAATTAATGAACTGTCATTTCGATGACAGCATGAAACGTCGATGTGTTAGTGGAGAGCGAAAAAAGCTTTGAATGTGTGAGTGAACTGGTTACTTCCGTCTTGTAGGGTGGTTTTTGATTTCTCGCCATATCCATAACCTAAAAATATTTGAGTTGGTGAATTTAATAACTTTTTTGTAGAATTTATTCATTGTTTTGGATACGTTATGACTAAGAGACAAATTTTTTGTGGGATTGTTTGTAATATTTTTCGTTTTCTTCATTTTTATGAAATTTTCACGATTTTTAGGTTAAGGCACCATTAATCGATCACATTAGAGATGGTTATGGATATGGGTATTGTTAGAACTATGCCGTTAGGGTTAAGGAAGTTTAATTAGCCCTTAAGTCACCATTAATTGACCCTTATACGGCCCATACATGACACAAAAACCATGCGCAAATATAAAACGACGAAATTTGTGCAAATGGAAATTTTGACATACACGGCTCAAAAACACTGCGCAATATTCATTTTTAAAGTAGCGCAATAAATGAAACATGTATTTTAATTGTATAAAAAAGGCATTAATTGTATAAAAATTCACTATTTATTTTCCACAGTGCTGGTAATTCACGGTATAAGTCGAAAAACTCGCACATAAGCGTTTATTTTCCATTGTATTTATAAAATATATATTTTAATTACAAGACCAGCTCAACTCATTGCAGCACTGCACAATATTCATTTTTCAACTAGCGCAACAAATGAAACATGTGGTCTAATTGTATAAAAAAATTATTATTTATTATTGAATAAATATTTGCAGACATGCGTAAATATCAAAATCGTTTTGATTTTAGCGCAGTTCTTTGCGCAAATAGCGCAACCAGTGCACACACCGGGCAAATCCTTGTGCAAATTGGTAATTAGCATTTCATTGTGTTCTTTGATATTAGGGGACTCATGTAACCTTATAAATGCCTTATAAAGTGTGTAAACGTATAAATTTATCTAGTGCGTAAACGAGCTGTCAAATTTTGTATGAAAAACCATTTACACAATTTGTATAAATTTACGCGCACATTTCATTAGGGGGACTCATGAAAGCATATAAACTTATAAGGTGTAAAATTATATCCATTTACACACGCTGTTATATGAACGCACCTAGTAATACTCTTGATAAACTTGATTGTTTATCAGATGTATTATTGCCGAACAAAATTTTTTTGATTGTTATACAAATTAAAAAATGCTAAGATTAAGTGAAAAATCAAAACTAAAACGCATTTACTTGCTGTTGTTGGAGATTTCTGATGAAAATGCCTGCTGTAGTGTCTGCAATGTTGCATTCCTTTGAGTTTACCGCGTTTACACAATGAAATGTGCGCGTAAATGTATACAAATTGTGTAAATGATTTTTCATACAAAATTTGACAGCTCGTTTACGCACTAGATAAATTTATACGTTTACACACTTTATAAGGCATTTATACGGTTACATGAGTCCCCCTTGCAGACATTACAGCAGGCATTTTCATCAGAAATCTCCAACATCAGCAAGTAAAGACGTTTTAGCTTTGATTTTTCACTTATTCTTGGCATTTTTAATTTGTATAACAATCAAAAAATTTTTGTTTGGCAATAATACAGCTGATAAACAATCAAGTTTATCAAGAATATTACTAGGTGCGTTCATATAACAGTGTGTGCAAAACGATATAATTTTACACCTTATAAGTTTATATGCTTTCATGAGTCCCCCTATTGAGTTATTTGGTCTCACTATGTAAATCGTGTTCGGGAGTCATAAGGAGACATGCGGTGACAGTTCTGATTGCGGCATTTTGATAGGCCTGTAGCTTTTAGCAGTGTGTATTTTTAAGACCAGGCGACCAGACTGGTGGCGCATAGCTCATGAACGGCCGGCCAATTGCTTTGTACGTGGTTAGCAACGTTTCTTTATCTTTTTTCCATGTGCTGCCGGCAAGCGACTTGAGGATTTTGTTCCGACTTTGTACTTTAGAAATAATCTCGGTGGCATGAGCCTTGAAGGTTAGAGTATTATCGAACGTTACCCCTAAGATCTTTGGGTGGATGACCGGAAAGATCGGGGAGATAGCTGTTTATTTTAGAAACTAATTCAACAACTGAAGGGCTAGGTCCTGTATCCATTCGTGCAGTCATCAGCAAAGGAAATTATTGTGACTCCTTCTGGTGGGAAAGGGAGTTTTGATATGTAAAAATTAAACAGAAGCGTGGATAGGACACCACCCTGTGGAACCCCCTGTTTAATTTTTCTTGGTTTAGAAATTTCGTTCCTAAATTCAGCCGACGCCTGACGACCACTCAGGTAATTAGCGGTTCATCTTTTTAGACAAGCAGGAAGGTGTGAGCCTTCTTTGTCTTGGAGTAGCGTGCCGTGGTTGACTGTGTCAAAAGCTTTTGACAGGTCAAGTGCCACGAGCACCGTCCTATGATGGGGTTTTTGTTGACTTAACCCGTAATTAATCTGGCATTGAGCGCGGTGGTGGTGCTGTGCATTTTACGGCAGCCATATTGGTGCGTGGCCAGGCGAACATTTGTCTTAGCTACTGGGGAAAGCAGTGATATCGGTCGATACGACTTGCCTTCGTTGACAGGTTTGCCAGGTTTAAGTAGCGGGATTATCATTGCCATTTTCTATTTTTCGTAAATGCCGAAGGATTCCAGTGCACAGTGTAACTCTTTTCACTTTTAGGATGCCAAAAGTCCAAAAAACAATGTTCTCCAATTTCAAAAATGTTTTGACATGCAACAGATTAATAACCAACTTTTAAGAAAATGTAATGCAACTTGGATGATTGAAACAAGTGTAAAAATTATTTCACAGTCCAAAATGTTTGAAAAACTTTGTGGCCACGCGGTTGATTTTTCGATAACTGTTTTGATTTCAAACTATTTTATTTAACATACTTGGGTAGTTTATAGCAGCATTGGTAAGTTTCAGCCACGTAGGCATTTTATTATTATTATTTTTTTTTGTTTTAGACAGCCACTAAAAGTTTCTAAAGTTGTCTAATTTTTCGTTTTCAGTAGAATAAAACTTGCCTGATTCCGCACAATTCCATTGAACGAATACATACACATTAAAGAGAATTTCATATAGTTCCAGAAAAAGAAGCGCAGTGACCTAACAATAGAATGTCCTCAATTCAAGTCTACAATACTATTTCCTATATCATCAACTAGTTATGGCTATTTCACGAAATGCACTCTTTGAAGTTTGGCTAAAAAGCAAAGATGGAGTAACGGACAAGGCCATACTAAACCATATTTTTAGTATAATTGGCTGAGATATGGATCATTCAAAATTAAAAAAATATACCATCAAGCTAACTTATAATATTCGTAAGAGATGGACATGTTGTTTTCGATCTACAAGTAGATTTATTGAGAAAAATTCATCAGAAAATCTGTATTTTACAGATTATATGCTTGATGTTGAGCCATGCACTTCTCGAGATATTCCTAAGCCGGGGAGGCCAACAAAAAACTTCTCTGAGTCATCTATGCGCACAAAAAACGAAAAGCTAAGGAACAATGTCGACAATGATCAACTGTTAATGGCAGCGGAATTGGAATTACGATCATCAGGGAAAACAAATTCTGCAAAAAAAATTGAGCAGTTGTCCACGGCAGCACCATCAAGAGGAACTGCAATCAAAAAGTCCCGACTATCGGAAGAAAATAAGAAAAGTTTGTCACCAGATCAAGCAAAAGCGATGATAGTTGACTCAAATCTTTCAACATATGAATAGTCCCTGATCTGGCAGCACACTTCAGAAGTTAACAGAAAAATATATCCTTCATATAACTGCTTAAAAGAATCAAAGAATTTATGCTATCCTGAAAAATAAGCGTAAACCTATGTTGAAATTGAATTGCTAATTGATCACAGCTTACGAAGATTGTGTCTTTTTATTTATTTATTTATCAGTCTACAAATTAAACAATTATACCGACACTTAATTCTCCTATGTAATACACGATATAAACAACATAAGCAGTCATCAATTTTAAAGTAATATTTAAACAGTATTGAAGTAAACGCTTGACAATTTCAATTAAAAACTTAGAAGTAAGCAAAAGTTAAAATGTTGTAAATGTGTTAAAATGTACTCATGAAAGGACTAGTAAATAATAATTTATGAAATTGACAATAAAGCAAATTAATTATAGATAAAATATATACAGAATAGAATTTATACAGAGTAAATTTGATTGCATACATATAAAAATAATGATCACAACGCAATTTTGCAAACAAGTTACAAGTAACTGGTACTTCAAATTTGAAACAGAGGGTTGAACAGTATATCACGGTTTAGCGTTCTTTGCTTCATTTCGAATTACAAATTTAATGTAGTTAAAAGGTATTTTTTCATACCAAGAAACGAGTCGCAGGCTTCTAAATTTTTACAGTGTTTATTAAAATCACGACATAAACAGTGAAGTGGTTCGTGCATTTCATAATTCGACCTGCATGTAGCTACAAAAATTGATTGAAAATGTCTAGATGGCCTAACAGGAACGTTAAACTTAATTTCACCAATCAAAAATGGACTATTTATTGACCCTTTTATTAATTTAACAATAAATAAGACACCAAGCATCTCCCTGCGGCTCTGCAATGTGGGCAGCTGTATTAGTTTCAACCGGCTGCAATAGGGGGGAGGATTTTTAGAAGGATCCCATGGTAAGTGTTTTAAAGCGAAAAACAAAAATTGTTTCTAGACCGATTCCAGCTTGTCAGAATGAACCTGATAACGCGGATTCCAAATTATTGAAGCATATTCCAAAGTAGGTCTGACCAATGATATAAAAAGAGTTTTTGTAACGTATGGGTCATTAAATTCTTTAGACCAACGTTTAACGAAAGCCAAAGTACCTTTAGCGCTATTCACGTAAGATTCAATATGAAGTTTAAAATCGAGTTTTGGGTCCATTGTAACGCCTAAATCAATAAAATTAGTGACTTGCTTGATTTCATAGTCGCCAATAACATAATCATGGGATTGGAAGGACTTCCTTGTAAAACACATGAACTTACATTTAGGTAGGTTTAGTGACATGGCGTTTACATTACACCAGTCACCAAGACTATTCAGATCAGCCTAAAGACATGCCCTATCCACGGGTGAGCGGATAGGCATTACAAGTTTGACATCATCAGCGTACATAAACGGCTTGCAGCTCTTCAAAACACTAGGAAGGTCATTAATGAACAACAGGAACAAAGCCGTACCAAGATGGCTGCCTTGAGGAACACCGAAGTTACGTTTATGAACCGAGACCAACAATTATTAAATATAACTGTTTGTTTTCCTTCCTGCACATAAGAAGAAACCCAAGATAGAATCAAAGGAGGAAATCCTAATCGATTAAGTTTGAATAAAAGTGTAGAATGAGAAACTTTATCAAATGCCTTACTAAAATCAGTATAAATAATATCAACTTCACAATTAGTCTTAAAAGTGTTGGATACAAAGGTTGTAAACTTGAGCAAGTTGGCCACCGTTGATTCACACTTGCAAAAGCCATGTTGTGAAAAGTCAATTAATGAAGATACTCTAAAAGCAATCTGTTTTGTGATAATCAATTCAAATAGCTTAGGATTAGTGTTGAGTTTGGCTATTCCTCTATAATTTATAACACACGTTCTGCTTCCATTTTTATGCAGTGGTATAATGAATGATTTTTTCTACTTCTGGGGGAATACCCCTTGCTTCAGGGACGCATTAAACAAACAGGCTAGAGGTCGATATAAGTATCGACCACAAGATTTCGGCACTACCGACGGAATTTGATCCGGACCACTAGAGTAAGAAATTTTTAGATTTTCCAGATAAGTTAAAACATCATCAGTACATATATATGGGATTGCCTGGGAATCCAGAGGAGACAATCTGAAAGGATAATTCGATGGCGGATAATCATAGGTGTTTGAATAATTAGATTCGAAGAAATCCGCCAACATGTTAGCAATTTCGAAGCTATCGTTGGAAATCTGATCATTTAGCTTCATTGTAGAAGGAAACCCTTTTATCTTCCTTTTTAAATTAACAAAGCTGTAAAAGGACTTAGGATTGATAAAAATTTGGCTTTTAATCCTACTGATATAGTTTCTATAAAAAATTCTGTTCCATGTGTTATATTTGTGACGTAAAATTTAGTAGGCGGCATAGTCAGTCATTGATCCAGAAAGTTTGTAACGTTTGAATTAACGCCTCTTCTGATTTTTCAGGCGTTTCAATTCTTTAGTTCTCCAAGCCGATGATGATTTAGCAGTGGCTTCGGACGTAGGTATGAATTTTTTAAATATTCCGTATAATACATTTTTAAAATGGGATATACTCTCATCAATAACCCCATCGTAATCAGGCCAATTTATTCTCGATACTTCGAGTATTACTTTAGACCAATTGGCTTTTCTAAACAGAAACCGGTGAGGGGTCTTTCGCACTACGTTGGAGGAACGCTTAGATAAATTATAAGATTCCATAAACATCGCGGGAGCAGGATGATACACATCTTCAGGCAGGGCAAGGGGATCGCATCGATTTACAAAACAATTTAAACCGTCTGAGAAAATTAAATCCAAGCATTTACCAAATTTATTCTGAATGTTGTTAACTTGAAAGAGTCCAACATCTGCAAACTCATTTAGGAAATCATAGTGGATAGCGCGAGTAGAAGTAGGGACTAGCCTCCCGTCGATAAGACTCGGTGACACACATGGCAGATTAAAATCGCCAAGTACAGTGACAGAATCACAGGCCCTGGCAGTGCTGCACACAGATTTCACTATTGAGGAATGATTTAAATATAAGGAAATGTCAGATTGTGGGGGAATGTAGTTGGCTATAAAATTTTTATAGGTTGAGGAAAGTTTTACTCTCACACAAAGAAGCTCAGCATCCTCAAAGTCAGGAAAATTTAGTTCTTCCGCGGAAAACCTAGTGTGAACGGCAATTAACACACCCCCACCAGCTCTGGCCAGTCGGTCTTTTCTAAACACTTGAAACGAACTCGATAAAATTTCAGTATTAAAAACTGTTGGTTTTAGCCAAGTCTCAGTAAAAACAAGTACATCATAAGAACTCTTATGACTCAGTAGAAAAATTTCCGTTAGTTTGGTATTCAACCCCCTAACGTTCTGATAAAATATACTAAGTGAGGTATTATTTACGTTTGATAAGACATAATTTAAGTTTGTACCTCTTCTGGAGTGTTGCCTGGCAAGTTTTTTGATGCATTTAAAGTAGCGCAGTCACGGTTCGACTTTATAGTAAACAAATGCACCACAGAGTGTTTCGGCCAGAAAGTAGAATCGAGTACCCTATCAAAAAATTTGTCAGGAACTAAGATTCTAAAAGAAGAGATCTCACACCCAGACTTAAAATTTAACTCATAAACATTAATATTGCTGTTAAGTTCAACACCAAGCTTGGAGCATACGTAGTTAGATATATTAGCTTCCGTGAGCGATGCGTGGAGCCGTGATACAAAAATGGACCTACAGGGGGGAACAGCAGTCACCTCCACCAGGTTCTAAAGCAACCAATTCAGAAACAGGGGCTGTGATTAGGGCTGCGAGTGCGGTTGTTGTTACAGCAGTCCAATCCTTACCAAAATTGGGTTGAATAGCAGGAACATTAACAGCTTCAGAATCATCAGCATTAACAGAATTAGTGCTGTTCCCAACAGCATTCGCATTGTTTTTCGAAGCTGGAGTCTTGTTCTTACTAGACATTGCAGTCGAATAATTAGCAGTATCAAGAGCATTGACAGTATCAGCAGCATTGGCATTTGCTACAGTAGATTTAGATTTATTAACAATTACAGCTGGAGCCGCGAGCTGTTGTGCATAAGACATATTACTCTTTTCATTATCTGGGTTAGCAGTAGAAAGCAATGTAGACGATGGCCCACCGTTATTAACAGCAGTATTAATACTTGCAAAAACAGGTGATCGGTCGAAAAAATGGCATTGCACACACTGTTGAACGGGGAGAACAAGAGACGGCGACAACGACACATGTGTAAGCGCGCAACTATTAATATCACTGCGCAATGTTTTCGCAGCATTGAGAGAGCTGACAACACTTGACATTTTGTTGATACCATCAGTCGTCTCATCCACACAGTCTTCATTGTTTTTGTGAGAATTAGCTTTTGATTTAACATGAATGTTAATATCATTTTTTATTTCAGCAATTTGTTCAGTCAAAAGTTTTAATTTTACATCAATTGCAAGCAAGGCAGATTCCAGGCCAACTTTATGTGACGCTAAGACGGTGTCATATGCCTTACAAAGCTTGTCATAGGCATTTAAGCATTCCGTGCACACGTAACTGAGATGTCGGTTCTTAGCTAGCAATTCTACATCGTATGTAGACATGTTGCCTTCACAGCATGTACGATGGAAGAATTTTTTACAAAAGCCACCGCATGGTACAATTAGAGTCTCACTTCGGCCAAAACTCTTATCGCACTTAGCACAGAAACTATCCATTGCACCAATATTGGCAGAAAAAACAGAAAATCAGGTTAAACAAAATAAAGTTTGCAGAGCGATAACACAACACGTCTATGTGTATATGTAACACGTATGTATGTTTACGAGCTCACTAAAATATGACAATGTGCCGTATGCATAGAACTAAACAAATCTTGCAAAAGTAGAGGTATTGCTTTCTATTCCTGAGGTTAAACAGCTAAATGCAATTATAAAATGGGGATGTGATGGAGCTGAGCATACCTGTTACAAACAACAATTTTCGGAAGAAAACAAATCGGACACTAGTATGTTTTTCATTTCACTAGTACTCCTTCAAATATATACAATGGTTGACAAATGAAAGGTTATATTTTGGAGTAATCCTGATCCATCTTTCACGAGATACTACCGCCCGATAAAATTTGTTTTTACAAAAGAAACACGAGATGTAATTTCAAAGGAGGTGCAACCTGTCAAAGACCAAATTTCCAGTCTTCGTCTTACAACAATTCAAACAGATAACCTAAATTTACTGGTGAAATAAACATTCGTGTTGTGCATGATTGATGGCAAAGTTTGCAACGCTCTGTCGGCATATACATCATCGCAAAAGTGCTACATATGTGGGGTTTCTCCAAAAGATATGAACAATATTCGAGCTGTGTCAGACCAAAATGTTGACAAAAGCATGTTTTCTTTCGGAATTTCCCCTTTACATTCTTGGATACTATGCATGGAATGTATGCTACACATCGCTTATGTGTAGGTATTCATTATGGAAATGAAAACCTGGTGTGTGCGGGGCGAAGAAAATAAGGAAAAGATGAAAAATAAGAAAGAGCATATCCAAAATAGATTCTGGAAAGAAGATGGTCTTTTGATTGATATGCCAAAGCAAAAAACTGGCAACACATATGATGGCAACAGTGCGAGAAGGTTCGTTGGAGATCCTGAAATAACATCAGACATAACCGGCATAAACATCAATCTTTTGAAAAGGTTTCATACAATAGTTTCATGCATAGGATGTGGGTTTCAAATAAATTCTGAAGCTTTTGACAACTATGTGACAGAGACAAGGGTACTATATTTATCGGAATATGCTTGGTACAATATGCCAGTGAGCGTACACAAAATTCTGTTTCATGGAAAAAGTATAATCGTGTCTGCTATTCTTCCTATTGGTCAACTTTCCAAACTATCGTGAACTTTTCACCACAAAAAAGTCAAAAATTTGTAGTAACTTTGATTTGCTGCACAGATTGCTGATATCGTCAGACCCGTTCATACAAAGTTTGCGGAAAACCCCTCGGTCAAAGCGACGAGCATTAACGAGTGAAGTTATTGGCTTATTATCTGAACCAGAGCATGTCGACGATATTGACTCCGACTAACTTTATATCAGTTAAAATATCACTTTTTATTTATAAGACATTGAAAAAAAAATTTTTTTTTTTAAATATTAATCAAAAGCCTGTAAGCTAAAGTTTAGAAATCTAAATAAATTTTATTTATATTGGCACTGGAAAATGCTTTTAAAGTAGAAAATATGATTAGTTCAGTTCAAAAGAAAACCACAAGAAAATATTTTCTATTGTTTCTGCAGCATGAAAAAGTAGTAGCCAAGAAATATTGACGTTTCATTGTGAACGCTGGACTAGTAAAGGAAAGAAGAAGAAATAAAAACAAAACGTATTTGCATAATAATTGGTGAAATTCGTGTATATTTTTTAGTTTTCGTAAAATAACAAATATTAATTAAGAAAAAGTGTCGGGAGGTAAATAATTGTGCAAATTAATGAGCAAATTAACGAGTGAAACGTTCACGAAGTAAAAACACCTTCAAAAGCTGCAAATAAATATAAGTTAAACCAGTGGAAGATCCTTCAGGGAGTGGAATACAAACATTCATAATAATTATTAAATAAACATTTCCATAATTTCAATATGGCTCATTGGTAAAATTTAAACTCCTATACTGTGTTTATGTTAGGCCATTTACTAGGTGGCGGTGCACTGCTATTTCTTTATGGATCGAGCAAGCTGTGTTGGATTGGCTCAGAGTATTTTTATTGTTTTTTTTTTAAATATTCCAAAATGCGTAATTTGATACCGCTATCAACACAACTAAGTTTTGCATCGTCACCTAGTAAGTTCCCTTTAGATGTATTTACTTATATACATTTTTTTTGGCTTAAACGAAGATTTAATGACAACATTGAACTAGGACTTTTAATGGCTGGCGCTGAAGTAATGAAGAGTCATTGTGTTCGTCACAAAGCACCAAGGTTCCGTGTAAGCCCTTACCTCCTTGAGAGAAATCAAAAAGGGAGGTTTGAGACGGATTTTGAGAGCTTGCGACACTCACCTACCCTTTTTAATGAGAATTTCCGGATGAGTCCACAAACGTTTGATATCTTGTACGAAGAACTACTTCCACATTTACGGAGGAAGCGAAACAATAGACCAAACGACTTCATACCGGAAAAAGCAAAATTAGTAATGGTGTTAGAGTAAGTAGTTATTAACTTTTAAGTTTTTTCATGAAGTTAATGATATAAAAAGGTACTTAGCAACAGGTGATTTGGGTCGACATATCGCCTCCTGCTACAGAGTGAGTAAGCAACATTTTGGCACTATAATATCCCACGTCTGTCAAGCTATATGCACAGATTTGAAGAGCCAAATACCACCATTCAACCAACAAACCATCTCCGCAATTACTAAGGGCTACAAAGAAAAATGGAATTTTCCAAATTGCGTTGGTGCCATCGACGGTAAGCATGTGGCCATTAAAGCGCCACCAAAAAGCGGAAGCATATTTTTTAATTACAAGGTGAGATGCCCATACTCTCTTCATAACCAAAAACGGACATAGCTTACAATTGTTGTGGTTGTGCTATAAATAAACAGACTTTTATGAGTTTTTTTTATCTAAACGAGCTGAAAGTCTGGTGGTTGTATATGGATGAAAACGGGAGAGAGAGGGGATGGTGGAAAATGAGTCAAGGGGTAGAAAAGCGAAGCTCGATAGACATGCTGTATTTTGGGTAAGGTAAGACCGAGGGAAAGAAGATCTAAAGACTTATTTTGTTTTGTTGATTTTCTGACAGGGTGGATAAATGATGTATATTTGAACGATCTTTCGTCATCCCATACATCAAGATCTTAAGATGTAGGGAGGGAGGTAGAAAACATAGAGGGCCTGAGGGTTAAGGGAGTTGCTGAGAGGGCAGAGATGCTGTATGAGGGGAGATGCAGGAACATACGAATTTCTAAGCAGATTAAGTACATTTAGATCGTGTACTGGCGCATTACATTGGGCTATTCATGAAAGTTTTAGCCTGATTATAAATAGTGTGATCATGAGATTTATATTTAATATATTTATATCTTTTTCTTTCCATGAAAGGGGTTTCACTCTATAGTTCTTTTGGCTGCTTGTGACGCATACTATAAATTTACTTGTGTAGACGTAGGAGCATACGGTAGTGAAGGTGATTCCAAGATTTTCAAGAACTCTGAATTCGGCTCAAAGATAATAAGAGACCAGTTGCCATTTCCCCCTGACACAAATATCAACGGGAAAAACGTACCACATTTCATTGTTGCGGACGACGCCTACCCATTGAGTAAACGAATAATGAAGCCCTCGGCTGAGCCGAGCTCGTAGATGTATTGAAAATGCATTTGGAATTTTAAGCACAAAATGGTTATGCTTGCGGAAAATATTTTTTATACCTATCAACGTGCTCAGGAAATAGTATCAGCGTGTTGCTTTCTTCACAACTTCTTGTTAAACAAAGCTGGTTCTGAATACTGTCCGAACACATTTTCTGGTCATGAAATCAGCAGCGGGGAATGGATACGTGGAGATTAAGAAATCTGGGAGGACCAAAACGGATCAAGGTTTTTTCATGGAAGGCCATCTGAATATGGAAAATATATACGGGATTTGCTCAAGGAGTACGTTAACTCAAACGAGGGATCCGTCCCATGGCAAAATGATGTGGCGTTTGTTTAACCATGGTATGTATTAGCAACAGACTACACATTTTGGTTTTTGACAAAAGTAATTATGTTTTCAACTTACCACGTTAAGTTCCAAAACATAACACATTGAAGAGTACCAATAGCCGAAATATAGTTACAGCTTTTTGTCTTAACTTTCAATGTTCGATATGTCAAAATAGGTGGGACTAAAATTTATTTCCTACTAATTTTGACTATAAATAGTCCCATAAAGGTAGCGTGTACTTTTTATCTCAATTTTTTAATTGCAGTATAAATTTTACGTTTCTATATGTCTTGATAGTCATTGAAATATGTAAGTAAAATTGGGTTTTCATCAATATACTGAAAAACTATATAATTTTTTCATTTAATTTTCTCAACACTGCTTTACTTAATATTTTATAGGTACGATTGAAATTAATCATTTACTTTTAATATTTGCACAGGCGAGTTCACCCAGCATAATCCCTGAGATGTACAAAATATTTGAAACTAATTGCATTCTTTATACTTTTTACTTGACGTTGTTTATTGCTAAGCAAATTACAACAATAACAGATATACATATGCATATCAGGTAAGATTCCATTAAAGAAGAATTTAACATTGGTTTAAATGGTTTTTTATTTAATTATAGATCATTTCTTTTGGGTAACGGATATATCACACAGGCAGAATATTTTTCACAGTCATTTTTTGATCACATTTAATAACATTTTTCAGGCATATTAAATGAGGGTTTTCAATCATTTGTGAATTCGATTGTGATTCATTTTTCCATCATATTTAATACAACATATCTAAATCTAATATATATTATAAATGGGAAAGTTTGGATGTTTGTCCAGACGTTTGTCTTTGTTACTCAATCACGCAAGAACGGCTGGACGGATTTAGATGAAATTTGGCACACATATAGCCAATAGTCTAGAAGGATTTGCTGGCTATTTATTTTTGAAAAAGGGGAGGTCTGCGCCCTCTAGAAACAGTTATAATTTAATTATTGTATTTTTTCGTCTTTTTGACTGAATCACGCCAGAACGGCTACACGGATTTTGATAAAATTTGGAATAGAGATAATAGTCTACCGGCGAAGTTTTTTTCGGACATGGGGGGAGGCCCCACGACCACTTCAAATAATTACTTTTAAATAATTTTTACACATTATAATTTTACGTATACTGACCTTCACCAATATTACAAACTCAATGGGTCAAATAAGTCGAGGGCTTACAAAGTGAGCAATGACACCCTCTACCCCCCTCTTCTCCTCCTCTGGTGCAAAATCTATATATTGCTATAAATTAATGTAAATTTTCTCCTAAATCAATAATTTTTGGTATCTGGCTCATACAGATCGAGATGTGAACAATTTTGGAAAAACGATCGGTGGTGCTCTCCGTCTCCTATCGCCATCCGCGCTCCTTTATTTGTTTTTATTAGCACGCTTTTATTAGCATTACCTGTACTTTTTTTTGTAACTATTCATTCGCTTCAACGCGCGTGCTGCCTTTATAACATGCTTTTATAATTAGATTTAACTTATTTGTAATCCCGTCAGGGTCATATCAAGACCATGAAATTGCTGCAAATTGTTTGTATTTGAAATTCAGTATGTTTTATCTTTAAAATCTAACACAGCGTTTTCGTTCTATTTTTGAGTTTTTTTAAATGAGTCCTGTAACGAACGGTTATGACTAAATACCCGAAAAAGCAACACTATTTTCATCTAAAAAATTCTCTTTATTTTTAGCTAATTGTAGGTTCACTCCTTTATTCTATGAATAGTAATTCCTTCACCTCAATTCAATTCATTTAATTTAACATAAAAACAAAATGCATTTTCGTAGTTCGAAAAAAACTGTATTTTAGTATTCACGTAAGCGTGTCCCATAGGTTATCACCTCATTTAGTACTTTTTTTTACTTTGTTACAAGAAATATATGTATATTAGACAAAAATAAATTTTAAACAGATAACTTGATAAGCAGGCCAACGTGAATAGCACATATATTTTATTTCTCCTCGCGGACGGGCCGCGGGTAAAGACTAGTACTATATAAATATCATATTTCATCACGGGGTGATAGCATCCCGAAGTTCGGAAGTAAGCTATTTGAGCCGCAGGCAATAATTAACTTGACTGATGTATACACACACGACTAAAATACCCAACATCATCTGTCATATGGTTATCTTAAGTTATGGTAACGAAGTCACTTTAAAAATCACGATTTTACAATAAGGCCGTTCCATTGGTTTATCGAGCTCTGGCTCTGGCGCAAATCTCATTGGAACGATCTGGATCAACTTTATGTGCTGGCAGCACTAATATAAAACATCTGTTTTGTGGAAAATAAGAAGAAACGTACACAAAATTTTAAGATACTGATAGAATTATTAACATTTAAATAGTTTCGCACATAAGCAAACTATTTATTTTCCTTACATCATCTTCAAGTTGTTTACTCTTTCAGTGTTTTTGCTTTTAAATATGGCGAGATCTTTTATGTATGTATACACAAATGTACACGTATTTAGTTCAGTGCTACAATGGCTCAACTATATGGTTGGCTCATCTCACCAGCTGATTTTATTTTTTTCATTTCACTGGAGTAGGGATTGTCAGAAGGAGATGCCAAACTTAAAATGAAACCAACGAATTTACAACATTTTCTTACCACTTACAAATGCTGTTAAGCTTTATGTTTTCATTCCATTCGTCTAACACCAACACGCTATTTTTGGCAATTTGAACAAAGGTATGTTATTGCTGTAGAGATGAGCCAACCATATAGTTGAGCCATGAGTGCTACCAACTCAAAAGTGGTTAGCTGTCAAAAAATCTACTACAGAAAACGAAACGAATAGAACTGCTATACGGATCAGAAATTGAACCAGATAAATATGAGGATCACAACGTTGTTGTTGCATTTGCATGTTAAATTTCTATCCGTTCTGGTTCACGCACCAATGGAACGTAATATATGTCTCATATCACAACTTGTCTATGTATCTGGAAAAATGCTAGGGGACATCTTAGGTTAAGAACAGCATTTACATTACTTTTTGGTTGAAAATGTTTTGTATATTTGTAATTTTTTTTGGATTTTATGATTGAAAAAAATGTGAGGTAACGAAGAAAAATTCGATTTTCAATAAATATAAAATTCATCATTTAGCCAACAAATGTAGTATGAAAAGATTAAGAACGTTGATTGAAAAATTATTTTAAATTTTTGATCACAGAAGGTAGACAAATTAAATTCAAAAATTATTCCAAATTGTGATTCAGTTATTGATCATCAAAAATTAAACAAGTTTTATTATTCTCTATATTCATTTTTATAAAATCTTAAATTTATTCATCAAAGTTATTAAAAAATGATTTAAAAAAGTGATCGAAAAATGATTTTCAGTTTTTGATTATTAAAAGTAATTTTATTTTATCATTTATTTTGTTCAACTGTATGAAAGCTCAGTATTTATTCGAAAGAAGTAATCAAATTGTATTGAAAAGAAGAAAAATTTAAAAATTAATCATCCAAATGCTGGACAATTATAAATAAAAACATAAAAATTAAATCAGTAATAATATGGGTATTTCAATAAATTAAATCATTCTTTTTATATAGTAGAAAAAAAGTAAGTTCATTCAGTTTTGGGGCGATCTATGTCTTTGCTGGGCTATCTTCTCCAATAATGTGTTCATGAAGTCACAGCACGCTTCGTCAGCTACCGGCCTAGGAAGCTGTTTAAGAAGATATTCAAAACCTGTAAAGGTCTGCTTGAAAGGCGATTCAGACTAGGATTGTTCCCTACCCTTTATGAGATCTTGTTGCTGTTGCAAAAGGCTGTCAAACTTCTTCCATACCTCTTCGCTTTGTGATTGGCGTGCTGGGCGTGAAGTCGGTGTTGGAGCCTGTATGAAAGATAAATGTGAAAGGATATTGCATTTTACTACAAGTCAATAGAAATGTGCTGGTTAATGAGAGCAAATCCAAAGGTGAAACTCTTACTGAGTGTAAGCAAACGCCTGTTGTTGTTGTAGCAATAAGGTTGCTCCCTGAAGGCTTTGGGTAGTGTTGTCGATGTGATGGTCCTTTGCCGGATACAGATCCGGTACGCTCCGGTAACGCAGCTCCATTAAGGTGATAGCCCAACCATCTCGGGAACGATTTATATGGGCCAATTAAACCTTCAGGCCCACGAGGAGCTTGGGGTCGCCAAAGCCTCGTCTGTTAGTGAAACGCAATTCGCAGCTCGAAGGCGAGGTTGACAATTGGGTTTGGAGAAGCTTTATTTTGCGCTGGCAACCTGAAAAGTTTGCGCTACACAACCCCTTGAATCTGGTATTTTAGTCGCCTCTTATGACAGGCATACCTACCGCGGGCACATTCATATTGTAACGAATTTGCTGCAAATCCTCTTATTTGCCCTTTTGCTAGGTTCGTATCGCTAAACTGTTGAATAAATAACTCCAATATTGAATAATGGAAAAATGGCCTTTATTAAAATACTTCACAATAACACTCAAACTGTGCAACGAATAGCTTAATAACCAAACTGATAGCTTAAATGAAACTGACTTTCAAAACAATACTACTATTGCTCGCCAGATATCGTCTTAGTCGTAACTGCTTGACAACTCAAATCGAACTGAATTCCAGTGCCGCTACAATTACCGCCTTTTATACTCTTTGATTTCAACCTTCGCATCTTCTAGGCGCTTCCAGAATCTACTAGTCCAGCAACTCTCAAACTTCTCAGCTGTAACTACAATTGCACAATTTTATAGTTTTTCTCATTGCATACTTATAGGAGTATCTCAGATATATGCATGTGTTCGTGCATTGACTCTCCGCTGCTCGTATACGTACATGGTACATATGTGTAGACGCAATTATTGTTTCGTTTATGTAGATACATAATGATTGATCTATGGATGTGAATTCACGTCACTGCTTAGCATCGGCTTGGAGACAGCAGCACCCCTTATATTCGTAACAATATGTTATAGGATGGCTAGTGGGGGATAAACTAGAGGCTGCCACCACTCATAATTGAACGTATAGTTTTGTTTTTTCGAGGAACCCAAATTTTGGATTCCCTCACCAAAAAATATTGTACTAAACATTAACTTATATAATCATATTGGGGACTAGGGGCATCAGGTGTTCTGGCTTCGGCATCAGTGGTTGACGTAAACGTTCTGGAAATTAACATAATTAAATATGTATATAAATTTAAAATTCATATTGCTTACTTTATTTTTTACGAAACATTTGGCAAAAACGACATTTCAGCAACGAACTCCCAATCTACGCTTTCGCTTACTGATGGTTCACTTAGCGGTTCTCCCCCATCACTCCCGCTTTAAGCTTTCCGAACCACCTTTGGCCTATATCTGTAGCTCTCCCTCAAACTAATCCAAGCTGCTTTGCATTCTTCACCTACAAATTTTAGTCGTCTGTTAATGGATATTACCTAGAAAAGTTTTATTCACTTACCGGACTTTGACAGAACGATACCAATTTGCTCCCAAGACTGCTCCACCGCGTTTTTGTTGGAATGTAAGGGTTCGCCGATATTCCAGATACGTGGTCTAGCCTTTACCTCCTCAATCAGACTTAACTTTTCTTCTGAAGAAAATTAAATTCTGAAGAAAAGTTAAATGCACGCTTTTGGCGACTTTGCTGGCTGGGGTGTATATTTTCCATTTTTAAATGTTTTAGTATTAAAATATTCAATTGAAGCAATAATGTATTTGAACGCCCTGCAGTAACTCTCAATTTTCTTGAAGAAATAAATGCAAAGTCATTTTTTCTTGCAAAAAAGAGTTGTAATGGCGTCTGTTTCTTAAAAAAACTTTAGAAAATAGTAGTAGAAAATGTATGCAATTACTTTAGAACTGCGTACTGCGTAAGAAATTTAGCCAAACGAAATTTTTCTTGAGCTTTTCTTATCTGTCATTTTATATGATATATCTTTTGAACTGCGTACAGCCCTTAAAAGTGAAAAATGTTACACTGTGCAGTGGCAAGTTGAAAACATGTGTTAGGTATTTTATTCCCTCATCGCCAAGGTGTTTAAGCATTGGCATGGCTATTCCGTCGTGGCCTATCTACTTGGAGGGACTGGCCTTATGGATGGCTGCTTCAACCTCAGTGGGGGTGATGCTAATGGGTGGGACGTCGTGTTTATGTTTATGGGCTCGTCTGTTAGCACGACGTCTGGCTTTCTCTACAGAAGAATGCATTATAAATTGTCGGCAAAAGCCGCTCTCGTATTTCTTTGAATCAGATAAAGTTTTACCACCAACGGCTATGGAAACTTTATCATTGTGTTTGGTAGGATAAGACAAGGATTTGACGGTTGACCACAGTTTACCACCACCCGCAGAGAGGTTGCAGTTCATTAGATGCTCCTCCCATTTGGTACGTTTATATTCATTTACCAGCCGCATGATATCCAAATTAAGACTCCTAATAAGGGGGTCTCTAGGGATGAGGTGTCTCGCAAGGTCACATTCCTTTTGCTAAATTTGCGGCTTCGGCAGGGAAATGCGGTATGATTGAAAATACAATCGAAAAAGTATGCAAGAGTAGACGTGTTTTTGTCGTGCTGTCGGTTTTGTAAATTTTTCCTATTGCAAAATTTCATAAAATACTCCTAATCTAGTCAAAATATGTGTGGAAACTTGTTACTTGTTTTGCGGGCATCGAATAATATCTACAAAGTGTAATTTTTCCACATTCATAAATAATTTAACATATTTGAATTATGCAAATGCTGAGGAATGAGTCGGATAGACGGGAGAACGAAGCAGTTGCTACCGACATAATAATAAACGGCATACCCAATGCAGTGAGTAAGAGTTGCTTGGAGATCTTCTCTGACATATGCACTTTGGTGCAAAGTGAGATGCCAGCAGTAACAGAAATCTTCCGAGTGCCCCCTAAAAAGCAAAAAAACAATAGCGGCAACATTTTGATACCTACAACCTCACCTATTATCAATGATGACATGATATGAAACTTCTCGCTCTCTGAGAGCGCGTGAAAATGTGCATTTTTTATAACATTGACCATAGATGCCATCATCCTCAAAATCAAATTTGGGCATTTCGGAATAACTTTGGGGTATTTTACATGGTAAAGGTTTAATTTATGATTTTCACCGAAAACTTACTCAAGATTGTCAAATGGGATATCAAAAAACTCGAATTTTTTCAGGATCACAAATACAAAAAAAGTTTATTTTACCCGTTAAAAATTTTTCCGTGACACGTGAAATTTAATTTTTTGATAGCTAAGATAAAATGTACTTATCTCTTTTCGTGCGTTAATATAACAGCTCATTTAATTTTGTTATTTCTTGTACCTTTTTTACAAATTTTTGATCCGCTTATGTAGTTGAATACACTTGAAATGAAAAATAATGAAAACGCACCGATTTTCTTGGATTTTTTTTGCGCGGTTTACGCAACTCTGATCTTCAAGACCCATTCTTGGAAACGAATGAAGTTTGTTTACAATCGAATGAACCAATGTTTACAATTGAATGAACTTTAAGACCCATTCCTGGAAACGAATTGAGAGAGAATGAATGTTTCGTATCATGTCATCATTGCCTATTATTGTGAAACTGCAATCCCCATATGCACACAGTAAACTACTGAAGTCAGTAGTTTTGTACTGTAGAGAAAAAAAGAGCACTCATTTTAAACGATATCGCTGTGGACGGCACAGCACACATCCACATATTTGAAAGTCTCTCCAAAGTGAACCGCGAGATAAAGCATTATGCTGCTCAGCTGTATCTGCTGTTAAACATCTAAAAGCAGCATTCTCATTACGTGGTCAAGTGTTCGTTCGTAAAAGAGACGGGGAAGCGGCGATTCGAGTGAATGATAAGAGAAGTATTGGCGAAATTGTCGGAACAGCTTAAAATGTTTACATTATTGTTATTGTGTATCAATTAACTTTTGTTCTGTTGTTTATTACAATCTTGTTATTAAGTTGGCATAAGTTCTCTTTTCATTATTCTTTGTAAACTTCTCTTATTTATATCTTTTCTCTTCTCGCCCCTGATGTGTATGTTATGCCAAATTATAATTGCCATCAGCATCTACTTATTCCTCTTGATATATTATTCTATTGCTTGTCGCAATTTTTTTTTTTTTTTTGATAACACTTTTTAATCACTTAAAATGAGATTCTCTCAAATATGTGTTAACCACAAGCTGATGTTAGAGGTATTATGCAAACAGTGGAATGGTCTTAACATTGTTCATTTTAATACACGCAGCCTTTGCTCTGAAAAATGGATTATGTAAGCTACGTATTTGAACAGTCACTAATAGACATATCTGTATCTCTGAGACCTGGTTCAGTGAACATGTCAATGATTTTCAGTGTTGCATCAACAATTACAATGTGGTGAGAAATGATCGCTCGCACAAAAAAGGAGGAGGGGTTTTTTTGTGTTTTAAATGCGCATTTATCTCAAAATTCGTAATTTTACGACTTTTATCATAATTTATTTGGGATTTTGTTCTGGGTATTTTCTTTGAAAATTTGTTTGAAAAATTATCATAAACTTGTAATTTTATGTTTTCCTTAACTTTTTCTTCTTTGACTATTTGTTGTTGCGTTAATTGTTCTTGTTTTGTCTGTGATCTTGTCTGTACTGCTAAAATTGATGTTCCTGAATTTTTAATTTCTTCTATTGTGATGCGAGAGAGTGCATCTGCTCCTACGTTCGTTTTACCTTTTATGTATTCAATAGTGAAGTTGTATTCTGCCAGTTCAAGTCTGATTTGTGAAAGTTTTGAAGAGGGATCTTTCATATTGAACAAGTAAACTAATGGACGATGATCGGACTTGACTGTAAAGTGTGTGCCATATACGTATGTTCTGAACTGTTTTATTGCAAAAAATATAGCTAAAAGCTCTAACTCAATTATTGATTTCTTTTGTTCTGAATTATTAAATGATTTGGACGCGAAACAAATTGGTAAGTCAATGCCATCTTTATTTTGACTTAAAATGGCACCACAACCAATTTTTGAAGCGTCGACAGTAATTATAAATTCCTTTTTGAAGTCTGGGTATTGGAGAATTTGAGGAAAAATCAAAGATTTTCGAAGTTTTTCAAATGCTATATCACATGACTCATCCCATTTAAATTCTACTCTTTTTCTGCTAAGTTTATTTAAAGGTGCTGCTATTGAACCAAAATTTGGTATAAACCTTCGGTAGTAATTGGCGAATGCCACAAATCGTCTTACTGCATCTTTATCGCAAGGTTTCGGATATTTCTTTATTGCAATTATTTTGGAATCGTCTGGAAGTAGACCTTTTGACGAACATTTGAGTCCTAGGAAAGTGACAAATAAAATTTTTTGCATGTTTGAAAGACTTGTTCTAAATGTTTAAGATGGTGAGCTTCGCTACACCCAATGACTATAAGATCATCGACATATAAAAAGGCTTGGTTTGGAGAAATTCCTGAAAAGGCAATTGACATCATTCTTGAGAATGAATTCGGAGCTACGTTTAAACCGAATGGTAAAACTTTCCATCGAAAAGCACCACGATCAGTGCTGAATGAAGTGATGTCTTTAGAATCTTTATTTAATGGAATTTGATGAAAACCTGAATACAAATCCAATGTAGAAAAATATTTGGCTCTGCCTAGATTATCAAGAATATCGTCTATTCGTGCAAGTGGGAATTTGTCTGCTATCAATTTTTTGTTTACGGCTCTAAAGTCGACACACATGCGGTAGGATATCCGTCCATTTGGATTTTTCTTTGGCACAAGTATTAACGGGCTATTATAGTTGGAATAACTGTGTTCTATAAGATCGTTTTGCAATAAATTATCAACTTGTTTATTAATTTCCTCTCTCTGACAATATGGTAAACGGTAATTTTTTATGTAAACAGGATTTTTATCTGTCAATCGTAGTTTCTGTTCATAAAAGTTGTTAAGCGTCATACGATCGGTCTTTAGTGCAAAAATATCATCATATTTTAGACATAAATCGAGAAGTTTTGGTTTGTCATAGTTTGGAATTTGTTTTTCTAAAATTGATTTTAATTCCTCTGACCTTTTCGAATCTTTTGAAAGATCATTGATTTTATACACGTTATAGTTGGTGATTTCATCCGTAAGTATGTTACAATTTCTTACGTATTTTACCTCGTCGGTGACGCTTTTGCTATCGGATTGTTAGTGTTAACAATACACTTTGCGGTGAACACACCACTACAAATTTCCTGTGCGTCTATAAAAACTGGATGTTTAGATTTTTTCAGTTTTTTTTTTTTTTTTTTTTATTATGTAAAATTGAAATTCTATGAATATTTTTGCCAATGCCAATTGTTATGCTCTCGTTTGCATAGTCTATTATGCAATTGTATTTTTTCAAAAAGTCTTTGCCTAAAATACCATCTGACGGTATGTTGAATTTGTCATCTACTACATTTAGAGTATGTGGAATTGAAAAATTTGAATAAAAAAGTTCTGTTTTAATGGTACCCTATGTTGAAACTGTATCTGTCGTAACACCCGTTATATTTATAATATTGTTGTTATTTATGGAGGTATTTTGTTTTAAACTTGACAGTTTTATAATTGATATATCAGCCTGTGTATCTACTAAGAAAGTGCATGTTTTAAAAGAGTCATTGCAATTCAATTCGATAAAATCTGAGTAGTTCAGGTTTAGACAATAAATTGATTTATTTTGAAAAACGTTGTTTAATTCAGATTCTGGTCCCCCAGTGTTCGCTCCTGAGGGCCGTTGGCGTTTAAAGTGCGAACATTAGCGTTATTTGTTGTATTTGAACGTCGATTGTTGTTGTTACTGTTGTTATTGCTGTTGTTCCTGTTTACGGGCCTGCTATTGTTATTACGAAAATTACCATTACTTCGCGAGCTATAATTATTGTTGTTATTATGCCTATAATTGTTATTGTTGTTTCTGTTAAAATTGTTGTTGTACCTCGAAAAGTTGTTCCTATTATATTGATTTGACCTGAAGTTACCTCGAAAACTACTATTTTGCCTGTTATAACGCGATCTAAACGCTAATACCTGCCTTTCACTCGCTTGGTTATTTTGTCCTACGATCATTTTCGCGACTACATCCTTAGAATCAGTAAACGTAGTTGACGCTAAAATTGATTTTACTAGGTCTGAGCGAGTATTAAGCCGACAAACGTTGAGAGTTTGTTCGACTGCCATCTCGTGCGCTTTTTCCTGAGTCATTCCTTCTATAACTAATGATCGTTCTAAAGCATCGGAAAGTTCCTCAACACGTTTGGCGAATTCAGTATGATTATTATTAAAAACTTTTAGAGATGCAATTTTTCCTGCAACAACTTTTGAGTTGTCAGGTTTTATTCTACCTTTTAACGCATGTTTAATTTGTTGAATTGTTGTTACTTCATTTGGAATTGCCTCACGCGCTTTTCCTTCTAACTTGGATTTTATAAACGAAATGAAAGTGTTTGACAAATTTTCTTCCATCATATCTTCTATCAAAACTATTTTATCTATAAAGGATGCAAGTGAAAGCGGATCGCCGCTGTAGTTTTCTCTAATTATGGATGCACACATAGTAATAAAAGTTTTCTTTTGCTCTGGAGTCGCCATCGTTGGTTGTTCTTCGCTAATTGTATCTAAATTATTATGTGAAGCGAATTGGAAAATCCAGCGAAATCGTCAAGAAAAGATACGGTACTTTTTTTGATAATACTAGCTTTGTATGCTGAAGTTGTCGGTGCATCAGAGATTTCTTCCTCAGTATCAAAATCAGAACTTGATTCGCTTTCTTGTATTAATTCAGAAAGGTCTTTGGGTATTTTAATATTGCAGTTAATTCTAGAAAAACATTTAGTGAGTTGTTTTCTGCACTTTGACAAACTTTCGATTATTAAACTAGGCTTATCTCGATTTTCAAAATGTGAATTTATGAAAATGTATTATAATTTCGTTATAGCTTTTAATTAAAGCATCTTCATATTCTATTGACTTTTTTGCTGAGATAGATCGGTTATTTAAAAATCGTTTAGTAACTTTAGTGAAATTAGAGCGTAAATTTTTGAAATTGAAATCAAAATCTGACATCTGACAACTGACATCTGAAAACTTTATTACATTTATTGAAAATGTTTACCTCCGTAGCAGAAAAAATTGATTTATAAAAAAATTCGAGAAAAAAATGTTAAGATTAACGCTGTAGGCACTGTTTATACAAAAATGAATTTGAAACTATTCATTCACTCAGTAATTGTGGTTTGCAATTTAAAAGAAAGATTTTTTGTAAAATTCAGAGAATATTCGAAATATTCAAAATCGATGAGTTAATTGGTAAATGGTAAAGATTCGCATATTCGAAAGGCACTGTATTTATGACTTACTTTGTAAATGCAAGTGAATGTTGAAATATTTTAACCGCACTGTATTCGTTTAATAATGCAAAGAAAAAAAAACTGTTGGAGTATTTGAAAGACACTGTATATGATGCACAGTTTGAAAAGAGTCGCAAATGTAAAGTATGTTGAAATATTTGAAATACACTGTATTCGTGTGATACTTCGAAGGAATTGTTAAACTATTTGGTTGGCACTGTATTTGTTGAGAAAAATATGTAAATATTTGTATTATCTAATATGTTTAATTTCCGAAGAAGTAATTCGAAAAAGAGAAAAAGTAAGTTTTCACCTATAAAAATAAATTTTCACCATTACCATTATGTGACTGTAACCGTCTATATTGATATTTAAAGTAAATGAGAATTTTCCAAAATTGATTAGGTTTGAATAATTATCGCAAAATTGTGGCGAAAAGATTTGATATTTTTGGTATTATACATATAAAATTAATGTATAATTTGCGTTTCAAAAAGGTTAAAAATATTTAAATTTGAAAAAATATTTTCCGATTATTTTTGTTACGAAGCAATGTTCGCATTTGAAATAAAAAAAATTTTAAGTTCCATATTAATGTTCGAAAAAGAAAGAATATAGTAATATATGCGTGATAATATGCATTTGGTGGCCGTATATTTACAATTATTTTTAATGTACATTCAAAAAAGTTTTCGATATTTAAATGTTTATATTAAATATTTGGTTAAATTGTGAGAAGAAAAATGTGTAGCTACATGCGCAGTATACAAATGTTTAGAAACAAAGTGTCAATTTTCGTTGCTACATGCATAGTATACAAATGTTTATAGAAAAAGTACATATGTACAAAGGCAAAAGTGTCAACTTGATTTGCTACATGCATAGTATACAGGTATTGAAGAAGATTACATACAGAAGCAAAGTGTCTGTACACAGAAATGAAATATTAGATATATACGTATGTTCTAATCTACTCTACTGTACCGCTCTTTGTGTTTCCTGCTTGCTGGTGTATGCGTTGTTGGTATTTTTCCGCTTCTTGCCTATGTAGCTGTTGCCGTCCAAAGTGATGCTGTTGCCGACTGGTTTTTTCTTCTCACTTTTGTTATGTATGCTTTTCTGGTTGATTTTATGGTATTGAGTAACTGGCATGATTTTACCGCTATTAACGGTAGTGCGTATTAAAGACGTAGCGGGTGGTTGTGATTTATGGCGTGGTACAGCATTTTCAAAAGTTCAAAATTTCTGTTCATACATGTATATATGTATTTGTGCATGTACCACCGCAACTTTTGTTCGTAGGTTTTGTTTGTAAAAGTATATGTAATTTTGGTTTTTATTTACCATTTAAAAGTTTTATTTTCGAAATTGTATTAATTTTTGTAGTTTATAACTTTTTTTTTTGTAGGTTTTGGAAATTTTATGATTTTTTTGTAGGTTTTAAAATTTTATACTTTTTTTGTAGTTTTTGAAATTTTATAATTTTTTTTGTAGTTTTTGAATTTTTATGATTTTGTATTTTTGAAGTTTTATTGAAAATTGTTTGTAGTCTTTTTGAAATTTTGTATTTAATTTTTTGTAGTTTTTTTTGTAATTTGTAAAAAAAATTTTTTTGTAGTCTTTTTGTAATTTTATAATTTTTTTTAATTTTTTTTTTTGAAATTTTGTAATTTTTTTTGAAATTTTGTGTTTTTTTGAAATTTTGTAATTTTTTGTAGTTAGATTTTATAGTTTTAAATTGTAGATTACTTCATGCAATTTCTTTTTTAAAATTTGTTGCAATCAGCTTTGTGTAATTTATATCATTTTATGTAAATTTTTTTTTCTGTTGTATGTATTTTCTTTTTATCACAACCACCACCGCATCACAACCACCACGCACTTAATTTTTAGCAAATGTGTTTGTGTCTTTTAATTTTGTGCTGCAGGGAATTATTCCAGGTCCCCGGAGCCACCATCTTTCTGCAGGCATGGTCACGGTCGCCATGTGGCGAGACCGATTCCGGCGTGGCCAAAATGGTTTCCATGTGTCTCAGACAGTATAGAATCGTGCAAATTGATATGCAGGTATGCACTCGTTTGCATGCACGCACTGTATTTCACGACTGTTGAAATATTTGATCACCACAATTAAAATAAAACACTCGTACTTTTACAATAATGTTGGTTTTATTTGTGTCACACAAATTTATAGGTGAGCCGCTATATTTCTTATATTTTTGCGTACACGATACTACTTAGCGAAAATTTAGATGACTGCCCCAGTTGAATGCGCGTAAAAATCTGGCGCCATTCAATTTGACATTTTGTGAGGTAACCCTCATTGTGAATGTTGCTTTGACAGGTAACCCCTATTGTGAATTATTGTTGTGTTCAATAAGCATTGCTTGACTTTATGGTCACGCAACACTTACCGTAAGGGTTACCTTACAAAAACCACAATAATGGTGTGTTGACTTCTCAACGAGTTTGCGGCACCACCCATATAAACATCGAATTTGCAAATTTGCAATTCAGTCCTCGCAGGTGAGCCAGCGGGAGTGGATGTCTTTTTAAAGACATACTTTTCCCTCCTGCTAGCTAGCTGAGTGGAAGCGGCGCTGTCATGGCGCGGGTCACCCTTCACCCAGGTAAGGACGAGCGGGGCGGATGCCTTTGTGCTAATGCCACCCGTCGCCCCCCTGAGTGTTGAGCGGCCCGACGCCTTAATGACTATATAACCCCTCCCCCTCAGCTCTGGCTTCGGCTAGTTGAATGGTAGGGGCACCGTCATGGAACGGGTCACCCTTCACCCAGGTAAGGACGAGCGGGGCGGATGCCTTTGTGCTATTGCCACCCGTCGGCCCCCTGGGTGTTGAGCGGCCCGACGCCTTAATGACTATATAACCCCTCCCCCTCAGCTCTGGTTTCGGCCGTGAGCCGATGCGTGCGCATAAGGGGCTACCGCTGTGCCGTTAGGGTGCACTTCCCCTCCGCGCACGGATCGATCCACGGTGTATCGGCTTGTACAGCCCCGCCCCTCTTACGCACTAACCAGTCCTCGCAGTCTCTTCCCCAGGTGACCGACCGCCTACTATCGATTCTGCCGTTCCCGCCGACACCGTCAACCGACCCCACCCGGAACGAGCCGCCGCTGTCCAGGTAAACCCCATCGCCTACTTCCCACTTCCCCTCTCACCCCGGCCCTGGCACGCGCTTCGTAGCCCACCGCCGCTGCCTTCGCATCGTCGCCCCTCTGGTGCCGCCGCTGCCTCCATCCCGTGGGCGCTACGCCGACCGTTGGCCGTCCGCCATACTACCGCCGCGCCCATCCCGCCTTGCTGGGGCCGCCGCTGCCACACCAACCACTGGCCGTTCGCCGTCCTATCGCCATTAAGCCGCCGCTGCTACGACGACCGTTGGCCGTTCGCCATCCTACCGCCGTTAAGCCGCTGCATCCGTCACGTCGCTGCTACGACGACCGTTGGCCGTTTGCCATCCTACCGCTGTTAAGCTGCTGCATCCGTCACGCCGCTGCTACACCAGCCACTGGCCGCTTGCCATCCTACCGCCGTTAAGCCGCTGCTTCTATCCCGCCGCTGCTTCTGTACCGCCGTACCAGTCCGACCGTTACCCGATCGTTCAACCGCCCTACCGAACCTCCTCTACTCCAACGACCGTTAGCTGCCGCTCCGCCCCTCGCCATCTTGCGACGGAAAGCTGCTGCCCGCCTAATATCTCCAGCCGTGTGTGCGTGTGTTCGTAACACATAAATATCGTGTATTTATTCAGTAGGGGTTTGTGGGACCTTTACTCGACTCTGGATTGACTGAGCGTTACCTCAGCCTTAGACAAAACCCCTCTCATAATCTTTAACAAAGAGAATAAGAAAACAAAAAATTTAGCTTTGAAAATCAAAAATAAACAGAAAAAAATGAGAACCAGATAAAACGATAAGAAAAAGATCTAAAGCAAAAGTTTGTTAGAAACTCCCAATAATTAAGTATGAGAAACTACAATACCATGACTTAAATATGAGTAATTTCAATAACAATACTTAAATATAAAATTTTTAGGCAAAAGGCGATAAAAAAAAGTTCTTATGTTGTTTGAATTGCAAAAACGAACAAAGAAACAAAAAAAACTAAGAGTGTCGAAATTAAATTCCGCTTATTGCTGCTGCTTCGGATCGACCGTAGTTTCGCCAAAGATAGATCGAAGAGTAAAGATGCTGCAGGCACAAACTTCGGTGGAAAACAGCGGAGCGTGACAAAATTCTAGTAGGTCACTTCCACCACACCAAAAACTTTAACACAATTTTTAACATAATTTAAGCACAGAAATACACTGATTGCAGTTTTAGAGAGTAAAAGTAAAAATTCTGAACACATTAGCTGAATAAAAAGTGTACAAAGAATTATTAAATAACAAATACAGACAATGGTAGCTAACAAATTCTGCTGTGGTAAGTGGTGAATGTGACCCACTAGAGGTTTTGTGAAGCTTGCTTCACACTATTTTTCGTCCCTGCAACATCTTTACTCTTCGATAAATCTTTGGTTTCGCTCACTCTCACTCTTCTGCAGTCTGCGATGTTCCAATGCTTTCTTTTTTCTCCTTTTTCTAAATAGATCTCTCCCAATTGTAATAAATTTTAGGTTAGTACCCAAAACATTATGTAACCGAAAATCGTTACCAGTTCTTTTATTCGTGATTCTGGCCAAAGTGGTAACGCTGTCATCACCGAAAAACTCACCAGTGTCTGTGGAGAAATTTAAAAGTTGGTTTTCTTCGCTTTACCCATGGCGGAACGATACAAGGTGGCAGCATGGGACAGCTGAATATAAACTTTTTTTATTTGATTCGATACATCAACTTCCGGCGCAGTACGATTTTGACATTTGTCCATCGAAATTACAAAAACAAAGTACATGGAATTTTTATTTATGTTTGTAGGTATATCACCATGCTGCCACCTTGTATGGTTCCGCCATGGCTTTACCGAAAATGTGTCACTCGTAGATACGAGGTTAACGAATAAACGGGACGATGTGTATATACTATGTACAAACATGCATAAGTTTTTACATAGCTATATTGTAATATATACTGTGAAAGTACATAACGTAAACAAATATGTATAGCTATAGGCAACACTTTTTTATTATTATGTTTACTTATTTGCGCTTACAATTCTTTATTTTTCAGTATTGCCTTTTTTTGTGTGGTTATTTTGATGTTACCACTTACTTTTGTGGGTAGAAAAATTATCCGGTTACTTACTCGGGTGGAATACCAAAGGGATGTATAAGTTGCCACATGATTTCGTTACCGTGGTGAAGGATGTTGTTACCACGCCGGAATCGCAGCGTTAGTAGCCAGTCTTACCGTGCTCTGTGACCGGTAAAAATAATGCTGAGGTTACTGCTTTCTGTTGACAAGAACCTAAAGAAAAGAAAAGCAATATTTATGGTTAAGCATGTGTTAGGTTGTATGTATGTGTCTTATGTATGTATATAGGTATAATTTAAGTGAAATTGTCCTAATAATGCAGTGTCTTTAGGATTTTTTTATTTGTTTTTCTGTAGTTGTATTATTTCGTCAATTCGCACTTTCTTGATTTTTTTAAAATTCTTTTTGCATGTGCCATTTTGCAATAACCGCTTAAGTGCAAATTTTGGTTTACTTAAATTTTCCAATATTTAGGTCTCCAACGGGCACGCATGCAGGTACACCAAAATTTTCTTTCCACATATTGATTAACACGGTTATTGCATCCGACCACATCTTAGGCAAATTTACACACATCTCACATTTTGCGCAATTTAATTTACCCAAAGAAATTTTTGTTTTTCATAGGTGTACACTTACCCCGGCTTTGGCTGTAAATGGCTGTATAGGATGTTGTAAGAAGCGAGGTCCTGTAAGCTGCTCAGTTGTCAGCAACCGTTGATTAACGGACGATAACCGGTATTTTATTTTGGCACTTGTCACCACTGTGTATGCCATATGCAATATATGGATAATTAGTATTTTTTGTTTTCAACCTTTTTTGTTTTTTGTTTTTAAATATTTTTATTAAACTTTTTTTTTGTTAGTTCACTGGATCACTTCATTATTTAACTTGAAGGCTTTGAAAGTATACTATTCACCCGAGCATACCGAACCGCGTCACTTAGTAGACACCTTGAAACTAAAATTTTCTAATGTTCGATCGCTTTCGGAAGCTGGTGTATAAATGCGCTCCGCCCGCCTGATGCTGTGATTTATCTCACTCAAACAAATTGCTATCATCGAACCTACGCCTGCGCGATAAGCTACACACCCACACATTCATACACAGTTTTACTGGGGCAGTTGCTTCGCGTATAACGCACATACAAATACACGTCTATTCCTACACTACTGCTGATAAGGCTGTAGTTACAGGCTCACATTCACCGATGGTGCTTGCTCCATGGAGTGGGTGTGCAAAAAAATTCGAACTCAGCCTAATTTTCCTTAGTTCTTCTGCCCAACGTGTGGCTTCGTCCCGCGACCCTAAGCCGGGCCCATACTTTTATCATGCACAGGGGGTTATGGCCTTGTCCTTGTAAATGATTTATACATATCTTAGTGCCTAACTGTATCACAGAAAAATATGAGCCTACCACTGGGAATCTTATTCTATCTGTATGGTCAAGTAATTAGGATATGCAAAAAATAATTAAATAAATAAATAAAATAAATGTAAGGCGCGATAACCTCCGGAGAGATTTAAGACGAACTTCTCTTCCAATTTGCGTTGTGCTCCTTTTTAATTTTTCCTACAAATTGGCGGGGCGGGACCTACTTGTTTTATGCCGACTCCGAACGGCATCTGCGAGGCAGATGGGTTTTCACTGAGAGCTTTTCATGGCAGAAATACACTCGGAGTGCTTGCCAAACACTGGCGAGGGGCGACCCCGCTTAGAAAACCTTTCTTCAAATGAAAAACCTTATTTCAAAAATTTTGATGTTGCTTTGCCCGGGGTGTGAACCCAGGGTATTCGGTGTGGTAGGCGAAGCACGCTACCATCACACCACGGTGGTCGGCACAATAATTAAATAAATAGGTTAATAAATAAATGTATAATTACGTTATAGTCAAATAGTAAAAGAAACAAAAAAAAATTATAATAAAAAAACAAAAGTATGGCAAAAAAAATAAAAATGACGTAAATAAACAAAAAAAAAAAAAAAAACCAATAAACAACCAACAACATAAATAAAGTCAAGTATGGTAAAAAAATAGACATAGACATTTAGACAGATACATTTAGAAACCTATGTTACAAAAATATCCTTAGCATGGTATACCCCTCCTCTTTTACCAGAGCTGTCTCCCAGTTCATACAGCGAATTTTCTATCGTCCTTATGACGACACACTGGACATGTTTCGGTCCCACTTTGGCGTTGTAGTTTTCAAGTTGTGAGCTCTGTTTACAATTGCGGCGGTATACCACTTGTCCAATTTGAAATCGAACCTCTTTTGATCGCATATTGTATAGGAGCTATTTTATATGCTCGCGCTAGCTCGTCAAATATATTGTTCCTCAAAGCTTGGTGTCTATCTCCTAGTTCTACCTCGCAACCTATATCTGTAAGAAAACGTATTCTGCATCAGGTGACTTGGTGAACGCGAATGAACTTATGGTAGTTACCTGGGTCAATGAACGTATGTTTGTAATGTTAAGCGTGTTTGAAGTGAGGTGAATTCCACGCGATACTACACCATCTGCCTTTTAAGTGAGCGTATATAATTTTATGCTTAATTATAGACGGTCACTCCAATGCCACTGTGATAAGCGTGCCGTGTTGTTTCATTTTTCGTTGAATGACCCAGTCAACTTGCTTGGTGTTACCAAATAATTTTTTGCATTCAGTTGTAATTTATGTCATAGTGGTAACTTGATACTATAAATTTATATGTTTTCTTTTTGCTTTTATTCGTTTGCAATTGCTTTACATACTATGCCCGTTATGCTCATTCTCGCTTTTTCATAATAAGCTGACTTTTTCTATTTTTTTTGTGTGTATTTACAATGATGAGTAATTTATTATTATTACTTTTTTGTTTTTTTTTTTTCGCACAGCCGACCCTTAAGAGCGTCGACTCCCTTAAAAATCGGCATTGAATTAATGGTAACGGGATACCAATATGAATTGTTTGTTTTTGTTTATTGATGAGTAAATTGGAATACTATTGTTGAAACCTCTTTTTTTTGTTGTTAAATTATTGTGAGTCATTGGCATATTTTATATTGGGTGAGCCTATTCTTATGGACTATTATTTCCATATTTTGTAGGTAGGTTAAAAGTAGAAATGTTTCCTATATCTATTTTCTAATCTATTTAGAATGAAAGATATTTTCCTATTAGTAAAAATATTTTTCCTAAAATTATGACCTCTCTAAAACTAGGTTTCCTAAGTGAAGAATCTCATAGTTATATCTATTTCTTTAATTATTTCTATTAGATAACATTTCATTGTTATTTCATTTCATTAGGGTTACATTAAACTTAGTAAAAAAAATCTGTAGCTAATTTATAGAAATTTGTAATATGTTATTGACGGAAGAGCAATGTAGTTTATATTAGTGGTAGCAGTTTAGCTAGTTAGTGGAAGGAGCATACAGTGGATGCAAAATTTATTCGATCTTTTAATTTATTTTTCATATTTTTCCAGCAACTTATTTGATCTTATTTGTCATGCGATTTCTGCAGCGGCCACCAAGACAGAATCGTCATGACTTTTATGAAGAACTATTTTTATTTTTATACCGGGATTGTCACATGCACAAACTCTTTGGTTAGTGCAATTATTTGATCTTTGAGAACTTGTGTACCTTTTTATTATTTTATTAAATTTGCCTACTGCAGTAAATATTCAATTCTTAATCACCAATTTGTCCCTCAGGACAACTGTGTTTTTCCTTATAAATTTTAAGTCCTGGATTGCCGGCATTTCTTGTATGCCTGGTCGAATATTGTCCTAAGTCAATAACTTCCTCAACAATCTGGTTGCTTGATAATTTTTCTACGCTAACATTATTCTATAAGATGAAAATGAGCGCGACTAGTCTTTTATTGCGTTTTAACATATATATATATATAGGTTCTCTTAGTGACTTTTCTTCATTTTTGTTGTTAATATTGGCTGGTTGTGAAAAAATTTTTTGTTTCATATGTCCACTGACGCAAATTTTACCAGGGCCGTTTTGTAAATCTTTTCCTTTGACAGCCTTCAAGGATGTTATTTTGATAAGTTCCATGGAAACTATTACTTTTAAGTATCTAAATTATTGATTTGTCATTAAATTTAGGCAAGTCTAACGAAGCTGCCTTCAAGGTCGTTTGCGACATTTTGAGGGTTAATAATTGAATTGTTTATCGCTCTTCCTCAGGTTTGGGTTTGGTACTAAAAATAAAGTTCTTTAGATACGAGTTTGAACGGGTTTTTGTTGCTTATATTTGAATTTCATATAATTTTTAGCGTCATAGCTATTGTGACGATCAATAGCATGAATGCGCACATTGTAACTGCTAACCAAGTGAAATTGTCCTAATAATGAAGTGTCTTTAGGATTTTTTTATTTGTTTTTCTGTAGTTGTATTATTTCGTCAATTCGCACTTTCTTGATTTTTTTTTTTAAGTTTTTTTGCATGTGCCATTTTGCAATAACCGCTTAAGTGCAAATTTTGGTTTACTTAAATTTTCCAATATTTAGGTCTCCGACGGGCACGCATGCAGGTACACCAAAATTTTCTTTCCACATATTGATTAACACGGTTATTGCATCCGACCACATCCTAACTAAGGCTCACTTAGGCAAATTTACACACATCTCACATTTTGCGCAATTTAATTTACCCAAAGAAATTTTTGTTTTTCATAGGTGTACACTTACCCCGGATTGGGCTGTAAATGGCTGTATAGGATGTTGTAAGAAGCGAGGTCCTGTAAGCTGCTCAGTTATCAGCAACCGTTGATTAACGGACGATAACCGGTATTTTATTTTATTTTATTTTGGCACTTGTCACCACTGTGTATGCCATATGCAATATATGGATAATTAGTATTTTTTGTTTTCAACCTTTTTTGCTTTTTGTTTTTAAATATTTTTACTAAACTTTTTTTTTGTTAGTTCACTGGATCACTTCATTATTTAACTTGAGGGCTTTGAAAGTATACTATTCACCCGAGCATACCGAACCGCGTCACTTAGTAGACACCTTGAAACTAAAATTTTCTAATGTTCGATCGCTTTCGGAAGCTGGTGTATAAATGCGCTCCGCCCGCCTGATGCTGTGATTTATCTCACTCAAACAAATTGCTATCTTCGAACCTACGCCTGCGCGACAAGCTACACACCCACACATTCATACACAGTTTTACTGGGGCAGTTGCTTCGCGTATAACGCACATACAAATACACGTCTATTCCTACACTACTGATGATAAGGCTGTAGTTACAGGCTCACATTCACCGATGGTGCTTGCTCCATGGAGTGGGTGTGCAAAAAAAATTCGAACTCAGCCTAATTTTCCTTAGTTCTTCTTCCCAACGTGTGGATTCGTCCCGCGACCCTAAGCCGGGCCCATACTTTTATCATGCACAGGGGGTTATGGCCTTGTCCTTGTAAATGATTTATACATATCTTAGTGCCTAACTGTATCACAGAAAAATGTGAGCCTACCGCTGGGAATCTTATTCTATCTGTATGGTCAAGTAATTAGGATATGCAATAAATAATTAAATAAATAAATAAAATAAATGTAAGGCGCGATAACCTCCGGAGAGATTTAAGGCGAACTTCTCTTCCAATTTGCGTCGTGCTCCTTTTTAATTTTTCCTACAAATTGGCGGGGCGGGACCTACTTGTTTTATGCCGACTCCGAACGGCATCTGCGAGGCAGATGGGTTTTCACTGAAAGCTTTTCATGGCAGAAATACACTCGGAGTGCTTACCAAACACTGGCGAGGGGCGACCCCGCTTAGAAAACTTTTCTTCAAATGAAAAACCTTATTTCCAAAATTTTGATGTTGCTTTGCCCGGGGTGTGAACCCAGGGTATTCGGTGTGGTAGGCGAAGCACGCTACCATCACACCACGGTGGTCGGCACAATAATTAAATAAATAGGTTAATAAATAAATGTTTAATTACGTTATAGTCAAATAGTAAAAGAAACAAAAAAAAATTATAATAAAAAAACAAAAACAAAAATATGGCAAAAAAATAAAAATGACGTAAATAAACAAAAAAAAAAAACCAATAAACAACCAACAACATAAATAAAGTCAAGTATGGTAAAAAAATAGACATAGACATTTAGACAGATACATTTAGAAACCTATGTTACAAAAATATCCTTAGCATGGTATACCCCTCCTCTTTTACCAGAGCTGTCTCCCAGTTCATACAGCGAATTTTCTATCGTCCTTAGGACGACACACTGGGCATGTTTCGGTCCCACTTTGGCGTTGTAGTTTTCAAGTTGTGAGCTCTGTTTACAATTGCGGCGGTATACCACTTGTCCAATTTGAAATCTAACCCCTTTTGATCGCATATTGTATAGGAGCTATTTTATATGCTCGCGCTAGCTCGTCAAGTATATTGTTCCTCAAAGCTTGGTGTCTATCTCCTAGTTCTACCTCGCAACCTATATCTGTAAGAAAACGTATTCTGCATTAGGTGCCTTGGTGAACGCGAATGTACTTATGGTAGTTACCTGGGTTAATGAACGTATGTTTGTAATGTTAAGCGTGTTTGAAGTGAGGTGAATTCCACGCGATACTACACCATCTGCCTTTTAAGTGAGCGTATATAATTTTATGCTTAATTATAGACGGTCACTCCAATGCCACTGTGATAAGCGTGCCGTTTTGTTTCATTTTTCGTTGAATGACCCAGTCAACTTGCTTGGTGTTACCAAATCATTTTTTGCATTCAGTTGTAATTTATGTCATAGTGGTAACTTGATACTATAAATTTATATGTTTTCTTTTTGCTTTTATTCGTTTGCAATTGCTTTACCTACTATGCCCGTTATGCTCATTCTCGCTTTTTCATAATAAGCTAACTTTTTCTATTTTTTTGTGTGTATTTACTATGATGAGTAATTTATTATTATTACTTTTTTGTTTTTTTTTTTCGCACAGCCGACCCTTAAGAGCGTCGACTCCCTTAAAAATCGACATTGAATTAATGGTAACTGGATACCAATATGAATTGTTTGTTTTTGTTTATTGACGAGTAAATTGGAATACTATTGTTGAAACTGCTTTTTTTTGTTGTTAAATTATTGTGAGTCATTGGCATATTTTATATTGGGTGAGCCTATTCTTATGGACTATTATTTCCATATTTTGTAGGTAGGTTAAAAGTAGAAATGTTTCCTATTTCTATTTTCTAATCTATTTAGAATGAAAGATAATTTCCTATTAGTAAAAATATTTTTCCTAAAATTATGACCTCTCTAAAACTAGGTTTCCTAAGTGAAGAATCTCATAGTTATATCTATTTCTCTAATTATTTCTATTAGATAACATTTCATTTCATTAGGGTTACATTAAACTTATTAAAAAAATTTCTGTAGCTAATTTATATAAATTTATAATATGTTATTGACGGAAGAGCAATGTAGTTTATATTAGTGGTAGCAGTTTAGCTAGTTAGTGGAAGGAGCATACAGTGGATGCAAAATTTATTCGATCTTTTAATTTATTTTTCATATTTTTCCAGCAACTTATTTGATCTTATTTGTCATGCGATTTCTGCGGCGGCCATCAAGACAGAATCGTCATGACTTTTATGAAGAATTATTTTTATTTTTATACCGGGATTGTCACATGCACAACCTCTTTGGTTAGTGCAATTATTTGATCTTTGAGAACTTGTGTACCTTTTTATTGTTTTATTAAATTTGCCTACTGCAGTAAATATTCAATTCTTAATCACCAATTTGACCCTCAGGACAACTGTGTTTTTCCTTATAAATTTTAAGTCCTGGATTGCCGGCATTTCTTGTATGCCTGGTCGAATATTGTCCTAAGTCAATAACTTCCTCAACAATCTGGTTGCTTGATAATTTTTCTACGCTAACATTATTCTATCCTAAGATGAAAATGGGCGCGACTAGTCTTTTATTGCGTTTTAACATATATATATATATAGGTTCTCTTAGTGACTTTTCTTCATTTTTGTTGTTAATATTGGCTGGTTGTGAAAAAAATTTTTTGTTTCATATGTCCACTGACGCAAATTTTACCAGGGCCGTTTTGTAAATCTTTTTCTTTGACAGCCTTCAAGGATGTTATTTTGATAACTTCAATGGAAACTATTACTTTTAAGTATCTAAATTACTGATTTGTCATTAAATTTAGGCAAGTCTAATGAAGCTGCCTTCAAGGTCGTTTGCGACATTTTGAGGGTTAATAATTGAATTGTTTATCGCTCTTCCTCAGGTTTGGGTTTGGTACTAAAAATAAAGTTCTTTAGATACGAGTTTGAACGGGTTTTTGTTGCTTATATTTGAATTTCATATAATTTTTAGCGTCATAGCTATTGTGACGATCAATAGCATGAATGCGCACATTGTAACTGCTAACCAAACATCTGGAACGTTTGGCGAGTTTTTTGTGTCTATTTCTGTTGGTGGTTCATATTTAACTATCCTGTTCTCTGTTTCCGAATTTTCCTTTCCTACTTCGTAGCCAGCTATGGCTAACATGATGCCTTGCGCAATCTTTGTCCACCAAGCCATGTTCAAAATTTTCTATACTTTTGTGAGAAATGAACTAAATTTAATTTTTAATAAAATTTTTGATTTTATTCTTAATCCTATGTATTCCATTTTACTTGTTTATTTAGTTAACGCTATTATAGTATAAAAAATTTTTGTTTTTAATGGCGAAATTTGTTTGATTTAAACATTTTTAGCATTTTTTTCAATTTACAAAAATATTTTAAAAATTAATTTGTATGCCATTTTGCTTTTATTATTTCTCCTTGATTTAAAGATCTAAGAAGGATTTTGTAAATTTTATTTTTCCTTATTTAATTAATATTGTAAAAACTGCTGTTTAAAATTTGTTTCTAAAATTTTTGATTTTCTTAAAGAGAATTTTCTAAAGTTAATATTTTTAACAATTCTAGTTTTCTTAAAATTGAAAAAAAAATTTTTTTTCAAAGAACTGTTTAAAATAAAAATCATGTTATTATTATGTTTTTTTTTCTCTATGCCACATTGGTCTTCAATCTTTTTCCCTCAATTTGCTCATGCTACCGTAAAAAAAATTCCTAATTTTGAATTTTAATTTTTAATAAAAAATTTTTCAAAATCATTGTTTTTTTTTTTAATTTAGTTGAACAAATTAATTTCTAATATTTTAACACTATACATTTGAAATATTCTCTTAATTTTGAATTAACATTCCTGATTTTTTAAAAAAATTGCCTAAGCAAAAAGAAAATTGTTGCTAATGGGTAAGCGTTCCTAAGGCCGCTCAATTTATTCTAAAAATTTATATACTTAACATACGTAAAACTCATTGCCAATCTTGTTGCTAGTCGTACTGCTCATCTGGTCCTGCTGATTTGCTATTGTTGGTCTCCGGCCGTCAGTCAGATATTATATTTATTCCACCCTTTTTTATGCGTGGTAATTGTGGTTTGCTGATTGCCATGAAGTATGCCCTTTGTTCTAGTATATTGTCTTCTTTTGCCTTTGTTCGTTTTAAAATTCAAATCGGTTGCCCTTTTGGTCTTCCATATCGCTCTGTTGTGCTTTCAAAATTGTTTGGTGACTCAAATTTTGTGGCAGGATCTTTGAGATCTTCTTCGATATGTTTTGCTTCAGACGTTCAGGATTTATGTTAATGAAATCCTTTTGGCATTGCTTGATCAGCAGTTTTGCCTTAAATGTTGAACTGGCAGGATCTTCCTCCAGCCAATCCTGCTTTACGACAGGTTGTTCTGACCAGCTAGATCTTTAGCAGTTTTGCCAATTTTGATCTAGACTGGTAGGATCGCCATGTTCAATGTATACTTTTAGATTTTAATAGAAAATGGTTTTTGTTGGCGCTAAAGTTCAGCGCCGACATCAGATTCATAAATCTTGTTAATTGAATAAATTCTTTTCTATTTATACAAAAGTTCTTAACCTATAAATATATACATTCTTACATTATTAATTACATACTAGAGGTGCATGACTCAATAGTGAGGAATGCTTTGTTAGCGAATTATTATATTGACTTACATATTGTCAATATGATTCCTACTTGAGCAATTTGGGTATGACGCATTAATGCATTAGGTGACTTGGTAAACGCGAATGAACTTACGGTAGTTACCTGGATCAATGAACGTATGTTTGTAATGTTAAGCGTGTTTGAAGTGAGGTGAATTCCACGCGATACTACAATGGTACAGCGACTCACCTATGGCGGTGTGTACCACGCTTCGCAGGGCAAAGGCGGCATCGCTTACATGTTGGTCCCAGGTCTTTTGGTTCTTGCCTATATATGCTCGTATCATTTGCAATACTGATCTATTGACCCGCTCAACTGCGTTTGTCTGGGGGGAGTAAAACGCCGTCCTAACATGTTTTATACCGAGACGAACTGTTTTCCGTTGTCTGAGTGTACGAACTCGGGGACCCCAAAAATGTGGAAAACTTCCTTCTCCAGAAATTGAACCTCTTAAGGAGCTTTTTCTCTCGGCATAGATTTAAGAAAAACGAATTTACTAAAATGATCAAGACACACGAACACAAAAACATTTCCATCCTTGCTACGAGGATATGGTCCCATGAAATCGACGTAAAGACGTTGGAAAGGTAGCTCGGTAATTTGTTGTTTGCCCATTAGTGGCTTTCGGAAACTATTTTGGGTCTTGGTTTCTATGAATACGACGCAATCTTTGGCACACTGTTGCACAACGGCCACCATGCCGGGCCAAAAGTACTTCTCTCTTATCCGGGCCAGGGTTTTATGGATTCCTCAATGACCCAAAGAAGGAGAGTAGTGCGCGGCTTCCACCAAGCCAGGCCACAGCTCCGTCGGTACCCCGAGCTTCCAGATGTGGTCCTCTTGATGTTCTCCCCCTCTATTAAGTTGTGTCCGTTATACCCGTCCGATACGCAAAGATATGTCTTTGTCTTTCGTTATGTTGTTTTTCAGTGCGCGATATTCGTCGGTGTCAAAGAATGGCGAGTCAAGGCTAAAGTCTAGGACTCTGTCCTGTAGCGTTACTTCGTCCATGTCCATGCGGGATAGTGTATCATGCACAACGTTTTGCGCTCCTTTACGGTGCTCTATGTCGAAGTAGAAGGCTTGCAGATTTAGGCTCTACCTAGCTAATCTACCACTGAGGTCCCTCTGACCCATTAGACATTTAAGGCTTGCGTGGTCCGTGATGATTGTGAAGGGGAGACCCTCCACATAGGGGCGGAACCGCTTCACACTCAACACTGCTGCATAGCACCCCAACTCTGTCACGCTGTATTTGCGTTGTACCTTATTCAAATTCGCCGACATTTACGCGATGTGTCGTTCGTTTCGTCTTTCTGGAATAAAACTCCAACCACCCCGTCTGTCGAAGCGTCGTACTGTATAAAAAAGTTTTTATTAAAATCCGGGTGAACTAGCAACGTGGCTGTTATTAGACTTTGCTGCAACTGCTCAAAAGCCTTGCTCGCTTGGTCTGCCATTACAAATTTCTTTATTTTGTCCTTAGTGAGGCAGTCGTGAAGCGGCGCTGCAATGGTTGCGTAATCCCTAATGAAACGACGGTAACACCCTGTCATGCCCAGGAATCGGCGAAGCTGTTTTGGGCTTTTTGGTTGAGGGAAGTCCCGCATTGCGGCTATTTTATTGGCATCCGTCCGTATGCAACCGTCGCCTACCACATACCCTAAAAACCGTACTTCCTTCAAGCAAAACTTGCTTTTTTCTACGTTAATGGTCAATTTGGCTTCGCGTAAACACCTAGCGACCTTTTCCAATAATAACATATGTGACTCAAAATCTACAGAACAAACTAACAGGTCGTTAAGATATACGAATACACATTCACATAAAGGTGCCGGAATGACCTTGTCCATTAAACGACACATCCCCTGAGCGGCGTTACATAAACCAAAAGGCATTACCGTAAACTGATATAATGGTCTGCCAGGAATTGTGAATGCTGTTTTCTCTCGAACGTTTTTCTAAGGGGATTTGCCAAAAGGCATCTTTTAGGTCAATCGCATGGGTGTTATGTAGCCGGCTTAGTATGCCGTCAATATGGGGCAACGGATCTTCACATCTGTTCTGCCCACCCTAGTACGGCGAAGGAAAGGAATTGGGCTTTTACCCTGTCTAACATGCGACTTTGGGCCACAGTGAGGGGGGGGGGGCGGAGGGGGGGGGGGAATGGTATCAAAAAGTTTCATAAATTTTGTTTTATATTTATAAAAGCGGTATTCATGTATAAATTGGCATGCATCGTGAAATGCCAAAATTTTGTGCCTACTGCTATTTTTGCTTTTGATCTGTGTACAACGTGTCACAAATCTTTGGCCGCGATGGACTCCTAAACTACTGAACCGATTTTGAATTTGTTTTCCACCCCGTGTGTAGTTTGATCTAACTTCAAATATAGGATAGGTTATATCTCAGTTTATAGTCGCAATATTATTTTATTGCAATTTTTTTTTTATTTGTTTATACCTAATAATAAAATGTTACGTATACGCACCGGCACTCACATTTTCAGGGGTGCGGATATACTTCCGTGTAATTGGTTGGTGTTTAATTAAACAACGTGCTTATCAATAAAAAATATTATAGCGAATGCTATCAAGTATAGCACATCACCAGGTCCGCCGAGAGGGTGGGGGCGGGGGGGTTCTGAGGGGCCCGCGATTTAGAGGTACTATGACATTTTTTTTGAATTCAGGAGAGTCTTTATTTGTTCCATGTGCAATTTTTAAGCCGAATTTCAAAAGCAACGAAAATCTGCATTTCATTTTAATATTATAGTGAACTGTGAAAAATAAAAATCTATATATATAAAAAGAAAGGCTAAAATGTGTGTTAGTTGGTCGCCGGTGTTTGAAGAGATGCGTCGGTCGATTTTTTTCACACAAGTTGCGTAAACTCACGCGGTGGTTACTACAAAGGTCTGGTTGCGATCGACGTACAGGGTATCGAAATATAGGACGAAACGTGGACCCGAGTACCTCTAGAATGTGTTTATAGAATATGGACAACAAATGAAAGCTGTTGATGAGTGCTTTAGTAGAGGGTAATTTTCATACCCCTGGGTGACTAGGGTCACGAGATATAGGCCAAAACGTGGGCCAGTGAATGCCTAGACAGTGTTTATACAATATGGATATCAAATGAAAGCTGTTGATGAGTGTTTTAGTACAGAGTAATATATTATCCAGAGACGGGCTGGGACCGGGATTAGGACTAGGACTGGGACTGAGACGCGGAGTTGGACTGGGACTGGGACTGGAATAAAATACATACCACCCTCTGGGACAGGCAACAAGGGATGCAGAAGAATGAGATAGAATTGAGAGAAGAGAAAAGAGAGAAGGAGATTGAGAAAGAGATAGAATTAGACGAAGATGGAGATAGATGAAGCGAAAAAGTCGGAGGGAGGAGTGAATAAAAGGATTAAGAAAAAGTGAAGAGGGGGGGGGGGGGGGGAGGGCAGAGTCAGATGGAAAAGCTTATTAAAATGTATGCAGATAGGCAAAATGTAGGACAGGACAACGTCTGCCGGGTCTTCTAGTACTTATATAATTTTAATAAAACTATGTAATAATAACAATGTAAATAAATGTTATGTTTAACTCAGGTTAGGTTAGGTTGAACTGGCCGGTCCATGAGGACCTCACATAGATTGACTGAGTCCGTAGTGTTACCAGAAGTTTGTTTTAACGACCAAACTGAAAAACCCTATCAACAACCAGGACCTCTGTTATAAAATAACTCCGTCCTCTTGGCAAATACTACCAGCTTCCTAGGACTTAAGCCACTTGCTGCTTATAGCTCTGACAGCTGTATCACACCTAATAGCTGGAGTCTGAGCCTGGAAAATACAGGGCACCAGCACAAAATTTGCTCGATCGTTTCCTCCTCCAACCCGCACTTCCTACATCTGCTATCACTGACCAAGCCTAATTTAAAGGCATGCAACGCCAGTAGGCAGTGTCCTTTCAGAATACAAGTCATGAGTCTACAGTCCTCTCTTTTTAATGATAGAGGCAACTTTGTTAGTCTAAGGTTGTAAGACCTACAGATAATCTTCGACGCTTTACAGCCCCGCGCTTGCACCCACGCCTTTTCCCGCTTGGTCGATCATGTGCACCTCTTGCCTTCTTTTAAACTCACCCAGTCTAATTCGGACCTCTACGGAGTAAGCTTCAAGGGATGCGCCCTTTTTAGCTAGTTCATCCGCTTTTTCACTCCAATCAAGTCCCGCATGCCCTGGGACCCAATATAGATGTATGCTTCTCCCTGTCCCGATTCTCTCCAGGGACTGCTTACACTCTAACATGCTCTTAGATGATGTGCTATGCGAGATTATTGCGTTAATTGCTGCTTGCCTGTCAATATAAAAGTTAACATGATTGCACCTTGGGCTATTTTCTTCCAGGGTTTCCACTGCTTTGGTTACTGCTACTATTTCCGCTTGGAAAACGTTAAAGTAATCCGGCAGCCTGCAGGATCTGTTTATTTCCCGATCAGCACAGTATACCGCAGACCCTGCTCCTTCCACTACTTTGGAACCACCTGTGCACACATGTACCGCCTCGTCCGCCATTTGAGCACTCTTTCGCCAACCGTCCACCTCTATTGTGGCCTTAAGATCGCACTAGAAGCGCAGATAGGGAATCAGGTAATCGGTTCGTCTTGTGATTGATGACGCTCTACTACTATGGTCATATGGTGGGCGCTCAAGCTGCCCTGAGGCACGGAGCCTGGTTGCAGTTGTTAATGCTATATTCTTTGCTACCAGGTTCACAGGTGGAATGTGCAGAATGGCATACAGTGCAGCTGTGGGGGTTCTTGTCAGGGCTCCCGTAATGCTAAGCATCGATAGTCTGCATACCCCCTCTAATTTTTTCAGGTATGTTGTTTTTTGCGTGGCTTTCCACCAAACAAGAACTCCATAGTATAGAATAGGGCTTACAATCGCTGCAAAAACCCAATGAGAAAGAGATGGCGATAGGCCCCACGTACACCCCATCATACTTTTACATGCATAAAGTGCCGTTGAAGCCTTCTTCACCATCTCCTCCACGTTGAGCTTCCATGAGAGCTTACTGTCTAGGATGATTCTTAGATATTTTGTGCAAGGTTTTTCCTGTAAGGTTATCCCTCCTAACGTAGGCCTGCGCCAATTTGGGACCTTGTACCTCTTTGTAAACAAGACCATATCCATCTTCTCCGCATTGACTTTCAACCCGACATTAGATGGCCAGGTATGAATATCCCGAAGCGCCCGATCCATCAAAGAACTAATCGTTGGAAGGCACTTTCCACTTATGACAATTGCAACGTCATCTGCATAAGCCGTAAGATTTACCGGTCCCTCATCGAATCGCCTGAGCGGTTGGTTGATGTACAGCGTGCACAGCAGAGGTGATGGAACCCCTCCCTGCGGCGTCCCCCTGTCCACTGATTTCGTGGCCTCGTACAATCCCAATTATGATGCAATCTTCCCACAATTTAACATGCAGCCGATCCATCTGGTTAAGGCTGGATGTACTTTAATGTAATTAAGACCATCCATAATCGCCCATTTAGAAACATTATTGAAAGCCCGGCAATGCCCAAGAAGACTCCTAGAGCATATTCCTTATATTCCAAGGATTTCTCTATGTTTATTACCACCCCATGCAAAGCGGTGTCCACCGACGTGCTTTTGGTGTACGCATGCTGTGTTGTGGAGAGCAGCTTTTCATCCACGTTGGACTTTATGGACACATCTATCAGCCTCTCAAAGGTTTTGAGCAGAAATGATGTTAAGTTAATGGGTTTATAGTCTTTGGGATATACGTTACCGATCTTTCCCGCCTTTGGTAGGAAAGCTACACGAGCAGTTGTCCAAGAGTGCGGTTAGTCCCTGGACTATGTTTCCCCTTGCTAGGACTTTTTCAACCGTGATGTTTCGCTTGAGTTCGCTATGTCCGTACAGAAACTTTTCCATGAGATCCTCTTCGCCTTGGAAATTTCACGCTTGTAGATCCTCAGTAGATCCCTGTACTCGTCCCGACACGCTTCGCTTTCCGCGGTCTTTGCTAGCTTAAACATTTCTTTTACCTGTCTTCTTAGAAGACTCAGCTCATTGTTCCACCATGGCGGCTTTGCTTTTCCTCTGAATCTTCTTAGAGGGCAAACTTTGTTACACGCAGTCATAAGAGTCCTTGTTAGGAATTCATTCGACTCCCCCAGTTCCTCCACATTGCCAACCTCTTTGGGTTGTCCCAGTATTGTTTCTACCTATTTCTGGAATTTAGTCCAGTCCGTTGACCTAGGGTTTCTAAAGGTTCCTCCCTTCTCCACCGTCTTTGGGAGGATGCTGAAGCTGATATACGCATGGTCGGAGAAGGATGGTCTATCAAGAACCATCCAATCATACCTTGATATATCAAGCTCGGAGCTCAAAGAAATATCCAGAACATTGCTGGATGTTGGACCAATGTATGTAGGGACATTTCCCCTGTTGGCTATCTGCAAATTGGTTTGCAGGATGTAACAAAATAGAGATTCACCTCTCTCGTTCGTATCTGCTCCTCCCCACGCATTGTGGTGCGCATTTGCATCTGCGCCTATGACCAACCGCCATTTGCGCCCTTTCTCCTGTACTAGCCTTTCGCACTCCATCGGTGGAACCTCCGCAGCATGGGCCATGTAGCAGGATGCCAGGATAAATGCCTGCTTATTCTTTTGCTCAACGGCCATCACTACGAGGTCCTCAGTAGTGTAATTAGGTAGCATATATGAATACAGCTGTTTCCGTACCAGTACTGCATCTCGCACCTTCCGTTTGCGTGTAGTAAACGCCAAATTCGCACGCGCTAAGTCCAGAAACCTTTCCTCCCGATGAGAGCCACTGCTCCTGGATGAGCGCCACGTCAAACGAACCCTCCTCAAGGATTAGGAGGAGTTCGTTCGACGCCACTTTCCTGTGTTTGAGATTTATCTGTAGGACTCGCAGCACCATTGGGCTGTTTGTTCCCCTTCCAGCACCTTCGTCGTCGTCCTCCCCTTGCCCTTTTGGTTTAGAGTATTTGATTTTTATCCTCGCGACATCTTTTCATGAGTCGCATGTAAATTTTGCCTGTGCCAAAGCACATTTTGCCAAGCTGCGTGCACAATATATCCTCCGCCTGCTTGTTTATTTGGAAGATGTAGAACTGAACTTCCTCCGTAGGCCGAGATACAGTAAGTACCTTCCAATCCTGTGTCGGTATGTTCGGATTCTGATTCTGCAGAAGTCGCAGTGTATCCTCCGACTTCATCACGCATTGTATCCATACCTTAACTTTTGGTACCGTGGGGATTTGCGCTTTATCCACCATTTTAAACCGCGCGTTCGTACTTTGCTTGGAGGTTTGGACCCACTTCTTCCAACCATCGCAAGATCGCGATGTTGTCGTACCATTATACCATCCCCCGAATCAAAGGTTGGAAGGGGCTTACTTGGTTGTTCCCCCATCATCTTAAGCATTAAGTTAATAAGTCCTCTTTCTACAGATCTCCACATTTCAGTAGTCATCTGTCCGAAAGGACTGCCACGATCAACCAGCGCCACAGTCAGTGACTGCTTTGCACATCACTTATATTCTCGGGAAAAGCCGGAGTCTCAGTGTTAACTCCCTTTGGCACCTCCGGGAAAGCCGGAGTCTTAGCTTTAACTCCCTTTAGCACCTCCGAGAAAGCCGGATTCTTGGCGTTTTCTCCCTTTGGCTTATCTCCTACTTCCGTAGTTGGAGCTTCCCTCTGACTCGCAGCTTTCGTGGTAGTTGCTACCTCGCTATTGGGGCCCATCTGTCTTACAGCTTTGCACCTACTTGTCTTGTCTTGTCTATGACTGCCCTGCCTCGCGGATCTGGGACTGGGTCCTTTCTGTCTCTTAAAAGCAGGCTTGTCGCCTTCCGTCGAACGTTGCCACTTTATTCTTCCATTCGATGCTTCTTCCTCCTCGTACCAGTTGCAGAACCGAAGTTTTCTCGCAGCAAGCCTTTTGAACTGCCTTTAAAGACACAGATTGAAAATTTCTGAAAGTGATCGCCGAAAAGCGTCATAATTTATTTATGAGCAACAAAGGTATTATTTGATAGCTATCTATAATACAAACAAATGCTCGTTTTCGATTTTTCCAAAAAATACTGTATCCTAAATTATCGTCATTTGAATTTTCTTTGCCCTATTTCTTTTAAATTTGAATAGTAGTAGCTCCACTGATTTTGACAATTCAAACACCAATTTGCTTATAATTAAAAACTTTTTAAGAGCACATTTTTTATTTCTGTGAAATAAATTTCCATTTTTAAAATTGTTGCAAAAACTGTGAAAAAAAATTGTTCTGGAGCACATTTTTGCACGCAAGGAAAACGACATACGCAAAATTTTACTCTCTATGATATTCCGTTGAGAAAAAAATGGCCCGCAGGATTGATGCTAAATATTTTCATTTGCACAACTTGGACTTGAAGATTTTCCATACAAAATTTTATTTTTCAAATACTTTAAGTATTCCCGTAGTTCCGCGCCTGGTTTCGGTGGGTCACCGGGGTTTATATTAGTAGCACCGGGTCTAGAGGACATTAATTTGCTCCTATCATCCTTCCCTATTGCCTCTATCCCTATATTATTGACCCCTTCTATCCATCTATCTATCTCGCTAACGACCTTGTTTCGCGACCTATTTTCTTTTATTAACTTTTCGGCCCCCTTACATTCTGTGTTAAGGTCGGCTAACGTTTCGATCCGTGAAGCAAATGTGAGGTTCGCCAAGTACGGCTTCAGGTTACCTTTTATGATTTATACCAGTTCCGCCCCTGTTATTTTCTTCTTAAGCCGGAAGGTGAGATCATGTATCTCTGCATAAAAGTCTGCGAAGGAACCTTGTTCCTCTCCATGATTTCGCGTATCACGTCGTAATCAGATTCCGCGCTCTTAAACTGGTGAAGCAACTCAGCTTTCAACTGGAGGTAGTTGTAATCCCGGTCATCAGCGTGATCCTCCAGGACTTGCCAGTGCCATTTTAGAGCGGCTCCGGTTACTAGACAACGGAAGTCCGCTAGTAGTTGCTAGTGGGAGACGTCGAATTTCGGGTCTATTTTCTTCCGGTACATGTGCCTATCAAACCCGCTTTGATTATTCCTAGGGGGTTGCTGGTTCGTTCTTCCGGGAGTTGATGTAGTTTGGGGTTGGACACGCGCTGGTGATGCCTGCATGGAGATCTCCACCCCTGCAACCATATTACTCAGGTGTGACATATCCGTACGCACCTTCCTGAATTCTTCCATAAATTCCGTCATAACACTATTCTGCTGCATCATGGTATCTATCATTTTTCCCAGTTGGTCCATGCGGTTTGACACCGCTGGATGTGCAGTTGGTGGTAATCCACCGACAGCTCCTTGAGGTGAATTCTGATCCTCTCCCTCTTCTGGCATTTATAGAATCCTATTCTCTATTCTCGGCGTCTGCTCCGTCGAGCTTAAATGGCCAAAGACTCGAGCTGAACAACGGTTGAAGAAATCAGTGGGTAAAAAATCTATGGGCTGTTCAATCCCAGTATCGATTTGCGTGAGCAAACATCCTACCACTTGGGTTTCAAGCGCTCTAGCGAGACCACGAGTTACCCTCCTCTCTGTCGGTATTATCCCAAAACCAAACTACTGCGCTTCATAGTCGGTGGGAATGTCCATCGACTACCTATATCAATCCCCTCACTAGGGTAGGCACCTTGCCGTTGGTGTGAGGGCTTAGCCGAACTCCATAGCGCCTGACTATGAGGCTGAGCTGTTTAGGACTGACATCTACGCCGTTTCGCCGCATGGGAGGGCGGCGGGATGTCGGTGACCAAGAACTGCAAACCCCTAATCCAGTGTGTTATGCGGACCGCGCCTATTGCAAGATTTGCAGCCAGGGGATAAATTCGGTTGTATTCGAACGGAGCCTTCCCGATACCGGGCCACCTCGGGAAGTATTTATGGCCTTACAACAGTAAGGGGCGCTGCTGTGGCGGACGGTTCTTTCCCCGTATACAACATTGGTCCGCTGAACCCGCCTTGTCGGGCAGGTGGTCGTACGACGAAGATGAACGACTCATTAACTGATTGTAATAAGGACGATGTAAAGAGGAGGACTGAGTCGCAATCCAAGGACGACAAATATGAACTAAGCGATGCGTCGGACTCGGGGAGCGAGAGTAGTGCTGATTCAATGAACTCCGTGTTGGAGAAGCACACAAATGAAAACGGAGTAGAAGAGTGGAGAAGGGTACGGAACAGAGAAAGTAAAAGAGCTCTCTCGCAGTACCGTGCAGCACTAAGAATTGTATAACGCTTGGGAGCAGTGGTCGACCCAACAGAAGTGGAGATGGAGCGCTTGGAATGGGCCCATGAAGCGGTAGAAGTAGGTCGAAGGCAGTTCAAAAGGTTTGCTGCGAGAAACCCTCGGTTCTGCGACCGGTACGAGGAGAAAGAAGCGTCGAATGGCAGAATGAAGAGGGGGAATGGTATAATGGTGTGAAGATGATAGCGTGCGACAACGTCGCGAGCTTGCGGTGGCTGGTTCCAAACCTCCAAAGGTGGTGGATAAAGCGCAAATCCCCACGGTACCAAAAGTTAAGGTATGGATACCATGCGTGATGAAGTCGGAGGATGCACTGAGACTTCTGCAGAATCAGAATCCGAGCATACCGACACAGAATTGGAAGGTACTTACTGTATCTCGGCCTACGGAGGATGGTCGGTTCTACATCTTCCAAATAAACAAGCAGGCGGAGGATATTTTGTACACGCAGCTTGGCAAAATGTCCTTTGGCACAGGCAAAATTTACATGCGACTCAGGAAAAGAAGTCCCGAGGATAAAAACCCTAACACGCTAGAGGTGGGTGAAGTCGAAAAGGACCTCAAAAGCCTAAGGGAAAAAAGACAGGTAGGGGTCCCCGACGTCACCACGAACGTGCTAGAAGAGGACCAACCGCTAAATGGTGCTGTGACTCGCACAGAGGAACACCCGGCACAACAGTCACGAGAGGCTGAAGGGGGCCTCGAATACTCTAAACCAAAAGGGCAAGGGGAGGACGACGACGTCAAGACGAAGGTGCTGGAGGGGGACAAACAGCCCCATGGTGCTGCGAGTTCTACAGATAAAGCTTCAACACAATAAAGTGGCGTCGAGCGAACTCCTCCTAACCCTTGAGGAGGGTTCGTTTGACGTGCTTTTTCTAGGAGCCGTGGCTCTCATCGGGAGGAAAGGTTTCTGAACTTAGCGCGCGCGGGTTTGGCGTTTACTACGCGCAAACGGAAGGACGGGTGCGAGCTGTAGTAATGGTAAGGAAACAGCTACATTCATATATGCTGCCTAATTGCAAAACTGAGGACCTCGTAGCGGTGGCCGTTGAGCAAAAGAATAAGCAGGCATTTATCCTGGCGTCCTGCTACATGGCCCATGCTGCGGAGGTTCCACCGATGGAGTGCAAAAGGCTAATACAGGGGGAAGGGCGCAAAGGGCGGTTGGTCATAGGCGCAGATGCAAATGCGCACCACAATGCGTGGGGAGGAGTAGATACGAACGAGAGAGGCGAATCTTTATTTTGTTACATCCTGCAAACCAATTTGCAGATAGCCAACAGGGGAAATGTCGCTACATACATTGGTCCAACATCCAGCAATGTTCTGGATATTACATTGAGCTCCGAGCGTGATATATCAAGGAATGATTGGATGGTTCTTGATAGACCATCCTTCTCCGACCATGCGTATATCAGCTTCAGCATCCCCCTAAAGACGGTAGAGAAGGGAGGGTCCTTTAGAAACCCTAGGTCAACGAACTGGACTAAATTCCAGAAACATGTAGAAACAAAACTGGGACAACCCAAAGAGGTTGCTAATGTAGGGGAGCTGGAGGAGTCGACTGAATTCCTAACAAGGACGCTTATGACTGCGTATAACAAGGCTTGCCTTCTAAGAAGATTCAGAGGAAAAGCAAAGCCGCCATGGTGGAGCAATGAGCTGAGTCTTCTAAGAAGACAGGTAAAAGAAATGTTTAAGCTCGCAAAGACCGCGGAAAGCGAAGCGTGTTGGGACGAGTACAGCGATCTACTGAGGATCTACAAGCCTGAAATTACCAGGGCGAAGAGAAACTCATGGAAAAGTTTCTGTACGGACATAGAGTGCTCCAGCGAAATAGCACGCTTGAAAAAAGTCCTAGCAAAGGGAAACATAGTCCAGGGACTAATAAAGAAAGAGAACGGGGAATGGTCACGTAATAGTGAGGAATCCCTTGAGGTGCTTCTCGATACACTTTCCCATCGAGAGACGGTTTAGAAGAGCCAGCAGAGATCACTCACACTTCGACCACGGAGCTAGTAGTGCCGGGCTTGGTGACCGATACCAAGATCGAGTGGGCAGTGAAGACGTTTTCTAAGTTTAAATCGCCGGGCCTAGATGGTATATTCCCGGCCATGCTACAAGTCTCAAGTAGGGCGGACGTGGAATGGCTTAAGATAATATTCAATGGGTGCATAAGACTGAATCACGTACCGCACTCTTAGAGAACTGCTCGTGTAGCTTTTCTACCAAAGGCGGGGAAGATCGGTCACGTGTCCCAAAGACTATAGACCCATTTGCTTAACATCATTTCTGCTCAAAACCTTTGAGAGGCTGATAGGTGTGTACATAAAGTCCAACGTGGATGAAAAGCTGTTATCCACAACACAGCGTGCGTACACCAAAGGCAAGTCGGTAGACATCGCATTGCATAGGGTGGTAATAAGCATAGAGAAATCCCTGGAATATAAGGAGTATGCTCTAGGAGTCTTCTTGGACATTGCCGGGGCTTTCAATTATGTTGCAACATGGGCGATTATGGATGGTCTTAATTACATTAAAGTACATCCTGCCTTAATCAGATGGATCGGCTGCATGCTAAATTGCAGAAAGTTTACATCACAATGGGGATTGTACGAGGCCACGAAATCAGTGGACAGGGGCACGCCGCAGGGAGGGGTGCTATCACCTCTGCTGTGGACGCTGGTCATCAAACAACTGCTCAGGCAATTCGATGAGGGACCCGTAAAACTTACGGCTTACGCTGATGACGTTGCAATTGTCATAAGTTGAAAGTGCCTTCCAACGATTAGTTCTTTGATGTATCGGGCGCTTCGGGATATTCATACCTGGGCATCTAATGTCGGGTTGAAAGTCAATGCGGAGAAGAAGGATATGGTCTTGTTTACAAAGAGGTACAAGGTCCCAAATTGGACCAGGCTTAAGTTAGGAGGGGTGACCTTACAGGGGAAACCTTGCACAAAATATCTAGGAATCATCCTAGACAGTAAGCTGTCATGGAACCTCAACGTGGAGGAGAGGGTCAAGAAGGCCTCAATGGCACTCTATGCATGTAAAAGAATGCTGGGATGTACGTGGGGCCTATCGTCCTCTCTTTCTCATTGGGTTTTTACAGCGATTGTAAGCCTTATTCTATACTAGGGAGTTCTGGTTTGGTGGAAAGCCACACAAAAAACAACATACCTCAAAAAATTAGAGGGGGTATGCAGACTATCGATGCTTAGCATTACGGGATCCCTGAAAAAACCCCCGGCTGCACTGTATGCCATTCTGCACATTCCACATGTAGACCTGGTAGCAAAGAACAAAGCATTAACGACCGCAACCAGGCTCGGTGCTTCGGGGCAGCTTGAGCGCCCACCATATGGCCATAGTAGTATAGCGTCATCAATCACAAGACGAACAGACTACCTGATTCCCTATCTGCACTTCGAGGGAGATCTTAAGGCCACAATAGAGGTGGACGGTTGGCGGAAGGGTGCGCAAATGGCGGACGAGGCCATACATGTGTACACATTGTTCCAAAGTAGTGAAAGGTGTAGGGTCTGCGGTATACTGCGCTGATCCGGAAATTAGCAGATCCTACAGGCTGCCGGATTATTGTAGCGTTTTCAAAGCGGATATATTAGCGGTAACCAAAGCAGTAGAAACCGTGGAAGAGAATAGCTTAAGCTGCAACCGTGTTAACTTTTATATTGACAGTCAAACAGCAATTAAGGCAATAATCTCGCATAGCACAGCATCTAAATGCGTGTTATAGTGTAAGCAGTCTCTGGAGAGAATTGGGACAGGGAGAAGCATACATCTATATTGGGTCCCAGGGCATATAGGAATAGATGGGAATGAAAAAGCGGACGAACTAGCTAAAAAGGGCGCATCCCTTGAAGCTTGCTCGTTCAATTAGATTGGGCGAGAATAAGCGAAGGCGAGAGGTGCACATGATCGACCAAGCAGGAAAGGCGTGGTTTCAAGCGCAGGACTGCAAAGTGTCGAAGATTATGTGTAGGGCTTACAACTTTGGACTAAAACAGTTGCTTCTATCATTAAAAAGAGAGGACTGTAGGCTCATGACGGATATTCTGACTCGGCACTGCCTTGTGGCGTCACATGCCTTTAAATTAGGCTTGGTCAGTGATAGCAGATGTAGGAAGTGCGGGTTGGAGGAGGAAACGATCGAGCACGTTCTGTGCTCGTGCCTGTACTTGCCAGGCTAAGACTCCAGCTATTAGGAGTGATACAGCTGTCAGATCTAGAAGCAGCAAGTGGCTTAAGTCCTAGGAAGCTTCTAGTATTTGCCAAGAGGACGGAGTTATTTTATAACATAGGCCCTGGTTTTTGATAGGGCTTTTCATTTTGGTCGTTAAAGCAAACTTCTGGTAACACTACGGACCCAATCAGTCTATGTGAGGTCTTCATGGACCGGCCAGTTTAACCTAACCTAACCTATATCAATCGTAATAAAATTGGATAAAAAAGAAATGCGAATAGCCAAAGAATTCAAATCAAAAAAGGGTAAAGTTCAATTAACGGACATTAAAAAAGATTGAAAAAATCAAATTCCCAGCAAAAAACTCAAAAACAAAAGAAGTGTTGAAATTCAACAATAGTATTACTACTTGTTTAGGCCCAATGCCTAACTTTTACTTGATTGACGGCGCCCTAACGTTTTAAGAATACTTCCAGCCACCCACACTCACGCCGCATTTGTGTGCATGCATGCACATGCATGCGTTTCCTACACATGGATGTGTTTGTGTGCAAGTTGTCAGCACCCATGCACGTATATGTGGGGGCGGTGGTGTGTGTGACTTTTCCCCTTCTTAACACCAGAAGAATTTTTCGCGGCTTAGCGGTTGTCATCAACGGGCCAACCGGTGTCTTTTATGATCGACCGCCAGGCAGTTCACATTGCCCAGGATCACCATCGTCATTTCGCGACATTAAGGTAATATTATAACCATTGTATATTTTTTGCACTTTGAATTAAATATTCTTTTATAACGAGGAAATCCTTTTTGCGTTCTGTATTTATTTCGAGTGAACCACACCAATCCTGAGATCGACCTGTGTGCGCCAGCCCATTGCCGGTTTCCGACGCACCCAGGCCGAATGTTGGTCCTCCTCACCAGGAACTAAAAGCACCTATTTTATCACACAGTCCGCTATATCATTAAGATATCAACCTGCACAACACATTCGCTTACGATAACAATTTTGAAAAAGGATTGCCACAACTATTTTCCCCAGCAGCCACCACCAAAGAAGTTCGCAAACATATAATACACGATATTAGTAGCCGCCGGAGCCATTGCAACAATTTATTTCTCCACAAAATAAGAATTAAGTTTATATTTCTTGCCACTTTTTTTTGAGTGTTGTTATTTAAAAATAAAGAAAAACCCGTATTGTGCGCGAAAAAAGTAAAGTCAAACAAGGTGTAAATAGTGAAGTTTACTTTAGTGAGCACCAGTTATTTCCTTCTTGTACTAGCTTTCCAAATTTAAATCACTTGTGTATTAATTTATTTCGTGATTATCTGGTCTATCCCCCCACCAGCGGTAAGGTTTTCCAGACACAACACAAGGTAGAGGGTAACATAACCTCACTTTCAAGCAACCTCAATATATCAGTTTTGTTGTTGTTTTTTTTGTATATCGCAAGTACAAAATTAATACATTTTAATTAATTTGGTGCTCACTTCACTTTTTAAACACTTTTTACACTTTTTTTTCATGCGCTTATTTTCGAATATCGCACGCTCTTTTTTACTTTTTCAAAATACACCCATTATTTATGGAGGTGGCGAGTGGTCACCTTTTTTTGTTGTTGCCGCTGAGACAAAAAGTCTGTAAATTAAACCTTTTTGCTATTGTCGCTGCTGTGACAAAAAGTCCATAAAACAAACCCTTTTTCGTTGTCGCTACTCTGACAAAGTCAGAAATAAAAGTAATAAATATAAAACGTTGAAATTCAAAAGTTTTTTATTCACTACTAGGCCAGGTATCTTAATTCAGGAGATTCTCATTATTTCTAATCGGCAATTTTCTCGTTAATAAACGTAAACAAGACCATGGAAACCTACATCCGGTTAGCAGAATTAATCGCAGGGTTTGAGACAGATTACAGCCTTATTCCGGAAAGCGACCATAGCAAACACACTCTTGCGATACAACAGGAAGAGTTGCGGTCCTTATGGAAGAAGATAAAGTCTGCGTTTGATTCACTACTGGGGTCTGATTGGGTGTAAGGGGATGACGTTATGGCGATAAGAAAGAAGCAAAAAGCAGCGTACGCAATCTACATGCGATGCTTAGCGTCTATATCTGCTGAGGCAGAAAAATACAAGTAAGAGGACAAGAACGTCAACCCTGAGCAAGAACCTCATGGGCATAAAATTCGCTTCCCTGCTTGCGACACGGAAGTTTTTAAAGGGGATTATCTGCCTTGGCCAACTTTTCGCGACCTGTTCACGGCAATTTATATAAAAAATTCTAGCTTGAAAGGGGTGGAAAAGTTGTTCCATCTCAACAACAAAACGTAGGGCGAAGCAAAAGAATCGTTAAAAAATGCCCTCTCACAAATTAAGGTTTCGAGATGGCTTGGAAAACCTTGTGTGAAAGATACGAGAACAAACGTATCCCAGTTAACACAAAACTCCAAATTTTATTTAACTTAAAAAAGGTAGAAAGTGAGTGTGGCAGTTCAATAAAAAAGCTACAAAATGATATAAATAATTGTATTTCGTCCCTCAAATGCCACAAAATTGACACTTCCAATTGGGATGCAATCCTGACTTATCTCTGCTCAACCAAGTTACCACAGAGCACGTTGGCTCTATGGGAGCAAAGTATAGATCATAAAATGGACATATCTAAGTGGCAGGATATGGACAAATTACTGTCTAATCGGTTTCAGACACTTGAAACAGAGTCTGGTTTTACAGGGCATGCCACTTCGAAAGTGCAAAAACCAAACGCGACGCGACAATCGACAGAGGCCCCTACGAAAAGACTTGGTGCCTTTCAAACAAAGGTAGCCAGACCGACGTCAAAGGCAATGTGTAAAATGTGCAAGTCCGCAGAGCACAGTTTACGAAACTGTTCACGGTTTTGCGAGTTAACCCTTCCAGAAAGGATTCAATTTATAAAATCCATAAATGGTTGCCTAAATTGTCTATCCCCAGGACACACAGTGACCAGATGCACCAGCTCCTACAACTGCAATACGTGCCACTCTCGTCATCATACGCTCCTGCATGCGGATACATTACAGAAAAGCACCACTTACAACCCGTCCCAAAATTCCTACGATAATAGGCCCACTACTTCTAGACAGGCATTAGCGAGACAGGAATCAGAAAAGCCAGGTTCAAACGGGAACAAGAATGTGACATCATGTCATACGAATTCCAGCACAGGTGTGCTATTAGGAACTGCTCGAGTACACATTTACTATAATGGTACCGACCTCTCTGCGCGAGCATTAATTGATTCAGGGTCTGAATGTTCTTTCATGATAGAAAGACTGAAACGCAGAATCAATTTGCCGGCGAGGAAAATGCATGCCCAAGTGTCAGGCATCACAAAGCAGTATCTGCTCAAGTTAGAGAGGCATCCACCAACGAATTACGTTCACCATGTGATCCATGCTTCAGTTTGATTACTCCAGTACTGATTCTAGACAAACTTACTGGGAATCTGTCATCCTGCCATATCAACACCATGACTATGAAGGCCTTCCCAGACTTGGTTCTGGCAGACAAGAGTGCATGCCCAAGTGTCAGGCATCACAAAGCAGTATCTGCTCAAGTTAGAGAGGCATCCACCAACGAATTACGTTAACCAGTAGATCCATGCTTCAGCTTGACTACTCCAGTTCTGATTCTGGCCAAACTTACTGGGAATCTGCCATCCTGCCATATCAACACCATGACTATGCAGGCATTCCCATACTTGGTTCTGGCAGACAAGAGGTTCTACGTCAACGAAGATGTAGACCTCACACTTGGTGGAGACATATATCCCCAAATTATAATGAGCGGTCTGAAAAAGAATGTACTTAATACACTTCTGGCCCAAGAGACAGTGTTCGGTTGGATACTAACCGGTTGAATTGTAGCGCCGAGTCCAATGAAGAGCATCGTATCATTTTACAGTGAGGTTGCATTAGACAACCAATTAAAAGCTTTCTGGGAGATAGAAAATATCCCCAAAAATAAAATGCTTAATGAAGAAGAAAGGTATTATGAACAATTATTTAAAGACACAACAAAACGTGATGAAAGTGGAAGATATATAGTTTCACTGCCATTCAGGCAGGATTACCCTGCGAATATTAAACTAGGACCGTCCCCAAAGCGCGCATGTTCACAATTCTTCAGAAATGAGGGGCGATTAAGCGTCAACTATTAGAGCGAGATTCGCGAAGCATTACACTCGGATGGCTTTCCATTGCGCAAGTGGACATCAAATTGTGAGGAAATCCTTCAGGACATCCCCAAAACGGATATGCTCAACGAGGACTTCCTAGCGTTTGAAGAGGCTAGCTCGGTGATGGCACTCGGAATACGATGGAACGCGCACTCAGACATGTTTTACTTTACAGCAGGAGTTTTAGAGAATGGCCAGAACATCATCAAACGCGCAATCCTATCCGCTATAGCCAAACTCTTCGACCCTTTAGGCTGGCTTGCAACAATGGTCGTAGTGGCAAAAATACTTATGCAGAATATCTGGTTAGAGGGCACCGGGTGGGACGAAACTGTCTCCCCAACTACGTTAGAACGGTGGGAAAATTTCACCCAACACTATAGCGAAATAGATAACATTAGGATACCGCGGTGGGTAAATTTTTCACCGGAAGACGACATAGAAATCCACGGCTTCTGTAACGCTTCCGAGAAAGCATATGCGGCAGCGGTATACATGCGCGTGAAAAGAGACGATCAGGTTTTCATACATTTACTTTTAGCAAAAACCAAAGTAGCTCCAGTGAAAACCATCTCGCTACCACGTTTAGAATTCTGCGGCGCCGTGCTGCTCGCAGAAATCATGGAATCAATATTCTGAAACATTCATTTGGGACCAGCCAAAGTTCACCTCTGGACGGATTCAACCATCGTACTCGCATGGATAAGGAAGCCGCCCTGTTCCTGGTCAACCTTCGTCGCACACCGAATCACTAAGATCATCGATATGGTCGGTGGCAAGGACTGGCTTCACGTGGACTCGGAATCTAATCCAGCGGATCTAGGAAGCAGAGGACTACTTGCATCAGATTTGGTCAACAATTCGTTGTGGTGGCAGGGACCTTCTTGGCTGCAAGAAGACAATTCCCACTGGCCAGCACAAGAGACCGAATACAAAACGTCTGTTGAGGAGAAGAGGGAACAAACATATGCCGCGACAAGGGTAGATCAAATCGATATTCTCGACCGATTTTCAAATCTGCCCAGGGCTTTGAAAGTTTTATCCTATGTTAGGAGATTCTATAAATGAACGCATCCTAAAAGTAAAGCAATGTTCCACGAAAGGTCGTGTATAATCTCAGCCGATAAGATTAAGGCAACGACTCAAGCATTAATACGAGTCTGCCAGAAACAATTTTACGGTACAGAATATTGAATAGGGAACCTACATCGACAAAGATGATATTATTAGAACAGGGAGGCGTCTAGCGGCTTCAAAAGACATGTCATACAACGAGCGTCATCCGATCATCTTGCCTTACAATTGTAGGCTGTCTCGCCTTACAGTCATGACGACTCATCATGATTCATTCCCTTCATGGCGAGAACCAGCTCATGGTCCGTGTTATCCGAATCCAATACTGGATACCGAATGTCAAGACCATGATCAGAGCCATCATCCACAATTGCAAAACCTGCATTATTCACCGAAAGCAGGCGCAGTCCGAACTTATGGGTATCCTTCCCTGCGAACGGACTACTTTTATCAGCGCGTTCACCAATACCGGGGTAGACTTTGCGGGGCCTTTCGACATCAAAAGCTACCGCGGTAGGGGATGTCGACTGTCAAAAGGCTACGGGTGCCTTTATTGTCTGTTTCTCCACTAAGGCCATCTACTTAGAAGCCACTAGTGACCTTAGTACCACATGCTTTCTCGCAGCCTTTGCGCGTTTTATCGCGAGAAGAGGATGCCCGAAAAACATCTACTCCGACAATGGTACAAACTTTGTCGGAGCATCAAGATCTTTACGATCCGAATTTAAAGCCTTCCTGGCAGAAAGCCGAGACAAAACAGTCTCAAAGTACAGTCATGAAGCATTGAGCTGGCATTTTTTCCCGTCGCTGCTCCCCATATGGGCGGCGGGTGTGAAGAGCTTCAGAAGTCACCTCAAAAAGATCGCGCCTCCCCATAAGTACACCATGGAGAAATTCCAAACCCTTTTGTGCAGGATTGAGGCGTGCCTCAACTCGCGCCCACTCAGTCCAGGGTCGAATGACCCAACGGATCTGGAACCACTAACCCCAGGACATTTCCTAACGGGCAGCCACCTACTAGCTCTGCCGGAACCAGATGCTAGTGAGAGCACTGCCTCGATGATCAATCGGTGGCAGAAACTCAAAGCCCTCCATCATACTTTCCGCAAGCGATGGAAAACCGAATATTTATCCGAACTTCAAAAGCGTGTGAAGTGAAAGTATCCCAAACAAAATATACAAGTGGGAAATCTCGCTGTCCTCAAAGAGGACAACATATCTCCCAACGAATGCAGGCTGGGTAGAGTGGTCAAGGTACACCTCGGCGAAGATAACCGAGTACGTGTAGTTGACCTTCTGACAGAGAAGGGTCAGGTGAAACGACCATTGGTCAAACTGATCCTCCTCCCAACGGAGGAGACGGATTGATAGAAGGCCAATAGCTCCTCATAACAATCCCTCCGTTCCTCTCCTTCACTCCCTTCCGAACTCCACCTTCCTATCGAGACCCAAAACAAACCCAAATTCACTCGCGTACCCAGAGCGAGGACACCAGAAAATATCCCACAATCGACTCGCTCCCCCGAACGAGGACACCATACCACTCACTCGTTATCCCATAACGAGGATACCAGAAAAGCCCTAACGCAGATCCGCTATCTGCCACAGAACATAAAGGCCTTCTGCCTATTTTATTTACAATTTTCAAGAAGCGACCCCAATTCACTCGTTATCCCATAACGAGGACAACAGAAAAGCCTACCGCAGAAGGGCGAACCGATCTGCCACAGAAAACAGCTGCACTCGTTGGCGCGCAACGAGGCCCATCGCAAGCCTAACGCTGATGAGAAAACTCATCTGCCCCAGATATTAACAGTGGTTTATAATTTTAGAAATCCGAATTAAACCAGTCCGAATATTTAAGAAAAGCACTTGACTATTCCAAACTTCGAATGAAAACCCCCAAAACTTTCAAATAATTTTTAAAATTCTAAGCATTCAGCTTAATAGCGCATTAATTTTGCGTGCAAGGAAATGCATGCATGCATAAATGCTATCCGACTGCATGCAGCGTCGAAACATTGTTTTTTGAATAAATTTAAGAAATATTTTTGGGCGCGTATTAAAAGTCAACCTTCTGTTCCATTGATTCCGTATGTTGGGAACATTCGTCTCCATTTGAGAATTTGGAGAATCGGTTTGTAGTTGGAATATTATGCATATTCGGACCTCGTGAGGTAGTATCAAAAAATGTATTCTGAATATTCTAAATTAACGGTTTATCCGGAACGCCTCCATGGATACTTAACGGAAAAAAGCTTTCCGAAATTTCAGAATAAAAAGGACCGGACGGACTTTACTCCCTGTTTACCAGGACCGCACAAAAATTCAACTCTTCTGTCCTTGACTTTGACAAATTCTTTCGGGCTCAGCAAGGACAGAATATAAAGCTCTAAGACAATAAGCCATTTCCCCTTATTTTTTTCGATTCAATGCGGCTGCTGTTCAAAATCGTCCTATCTTAAAATATTAAAAAAGGGAGGAAAAATTTCCTATTTCAGGATTTGCTACAAAAACGCCCTATCGTGGAATCGTATTAAAGAACGCCTTATCTCAGAATGCTTTTCATTAGCTCACATGGGGAGGTTTTTTGAAACGAACTTTCGGTTGGGGTATTTGGAACAAAATTCTAACGTACGGCGCTCTTCAAACAAATTCTGAAAGAATATAAATCCCTATCAATTCACGAAATATTTTAGTAGAAAACGAATCATTTCCATCCAAACATGTTGGCATTTACAAAATTATGATCACTACTAATGTACTACTAAAGGTGCTTTTCTGCTACATATTTTTGCTAAAGGGGATTGAAGTATTCCCAGTTTTCTCTACTTCATAAAAGCAACCTGTCCGGATTTTAATTTGGGAGTGGCAAAGGAGAACAAGCACCTTGTAATTGAATCATGGTGCAGCCTATGCCGGTTCTCAAAATTCGTTAGTTTCTACTGGAAACATTTTGTTTCACTCGTTAGATCACAATTTTGATGTACAAATTTAGTTGTTAGGGAGCTATATATATTTTTTTGTGTCTAGAAAACGTTACCTCGAATATGTAGCGGGTGCAGTAGTAGTAGTAGGTTTTTGAAGGTGCTTCGTTCCAGAGAAAGTCCTTCGGGCTCAGTAAGATTTGGAATTCCATTTCGTCTAGCATCTCCACATTTACGGTTGCGACGGCGACCTGCACGCAAGCATTGGAGGGTTATTAATTACCATTTAAAACACAAATTTATGCCGAATCTTTCTAAAAGCACTAAAATTTACTCACGTTCGCATACTTTTTGTTTGCTAGCCGGGATCAGCACGCCGTTGTGAATGTTGAGACCCGTCAGACGACGACTGTACGGCTTGTAGGGTAGATGGTCCACCAGGTACAGACGAAAACCCCCAGCTGATTCTTGTCTTTATCGGCTACACGCTCCAAAATGGCTTCTTCAATACCTACGAATAACAAACATGAGGTATTTAGTAGTTTCTTCACAGTTCAGTAAAATATAAAAATTGAACTCTTACTAAATCTATCTAAGGTGCCAAACGCTCATAAACCTACCCATTTAAACCTTTGTTCACAAGTGTTTCATCGATTTACTTCTCAAATCCAGGACCACGTCGAAATTGCATACGATCACGTAATCTATCCGTCTGTCCTGGCCAAAATTCTATAGTATGCTGCCGTATTAGTTAGCCGCCCCAATTGGGTAAGGGTACTTGGCCATTTGGTCCTAATTTTGCTTTCATGCCAATCTCTGGCATCCACATATTCACGTGATGGTATACGTGTACTTCGTTCACTAGCCAAAGCGCCGATTTGTGAGGCACGTGGGCGTTGATGAGAATATGCTAAGGAATCCTTTTGAGGCATCTTCTGGGCCGCATCTTCAATACGAATTTGGCGAAGAAGTGGTAGCCAATATAGTATCGTTGCTACATTTGGATTGTTTGCAATATCTTACGCCTTGGGACTGCCAAAATTGGTGAATAAGCGGAAACCTTCATCAGTGACATCCTTAAGTGAAACACAACGATTTGACAGCGTGCCGCATTCGGTTCCAGCAGTTCCACCGGCAGATACTTGAAACTATGGATAGCATGATGTATTATGTCTCACTTCGTCGTAAAAGCAATCTTCCGAGTTGTCAGCTAAATCAAATGTGAATTCTACAGCATCCGCGATGCGGTTGTTTAATGTTAGGAGTAGCGCTAATGATGATGTTATAAAACTTCATCTAATTGCAGACATAATTTCACACGCACGTTACAGCTATAATGCAATATTTAAGTATTATTTGTTTAACACTGCTATGCAGAAATGAAGTATAGTGCCATGCAATGTGTAAGGAGGGTGATGCTGCGCCTAAATAAAAATTGTGCTTAATTCACGCCAATTAAAAGTAATTTAAGCAATATCTTTGGTTACTTTAATGTATAATTATCGAGAAAATCGATTTGCTTTACTTCCAAAACATCCACTGTTGCGTCTGCAAATTCCATTACCATGCTCGGTTTCATGTTCCCTACCAGCAGCACTGCTTTGCTCTTTTAATTTTGATTAACTATATCCATGCAACTATCTTCACTGCCGATATTAAGGCCATCCTCGGATGACGAAGATGAAAAAGGTTCACAGTCAAAATCTCTGTCCTCATCGCCGATGGGATCATGAAACTCGGTTTTATTTTCATCCTTTGATATTGCCTACGCTGGCTCTTCTTGATTGAGGAAATAATTGTTGGTAATAAGTTTCTCCAACTGTAATTGAATATCTGCAATTTTCGACCAATAAATTCAAACTCATTGAGTGGCACTTTGGCTGCTTTTAAATAACGCAAAAATCCCAATTCTTCTGGGCGTAGCAAGAGTAAAGCATGACCGGAGCTGCCGGTCCCACGCGCAGCCACCTCTGTACATAGTAAACCGCCCTCAGATGCGTTGCAAGATTGGAAAAATGTGGTCGTACGTTTTGTTTGATTCTGTTTACCATGTATATACACTACCGGTAAATCGATAGAATTAAATAATTCGTGATATTTGACAGACATGCAAAAAAAAAATTTACCATTATCTTCTTCCTACGATGCTTTTTAAGAAAAGTAAAAACAACACGTAAACGTTTTTCCGAAGGACACACGATGTAACTTTGTTCCAAGCCGCTAACAGTTGCTACCTCTTTATGATCATTTACACCCACATTGAAAGGCTCCTTTTAATGCCAAATTCGAAAGCGCTTGAATTTTTTCTGTTTGTGTAGCTGAAAACAGCATAGTTTGGCGACGTTTTGGCAGCAAATTAACAATTTGCTTCACCTCTTCCTCAAATCCAATTTCTAATACTCGGTCCACCTTGTCAAGTGTCAAGCACTGCAGGTTTTCATATAGAAAATCAGGTGAATTCTGCAAGTGATCCAGCAAGCCACCTGGTGTAGCTACTAATATGTTAATACCCCTGCCTAGTTGTTCATCCTCTACGTGACGATTAGAACCACCCATCACTAAACCATAAGTGTGATTGTGATGTGCCATTAGCTCTTTAAGCACACCAAACGTTTGCATCGACAATACGATTGTTGGTGATATAATAATCACTCCAGTGCCGTTTTCGTGGCATAAAACGCAATTTCTTAATTAGTTCTACAGTTGGTATAAGTTTTGCTTGAACCGCTACTACGGACGAGCAATGTCTGACTTCATAAATTGTGCTATAATTTGCCCATTGACGGATGTCACACGGTGGCTTCTGTTGTTGAGGTTGCCGCGCCTCAATATACTACGTTATGCATTTTTATTCTCATCTGGTAGGTCCTGCTTGCAGAATGATAGAACCTGCAAAGAAAAAATCCATTAATATCTGCGTCAATAGGCATTGCAAAAGTGTGGCAACTGACGGCGCGGCCAACGCCGCAGTTGGAGCACCACCTTTGCAATGCCGGTAACATAAAAAAAAAAAACAAAAAAACCCGGTGCCCATGCCAATCGACTGGATCGTCACCACCATCCACGCCAGTAACCTGAAAAGAAAGAAAAAATTAATTAATTAATATAAAGAAATATATACTAGTAATCAAATTAATTCAAAAGCTCCACCAAATACTTACATTTTCTTTAGGACAATATGCGCAATAATAGTACTACAGCCACGCGCTGTAGTAGAAGAATGAGAACGGGAAAAAATCTTTCGATTGTAGTCCCGTTCGTTTCAATTCATATGTACATTTTTCAATTGCACTTTTGTGCGTATGAATGTTCACTTTTATATCTGGTATACATATACCAGTGCGCGGACTTTTTATAAAAGGAACGCTGGTAAACAAGAAATGAAAATAGCAGTAGAAGTTGGTAGTTGGGAGTTTATATTTGTACCAAAAAATTCCCAATTTATTGTAAAACAAACAAATCACCAAATAAATCACATACCAAAACGTCTAACTACCACAACAATTTTCCAATGAACCTAAATCTTGCCACAAAATAACCTATTCCGGCATGTTATTGGGAAAAGTATTCACACACGCAAAAAGATGACAATAGCGGCGAAAATTATTTGCGTTCTCAGTTACTACATATATTTCATAAACAAACTTATTTCCGTTTTGAATTTGTGCACAACTTTGTTCAAATTTCGTTGGGGTGGTTAGTGTAACCGCCTAATATTAGTTGGTAGTGCTCAGCAATTAAATACGTTTACAAACTGATCACAGTATTTGTTCTCAATGCGAAGATACTGAAATATTGGTAGATTTTGGGCCTCGGTGGTAGTAGTAGTATAAAATTAAAATGGGTCAGAAAAGTTAGTAAATCTACCAATGCGGTAAGGTCCGTGCACTGACTGTCCATATACTTATACCAACGTATGTACATATGGGGTATTCCATCCCATTTCGATCACTTTTGAACCCGACCCCTTTAGAATTGGCTGAACGTTTTTCTTCTTTTTCTAGCTTACGCTTTTTCTAGCTTAAGAAAGACGTTTTTCAGAATTTTTTCAAATTTTTTCATCCAACTCACAAAAAGATATGAATTTAAAAAAAAACACCGTTTTTGTTTTCAAAATGCTATAACTTTTTCAAAAATTGACATTTTGGGATCTTTTTTTTTTTTAAAAATGTTTAAAGTTTTTTTTCAATTAAATAAAAAAAAAAAAAAATCGGCCCGGGATTAGTGGGGATGATTGCAGAATAGATTGAAGTTTTTTATGAGAAAAAAAATGACGAAATTCTAATAACCTCGAAAAACTGAAAAATTACAAAAAAAAACTTTAAAAATTTTTTTGGATTTTGTCCGAAAAGTTCATTTAAAAACAAATTAAAAAAAAAGAAGATCCCAAACGGTCAATTTGTGAAAAAGTTATAGCATTTTGAAAACAAAAACGGTGTTTTTTTTTTTAAATTCATAACTTTTTTTGAGTTGGATGAAAAAATTTGAAAAAATTCTGAAAAACGTCTTTCTTAAGCTAGAAAAAGCGTAAGCTAGAAAAAGAAGAAAAACTTTCAGCCAATTCTAAAGGCGTCGGGTTCAAAATTGATCGAAATGGGATGGAATACCCCATATATATGCCGAGTTTTTAAATGTACATTATATTAGGGATGCATAAAAGATGCAAACGGGTACCCAAAAACCCCGTTTCTGACAAATCGGTATCGGAGCCAAATACACTGCGGGATCCGTGTCATTTGCTAAATGCCGTCAATTAAACTGGAGAAAATTTGAACAAATAATCGAAGGGCAATACAAGAAATAAAAAATTATACGCTTTATAAATTTCTCCCCCCTTCCAAAACAAACATTTTTCTTTTTTTCTCTTTTTCTTTATATGGCATACAAATTTTGCAGTCCAAACATTTTTTTTGCGGCGGGCAGGAAAGTTGTTGGTTTTTAGCACCAACAACACAAATAACAACGACTCAAAAGAACCCACGTAATACACTCTCTACCCGGTTCGGTACCAGAATGGGCGAACCGAAAATCGTAAATGCTCATTTTTCTGCAGCACTAGTGTGCCCGTGGCTAACTAAAATGCTACCGGGTGACACAACAATAATAACATTAGGGCACTAAAGACCCACACACATAGCGCCCATTTAAAGAGGCCATGCACATAACATGCGCTGAATGCATATGTTCTTAGGGAGCTACCGCTGTATTTCCCCTACGCACGCGCTAATAACATTTCCCAAATCTCTATAATAAAATTAGGGCCTACTCGCCACCGAACGCGTGACATAGTTATAATAAATCAACGAGTTCCCTTCATTTATTCCATCTTCTCTAAATAGAATGACTCGTTACGCTTCGCTACGAAAGAGGACCGAGCGCCAGGCCGCCCGCTACCCGAAGCCGTGCCATTTATGCAAAGCGCACATCCTATCAGGTCGTGTCCGATATACCGCGCTAAGTCCCCACTGCAACGACTGCGGGAAATTATTGAAGTCAATTATTGCCAGAACTTTCTGTCGATGGTGCATCGTGCCCGAGACTGCACGAGTCAGGGCAGGTGCCGAAGATGTGGCAGCAACCATCATACCATGCTGCACCTGTCGATGGAGGACTTGTCGTCCGAGCCAGAGCCGCCGAAGAGCTGGAACCAGCTGGTCATGGAAGAAGAGGAAGAAGGGTATGAGCGGATGCCCCCCGATGCAAGAGGTGGACGACAGGACGATGGATGAGGCGCTGTTTCTCCGCGCGTCCGAGTCGGCCTTTACCGACGAGCAACATCTACCATCCGGGAGTGGAGCGGGCACCCATACAGTGCAATCAGACAGTAGGAGATTGGACCCCCGGCCGTTCCGACCCCTACTAGCCCACGAGCGACGAGAGAAAAGTGGAGCGGAATCACGGCCTTTCCGCCCACCTACGAAACGACGCCCACGAATACATCGAGAGCGTAGACTGGCCCCTCGGCCGCGCCAGCTACGCGCTATACGAAATCTTCAAGAAGAAAACCGGACGGTAGACTGGCCACTCGGCCGCGCTAGCTACATCACAACGTTCCTTCCGGAACGGGGTCATTCCGGCACGCACTACAGCCGGGCCAACCCTTCGCCCAATGGCTACTCTGGCGCCGACTGCGGTCGTGAAGGTGGAAGCCGGGGGGGTTTACATCTCATCCGTGCACTCATTGATGAATGTTCCCCCCGCACAACGATCGACCGCAGGCTGGCGCGAGAGTTAGCACTGCCGACAATCAACGCCGCCGGCGAAACCGGCTGCTTTATTAGGTTCAGGGGCAAGCATGGACAGAGCAAGACGGTGACAACACATGCAGATTGCGTTCATGATTTCAAGCGCGTCAGCCCAACCTATCACGTCGACCCCCGCGTCGCAGCTCCTTACGAGCATATCCGACTGGCGGATCCACAATTTTACGCTTCCACACCTATCCACCTTGTTCTCGGCGCCGACGTCTATGCCGTATATCTGTTTACTACTTTTCTCAATCCCTAGCCTTAGGTAAACATGGCTCAGGCCTCTCATCATGACGGGAAAAGTGGCGAATGACCGAGGCATCAGCAACCAAGCTCGCACACTAGGCAAACCATCTTGCGTGCCGCCAAGCCGGCGGACTGGCCGTCGTTAGGCTAAGTTAGATATTATTAGTTATAAGTTTTTTATTTTCTTTCTCTTCGTCACGGTCGGTGATCCTTGGAGGACTGTGAGGTTGCGTACCGCAAGGGGGCGGCATTTTTAGGCCCAATGCCTTACTTTTACTTGATTGACGGCGCCCCTCCCTAACGTTTTAATAATACTTCCAGCCACCCACACTCACGCCGCATTTGTGTGCATGCATGCACATGCATGCGTTTCATACACATGCAAAATAAATTTATAGATATATTTTTATATATTTGTTTATTAAAGCTATTCTTTTCAAGAATATTTCTTACAAAGAAAATTTTTGATAGATAAAATGAAAATCTAAAATCATTTTTTTATGAATATAAGAAAACATTTCTCATACAAAGTTATTTAAAGTTTATAGTAATAATTAACTTAAAAATTACAATTAAAATTAATCATAATATAACTTCTCCCTCATTTAAATTAAAATACACCTGTATTTTATCAACTATTAAATATGTTTATAATACAACAATTAATAATAATAAATTTGAAATTCATAAATTTAAAAATTAATTAACCTTTATCTATTTCTTTGGTATTAAGAATGCCTTCAAATTTCAATTTCCTTTTTATATTCGAAGGGTGAATGTTATATAATTTGTGAAATTTATATTTGGGTTCTTGTTCATGTCTAATTTATTTATAATTTTTAATAAATCCTTGTTTCCTACTTTCAACGTAATTTTCATTCATCAAATAATGTTTTATATTTATACTTTTGAATTCATTATCACAAATTAATTTCTGAAAATGTCCACGTTGAGATTTATAAAGTCTTAATTTTTCAATTATAGTTTGATTATTCCTATCTTCTAAATAATAAGCTGTTGCAAATTTAGAAAATCTATCAATAAAAGTTAAAAAATTTGATTTAGAATTTGTATAAATATCCATATGTACAATTTGTTTAATATCAGTTGGTGTTTCCGTTAATTTAAATTTGTTCTTAATTGGATTTCGATCGTATTTCGTCCTATTACAAACATATAGTTATTAATATATTTATGGACTAAAACTTTCAAATTCGGTATATAAATTAGTCTTTTAAGTCCCTCATAATTTTCAGCTACTCCTGTATGTCCTGTCTCATTTTTATGATAATTATGTATATATTTGTAAGCATCCTTTTCTGTTTCAACGTCTTTAGCAAAAAAAAATAAAATTTATATTTTTATTATGTTTGTACATTTCAATAATCTTATTTTTCAAAACATTATATTTACTATTATCTAATTCACAAAATATTCCAATTTTACCTTAATCAATATTTCTTCGTAATATATTTTCAAAATTATTTTCTAAGTCCAAAGAATTTAGAAAAATCTTTGTTTTATTATGTTTAATTTCTTTTTCTTTTCGTTTATCATCTGTCAATATTATTTGTACTTGAAATCTATTTACTACAGTATCTAATATTTTTATAAAAATGTTACTATTATCTTCTTTAGAATTAATTGTTTCTAAATCGTCATTTACATTATTAAATAATGATTCTCTAGAAATCGATAACACATTGATTTCATTTGTATTTGCATCTATTCTACTAAGAAAATCAGCTACTTGATTTTCTTTACCTTGAATATAATTGAGTGTTATATTAAATTCACTTAACTTTATTAGCCATCTAAAAAGTCTTGGATTCATAGCTTTGCCTTGATATTTTAAGAAAAGCCATCGTAAAGGTTGATGATCTGATAAAATTTCAAATTTTGTACTATAAAGATATGGTCTAAAATAAGCCGTTGCCCAAACAATTGCTAAAAGTTCTTTTTCTGTAACTGAATAATTTTTTTCATGATCATTTAATGTTCTACTGGCATAACATATAGGATGTTGATTCTGTTGTAAAACAGCACCTATTGCGTTAGCACTTGCATCAGTAATAAGTTGAAAAGGTTTATTAAAATTTGGATGCTTAAGTACTGGTTCTTCCGTTAGTAATTTTTTCAACTTTTCAAAAGCATTAATATAATTCGAATCGTTTAAATCTAACTTCATGTCCTTTTTTAAATACTTTATTAGCGGATAAGCTACCTTTGAATAATCTTTAATAAATTTTCGATAATATCCTGTTATACTTAAAAATTATTTAATTTGTTTAACTGATTTCGGCAATTCAAGTTTTAAAATTTGATCTATTTTAGCGGGATTTGGCTTAACTCCTTCTGATGTTAAGACATGTCCTAAATACAATGTTTCTTTTGCAAAGAATTTACATATATTGATTTGAATTCGAAGATTTGCTTCCTTTAATTTTTGGAAAACCTTTTTTATATCATTTACATGCTCTAGGAAACGAGTTGAAAAAATAAGTATATCATCTAAATATACAACACAAATTTTATTTATCAAATCCTTCAGAACAAAATTAATAAGCCTTTGAAATGTTGCAGGAGCATTCTTTAAACCGAATGGCATACGGACAAATTCATAGTGTCCATATGGAGTAGAAAAAGATGTTTTAATCGATCTTCTTTTTTAACTAAAATTTGGTGAGATCCTTTTGCTAAATCAATAGTTGTAAAATATTGTGAACGTCCTAATTTATCTAAAAGATTTTCGATATTTGGGATTGGAACTTTATCATCTATTGTTATATTATTTAAAGCCCTATAATCTATAACAATTCGCCATTGTTGTTCCCCACAATTATTTTTTTTTTTTAGGTACAATCCATAAAGGACTACTGTAAGGAGAATTACTCTCTTTTATTATTCCTTGACTCATAAATAAATATGTAGATATATTTTTATGTATTTGTTTATTAAAGCTATTCTTTTCAAGAATATTTCTTACAAAGAAAATTTTTGATAGATAAAATGAAAATCTAAAATCATTTTTTTATGAATATAAGAAAACATTTCTTATACAAAGTTATTTAAAGTTTATAGTAATAATTAACTTAAAAATTACAATTAAAATTAATCATAATATAACTTGCATGTGTGTGTGTGCAAGTTGTCAGCACCCATGCACGTATATGTAGGGGCGGTGGTGTGTGTGGCTTTTCCCCTTCTTAACACCAGAGGACTTTTTCGCGGCTTAGCGGTTGTCATCAACGGGACAACCGGCCTCTTTTATGATCGACCGCCAAGCAGTTCACCCAGGATCACCATCGTCATTTTGCGACATTAAGGTAACATTATACCCATTGTATATTTTTTGCACTTTGAATTAAATATTCTTTTATAACGAGGAAATCCTCTTTGCGTTCTTTATTTATTTCGAGTGAACCACACCAATCCCGAGATCGACCCGTGTGCGCCAGCCCATTGCCGGTTTCCGACGCACCCAGGCCGAACACTACTTATGTTTTTTTTTTCTTTTCTTAAATAAACAACAAGTAAGGAAGGCTAAGTTCGGGTGTAACCGAACATTACATACTCAGCTGAGAGCTTTGGAGACAAAATAAGGGACAATCGCCATGTAGGAAAATGAACCTAGGGTAACCCTGGAATGTGTTTGTATGACATTGGTATCAAATGGAAGGTATTAAAGAGTTTTTTAAAAGGGAGTGGGCCATAGTTCTATATGTGGCCGCCATTTCGGGATACCGCCATAAAGGTGGAACAGGAGTGACTCTTTTGTGCTTTTACGGAAACCAAAGGAAAGGCGTTAATTAGTATTTTAAAAGGTAGTGGGCCTTAGTTCTATAGGTCGACGCCTTTTAGAGATATCGCCATAAAGGTGGACCAGGGGTGAATCTAGAATGTGTTTGTACGATATGGGTATCAAATTAAAGGTATTAATGAGGGTTTTAAAGGGGAGTGATCTTTAGTTGTACATGTGAAGGCGTTTCCGAGATATCGACCAAAATGTGCACCAGGGTCACCCAGAACATCATCTGTCGGGTACCGCTAATTTATTTATATATGTAATACCACGAACAGTATTCCTGCTAAGATTCCAAGGGCTTTTGATTTCGCCCTGCAGAATTTTTTCATTTTATTCTACATTGTACGATATTGGTATGAAATGAAAGGTGTTAATGAGTATTTCTAAAGGGAGTGGGCCTTAGTTCTATAGGTGGACGCCTTTTCGAGATATCGCCATAAAGGTGGACCAGGGGTGAATCTAGAATGTGTTTGTACGATATGGGTATCAAATTAAAGGTATTAATGAGGGTTTTAAAAGGGAGTGATCTTTAGTTGTACATGTGAAGGCGTTTCCGAGATATCGACCAAAATGTGCACCAGGTATCGCTAATTTGTTTATATATGTAATACCACGAACAGTATTCCTGCTAAGATTCCAAGGGCTTTTGATTTCGCCCTGCAGAACTTTTTCATTTTATTCTACGTGATATGGGACGTGTCACACCCATTTTACAAACTTTTTTCTAAAGTTATATTTTGCGTCATTAAACCAATCGAATTACAATGTTTCATCCCTTTTTTCATATTTGGTATAGAATTATGAAATTTTTTTCATTTTTCGTAATTTTCGATATCGAAAAATTGGGCGTGGTCATAGTCGGATTTCCGCCATTTTTTGTGCCAAGATCAAGTGAGTAAGTACGTGAGATAAGTACGTGAACTAAGTTCAGGAAAGATATATCGATTTTTGCTCAAGTTATCGTGTTAAGGGCCGAGCGGAAGGACAGACTGTAGACTGTGTATAAAAAATTGGCGTGGCTTCAACCGATTTCGCCCATTTTCACAGGAAACAATTATCGTCATAGAATCTATGCTCCTGCCAAACTTCACAAGGATTGGTTAATTTTTGTTCGAATTATGGCATTAAACGTATTCTAGACAAATGTAATGAAAAAGGCGGTTATCGCGCCTTACATTTATTTATTTTATTTTTTATTACATATATAGTAATAATAGTAACGTTGCTGCCAAATTTCATCATGTTATCTTCAACTACTGTCAAGACTGTCAAATTACGGCTTTCAAAACTTTCAAATTACCTTCTTTCAAAAGTGGGCGGTGCACGCCCATTGTCCAAAACTTTACTAATTTTATATTTTACGTCATAAGGTCAACCCACCTACCAAGTTTCATCGCTTTATCCGTCTTTGGTAATGAATTATCGCACTTTTTGGATTTTTCGAAATTTTCGATATCGAAAAAGTCCGATTTCGTTCATTTTAAATAGCGATCTGAGATGAGTGCCCAGGAACCTACATACCAAATTTCATCACGATACCTGAAAATTTACTCAAATTATCGTGTTTACGGACGGACGGACATGGCTAAATAAATTTCTTTTTTCGCCCAGATCATTTTGATATATAGAAGTTTATACCTATCTCGATTAGTTTATGCCGTTACGGATTGCGAACAAAGTTAATATACTCTGTGAGCTCTGCTCAGCTGGGTATAAAAATTTAAAACGTACTTCAAAGGGTAAGAAAGGTAAAAACAAAATTAAAACTACTTTGATTCAATTATAAAACAATTCAAAAGAAGGAAATATATATATATATATCCAAAAGAAAGATAATAATAAAATAATAATAGATCAAATTAAAAAAAAAATGATGACTTAATAACTGAAAACAATACAACCCTTACCCCAGACAAATAGAGTAATTCAATATATAAACGTGTTGGTGCTAAAAATTCACATGTATTTGTATGTTTATTTGTAAATGAATATATGTACTTGTAAGTATGTGTAGATATAGTAAAAATATATAGTTAATATGGGATGGTACTCAACGGCTTGTAGGTAGGGTTGCGGACTGTTAAGACTGCTGAGGGTGTATTGTTGCTAATGATGTTCTGGCTCTCGTTTACCTTCCGGTTTGAAGCACTGTGTAGAGCTGGTTTATTGGTGTTCTCCTCTATCGGAATGATGCGAAGTTCAGTATTAATTTGTAATTATACTTTCTCCGATGTTAGTAGTAATAGCCTTTTGCTCTAAAATGTACGATGGGAACTATAATATGCGCCACTGTAATTTGTGGATTGTTTCATACAGAAATGGCGTGATTCACCAAACACCAGATCTTCACGTTTGACTGGGCTGCGACCCTTATAATCGAAGGTACTACACGCAGCTGCTAAATAAAAGACAGCTTTCTGTATACTTTAGTTTTTTCACTATATTTCGATTTTTTGTAGGTTTTGAATGTATAACTTAAGGCGATTCTATATGTAGAATATATATCCAATAACTAATTTAATTTTATTATAAACAGATTTGGCGCACAAACTATATGCATTTGCAACTGATGAGTTATTTTGTTTGTAAACCAGATTTTCACCACAAAACTACACAAGTTTGCACCAATAGCAATGCCGATAATAATTAATAATGAAAACTTTTGATCAACAGGCGGTTTTACGAAGTAAAATTATGACAAAATCGCGAATTTATAAATTTGTTTTTTTGAAAAGCACAAGATGATGATTTGGTGTTTTTTATGATAACAATGAGAATTCTTTTTAAATGATACAAAAGGTGGTGGTTTTTTGACAGGTGGCGATCATGCCGGATCGCGGTGTAGCAGAGTGTGGTGGAAGCCCCCACAGTCCCGGCATCGTTCGTTTGAGTTGCAGTCGTGGGTGCGATGCGATAATGCTAAACAATTTACACAGAATTTGTGTGCCTTGACGATGGTCATACGTTGGTGAGCTGGCATTGCCTTGAAAAGAGGGCACTCCGACAGAGCGTGATGTTGCAGACATAGCCGGCACTTGCGGAAATCGGCCACCGCGGGGTTGATGCGTCGTGACGGGGCTGCGGGCACCACGACTCGCGATTCCAGCGAACGGCATGGTGCGGGCACAGGAGGGCGCTGACGATCCATCTGAGGAAGATAGGATAAAATTACGTCTTAGTCATTTGTGAGGTTGGGAGTAGAGTGTTGGTAGGGGTTAAGATTATTTCTGTTGATTTTACGATAGCACAGGGGGTGGACGTATTACGTTCTGGGGATGGTACCGAGCCTTGAGGGCCGGAGTCGGGCTCAGGAGTCAGTAGAAGGCACAATTTTGTGATGGGTCTGGTGAGTACGCCATTCTGGGTGCGTACGTCGACTTCTCGAATGTGGCCGTCTCTGCCAGAGTGAGTGCTCTTCACTCTAGACGCCATTCGATTGGGGGTAAATTGTCTTCATTAATGACTACGAGGTCGCCTTTTCGAGGCGGAGGTTGGATTTTCTTCCATCGGTATCGCTTGTGCAGCTCCGTGAGATAATCATTCTTCCAGCGTTTGCTGAACTGATGATGTAAAACTTTCAACCGTTTCCAACGGTTAATCATAGAGAGGTGTTCATAGTTCGGGTCGGGGATGGAGAGCAGGGGCGCTCCTCGGAGGAAATAACCAGGTGTGAGGGCGGTGAGGTCCGCTGGGTCCTGAGAAAGGGGGGAGATGGGACGAGAATTGAGTACGGCCTCGATACGAATTAAATTCGAGAATTCTTCAAAGGTGAAGCTGTGTGTTCCGGCAACTTTTTTAAAGTGGGTTTTAAAGCTTTTGACAGCGGATTCCCATAATCCGCCCATGTGAGGGGCCCCGGGGGTATAAACTTCCAATTAATTCCTTGTGGGGTGTACTTCTGTACGATATCGGACGAGACTTCGTTGAGGAAGGTGACGAACTCTACATCGGTAGCTCGCTTAGCACCAATGAATGTTGTGCCGTTGTCGCTCATCATTTGTTTCGGGTACCCTCGACGCCCTACAAACCGGGCGAAGGCAGCGAGAAAAGCCTTACTGGTGAGATCCGAACACAATTCCAGATGGATCGCCTTGGTGGTGAAGCAAACGAAAACGGCCACATAGCCTTTCATTATCCTGGGAGACAGGAGCATAGAAGCCTTTATCTGAAACCGGCCAGCGAAGTCTTCACCAGTCGTGGTGAAAGGGGGGGGGAGCGAATCTATATCTTTCGGGGGGCAAGGCTGCCATTATTTGTGATCGCGTTTGTTGTTTGTGAATGGTGCAGACTTTGCACTGGAAAACACATTTTTTAACAGAGGTTTGAGTCGGGGAGTATAGAAATTCTGCCTCATAGCTTGTTGCAGGAGGCGGATGTCCGCATGGAGGAAGGTCTCGTGCAAAACCTTATATAGAGGGCAGTAAATCGAGCCTTTTCGGGGAGAATGATGGGATGACACTCATTGTAGATCATGTCGGCGTTTACTAATCGTCCGTTGGCACGGAGAATCCCGTTCGTATCCAGGAAGGGGTCAAGTGCCAGTAGGGGACTTCCCTTCCCAATTGGTTTTGAATTGTCGAGGGAAGCTCTTTCGGAAGCGAAGAATCTCGACTGAGTCAAGCTCAGCAGACGGATTTTCGCGCGCATGACGTCGGCGTAAGAGAGGCCGGGTTCGTTAGGAGTACGATTGCCTCCTACAGCATTTCTAAGCTGAGTTATAAATTTCAACACGTACGCTGTTACGCGTAAGGCGCGGGGATAGGAGCAAAACCGTGCTCAGACATCTTCTGACTCTTCCGCTGCATGCAGTGCTTCGACTCGGCGAAGTTCGGGGGGTACAATATTTCTGGCCGTTGGTGTTGGCCAGTCCTCGGGGGGTCTGGAAAGCCACTATGGACCATTCCACCATAGCGATGAGTTAGCGAGATCGGCGTGGCTACATCCTCTGGTTCCGAGATCCGCGGGGTTGTCTTTGCTTCGCACGTGTCGCCAAGGGACATTTCCTACGAGATCTATAATCTGCGCTGTTCGGTTAGAGACGTATGTTTTCCACGAGTGGGGTAGCTTTTCCAGCCAGGCTAGCACGATTTCCGAATCGGACCACATGATTAATTTTTTTTGACTTGGGCCGAGATGCGGTTGGACTACTGCGACTAATTTTGCTAATAGGAGCGCTCCGCATAGCTCCAGGCGTGAGGCGTTGAGAGGAGCCACTTTGCCTTTGGACACTATAAGGTGAGAGTGGACATTTCCTGAGGCGTCGCAGAATCTACGGATCTCAACATATTGATCGGGCGCAAAAATCATCCATCGGGGTATTTGGATGGCTGAGATAGAGGGAATATTTTGAGGGAACTGCGCCCATTTGACTAGACGGATGGGTTTAACCTCCTCGTCCCACTCGCAGTAATCCGAAAAGAGATCCGTTTCGGAGATAAATTTATTTTCGGCTACGGTAGCCATTCTAAAAAGGGACTTGCTTAATTTCACTTTAGCTATTTTTCGAAATGTTTGGGGACTGCCTGGTGTTTATTTACGAGAGAATAGACTAGGACCAGTTAGATTGAATTGGGGGTAGTCTGGGATTAGTTGGGACAACCTGAAGAATTTACTGCTGGGTATTTCAAGCAATGTAAATGTGGCCGAATTTACTGCTGGGTATCGCGAATAATAATACAGATGTGGGAATATGTATTTAAATTAAACCGCAAGGGACACAAGTATTAAAGGGCAATGAGCTAACTTTGTGCAAGTGTGTGTGGGATTTGCCGGCTTGTAATGCACCGCGATATGTATATGTATGTTTAGGCGGGAGAATTATGTATTTGGCGGAAAAATTGTCGTTTTTGGCGGGAAGATCTATATATGTAGTTCTTGGGAGCCGCCAAATTTTAATTAGGGGGATATACTTTAATAAGTATTATTATTGTTTAAGGGGCTGGTTTCGTTAATGGCGACGAAGGACCATTAGTTAATATTGGATGGTACTAATATGGGATGGTACTCACTGGCTTGTAGGTAGGGCTGCGGACTCTTAAGACTGCTGAGGGTGTATTGTTGCTAATGATGTTCTGGCTCTCGTTTACCTTCCGGTTTGAAGCACTGAGCAGAGCTGGTTTATTGGTGTTCTCCTCGATCGGAATGATGCGAAGTTCAGTATTAATTTGTAATTATACTTTCTCCGATGTTAGGGCGGTAGTAGTAATAGCCTTTTGCTCTAAAATCCAGGATGGGAACTATAATATGCGCCACTGTAATTTGTGCATTGGAAGAAAACTGTCCTGCAACACAGTTGTTTCATACAGAAATGGCGTGATTCACCAAACACCAAATCTTCACGTTTGACTGGGCTGCGACCCTTATAATCGAAGGTACTACACGCAGCTGCTAAATAAAAGACAGCTTTCTGTATGCTATAGTTTTTTTCACTATATTTCGATTTTTGTAGGTTTTGAATGTATAACTTAAAGCGATTCTATATGTAGAATATATATCCAATAACTAATTTAATTTTGTTATAAACAGATTTGGCGCACAAACTATATGCATTTGCAACTGAGTTATTTTGTTTGTAAACCAGATTTTCATCACAAAACTACACGAGTTTGCACCAATAGCAATGCCGATAATAATTAATAATGAAAAGTTTTGATCAACAGGCGGTTTTTCGAAGTAAAATTATGAAAAAATCGCGAATTTATAAATTTGTTTTTTCGACAAGCACAAGATGCTGATTTGGTGTTTTTTATGATAAAAATGAGAATTCTTTTTAAATGATACAAAAGGTGGTGGTTTTTTGACAGGTAGCGATCATGCCGGATCGCCATCCCGTACTTGCGGCGAATTCAATTTGGTGGATTTACGCGGTGGAGGCTGCCACCCGCCCCATGTCGTTACAAATGAAGGATATGGATGATTGAATAAGCTAGGATGATTATATACGTTATAATTATTTACAATTCATGGATATAATAAGATGTAGTTCAATATAATATATAATTCACTATATACAAGATAATATAATGCGATATATAGGTTATAAATAAATTCGTGTTTAACTGAATGTTTTTAGCGACCTTTTTATATGTAAATATGTTGAACTTTAGCTGGCTCGAGGTCAATAAAACTACGTTGAATAAAACCACAGGTTTTTTAACTAATTTATTCCAATATATTTCGGTTATTCCGCGATAACCGTTCTCAAGGATCTGTGTATAAATGTGATATAAACAATTTTCTTATTACCAAAAACAGTCAAAACATAAACAATATTTGTATATATGTACATACATTTCTTTTCACGTCTTTATAACTTGACGCGGAGCTTAACACTGTCTATTTGATCGTTAGTAAATGACGAAACAAGTGAGCAACGCCATCGGTATCCGTTTTGTAGTTTAGCCGAATGTCTGGTGGAGTGTTAATTATATGTAACATTTCTAGTGTAAATCGTTTGTTGTAGTGTTGTTCTTGTTGTAATATTGTTACTTTTTCGAAGTTGGGGGAGTGGCCGCTACTTGCACAGTGTGCCATAAGTGCAGTTTTTTGTGTATTTGAATGATGGCTCTGTTTAACGTCGCATTTGTGTTGTGCTAGTCTGGTTTTTAACTTTGATTTCGTTGTGCCAATATACATACCTTTGCAAGGTTCTTGGTTATTGCCGTTACATGGAATTTTATAAATTACATAACTTTTTCTAATTGAGGTATTTTTGACTTAGTTTTGTTGAACATGGTTTTCAGAGTGTTGGTTGGCTTATGGGCTATTCTTACTTTTTCTTTATCATAACAATCTGACTTCGCTAGTCGTTCTGATAAATGAGGTACATAAGTGACGGATTTGAAAATTTTTTTTAGGGGTTTCACGGTCTTGTTGATTTTTTGTAAATTTGGCTCTTTTTAATAGTGTTTTTATCATGTTTTCCGGAAATTCGTTGTCTTTTAACAGTAATTTTGCTTCTTTTTTAATCTCATTGTGGTAAACTTAGTCTGTTATCTGCAACATACGTCGTATACAGCCCATTGCTGTATTTATTATCATCGTTTTGGGATGTTTCGAATGAAAGTTGATGATTTGTCTGGATGCTGTTGCTTTTCTATACCACTTTAGTTTTAGCTGATTTCCTCTGCGGATTATAATAGAGTCAAGGTACGGCAGTGAGTTTTCTTCTTCCAGTTCTATCGTGAATTTAATATTTCTGTCAAACGAATTTAATATGTTTAGCGTATTTTGTACTTCATCCTCCCGTATGATCGCAAATAAATCATCGACATATTTGGTTAATATTCTTGGTTTACGGCTTAGCTTTTCCATCGTTTTGTTGAGCAATTCTTCCATTATGATATCCGCTATGACTGGGGATGCCGGGGATCCCATTGGCATTCCTTTCAATTGTGTATATACCGTGTCATTAAAGTTGAAGTATCTAGTTTCTTCAATGCAAAATTTAAGTATTTCCATGAAAATTTTTTTGGGTATATTAAAAAAAAAAAAAAATAAATGTAAGGCGCGATAACCTCCGAAGAGATCTAAGGCCGAGCTTCTCTTCCAATTTGCGTCGTGCTCCTCTTGATTTTTCCCTACAAATTGGCCGGACGGGACCTACATGTTTTATGCCGACTCCGAACGGCATCTGCAAGGCAGATGAGTTTTCACTGAGAGCTTTTCATGGCAGAAATACAATCGGAGCGCTTGCCAGACACTGCCGAGGGGCGACCCCGCTTAGAAAAATTTTCTTCTAATTGAAAAATCTTATTTCTAAAATTTTGATGTTTTGGGTATATTAGTGTGTTCTTTTATAGCCACCCATTTTTTTCGAATTATGTCTAATGCTAAATTTGTTGGTATGCTGGGGAACAATGACACCACGTCAAATGAGATGAGTTTTTCATCATCATAAATAAATGTGTTATTAATTCTTTCTTTAAATTCGTATATGTTCTTTATGTTGTAAGTGGAGTTCGCCGTTACATTTTTTAAAATATTCACGATATATTTGCACAGCAGGTACTTCGTTTTGTCCTCATTCGCCATCAAACCCATCTTTACCGCTTCTTTTTCCAGTTTGGAGTAAGCAGAACTAACAGCGCGGGTGTTTAGGCCGATGATATCAATGTCATCAGCATATGCCAGTAATTGCACGCTTTTATAGTATATTGTTCCAGTGCGGTTAAGTTCTGAAGCTAGTATAATTTTCTCCAGCATCAAATTAAAGAAATCGCACGATAGGGGGTCACCCTGTCTGAAACCTCGTTTAGTTTCGAACGGCTCGGAGAGGTCCTTCCCAATTGTGTTGCTCAACGTCATTTTGCACAGCCGTATAAGTTTTGCGGGGAAACCAATGTCATACTGTCTAATTTGGGGGGTTCTAAATACTTTTCTACAATTGACCTTGAGTCGGGATTTCATCAAATTTTGATGAAGGATAGTGATGTGGAAAAGACAGCATTTTCAGTCAATAACGGCAAATATGAATTTCTAAGAATGCCTTTTGGACTGAAAAATGCACCTAGTATTTTTCAAAGAGCTATGGATAACGTTCTTAGGGATTACATTGGCAAATTTTGTCACGTATATATAGATGATATTATTGTGTTTTCCAAAACATTTGCGGAGCACACGGAGCATTTAAAGACGGTTGTTGATACGTTGAAGAAAGCAAATATGAAAATTTCATTGGAAAAATCGAAATTTTACAGAAAGGAAGTAGAATTTTTAGGGTATATTGTAGCTAACAGTATTATTAAAACCGATCCGGAAAAGATTGAAACGATTTCGAGGTATCCATTACCTAAAACAGTGAGACAACTTCGTAGTTTTCTGGGGATGACAGGTTATTATAGAAAGTTTATTAAAGATTATGCAGCGATAGCGAAACCATTGACGAATCATTTATCAGGGAAAAATGGACATGCGTCACAGCACATGTCTAAAAAAATTGAGGTTAGATTAGAACAAGACGCAATTATGGCTTTTGAAAGGTTAAAGAAATTACTTGCAAACCAAGTCGAACTAACTCAGCCGGATTTTACAAAAAAATTTATATTGGCAACAGATGCCTCAAATGACGCATTGGGAGGAGTATTAAGTCAGGAAGGAAAGCCCATTACTTTTATATCGAAAACATTAAATTCAACAGAAAGAAATTATGCGACAAACGAAAAGGAGCTTTATGCCATAGTTTGGGCATTAAAAACTTTAAGAAATTACCTTTATGGGGTATCAGATCTGGAGATTCACACAGATCAGCAGCCATTATCTTTTTCGGTTTCTCCAAGAAACCCTAATGTTAAAATGAAAAGATGGCACACTATAATTTAGGAATATGCTCCAAAAATAATTTATAAGCCATGTAAAGTGAATATAGTAGCAGATGCGTTATCTAGGCAATATTTAAATCAGGTATCTGATGACTCATCGGATCGTGCTACGCAGCATGTGGAAATTCCGGAGACAAAAAAAACCGTTGAATCAGTTTAAACAGCAAATATTGCTGAGTAAAGGACGTTTTATCATACATGAGTCAGTGATAAACTTTGGTAGGACAAGACATCTTATTGAATACGATACGGTGGAAAATTTGATAACAATTTTAAAGGAATTTATACAACCCAGTCTTGTGACTGCAATTCACTGTACACTAGAAGATCTCTATGAGATTAAAACTAAGTTAAAGGAAACGTTTACAAATAAATTTTTGTATGCCAGGAATTTTCCTATAGATGTAACAAACAGGGAGGACCAAGGTCCGATAATAGAACAAACACATAACAGAGCACACAGTTTTGAAAAAAATATAAAGCAAATTTGTAAGATGAGAGTATATTAGAAGCTGCGATATTTGCAATGGAAATAAATATGATTGGCACCCGAAGAAAATACCGATTGGAGAGGCTCCTGTACCTGATGAGGAAGGAATACAGATTCATATGGATATATTTTATGCTCAATCTTTGGAATTTATTACATGTATTGACGCATATTCAAAGTTTTTGATTATTAAACGAATTGAGGATAAGACTGAGTTCGAAGATAAAGTATTGGAGATATTACAGGGTTTCCCTAATGTAAAGATGATAACACTAGATAATGAACCAGGATTTACTACTGTGCAATTTAAAACCTTGATGGAGAGACTTCATGTTGAGATTTATTTTTGTAACCCAAATCACAGTACTACAAATGGACAGGTAGAGAGGGTTCATTCAACGATAATTTTTTTTTTTTTTTATAGGAGACAGATAGTAAAGGAGGATTTAGGTAATAGGGTTAGGATTAATCAAAGAAATATAATAGTGCATAAAGATAATATAAAATCTTAATTATACATTTTTAGATTATACCAGTAATAATTGTATCACTAATTGCTCTAGCGATATCAGACATAGTAGACTATACACGGGAGGATTATGTACTGATAGAAGATGGTGATGTTGCTCTATACCGCAGCTTTGGAACAATTTTCCACATAACCAATTTGACTTATTTTGAAAATCTCATAATGGCAGATAAAAAATTGTACAACAAAAAATTCAGATACAATAATTTAGAGGAAACGTCTGAATCACCAGATATTAAGAACTCAGACATAGAATTTGAAACCGGTTTAATAGAAACCTTATGGGGGCAACTACAAAGAAAGAGTGGAAGAAATAAAAGGGGTATTAATGAATAAGGGACAATATGGAAATGGATAGCGGGATCACCAAACCATGATGATTTGGTGTTAGTAAATAACAAATTGAACGAATTAACGGATAATAATAATAAACAGTATACTCCAACTTTGAAATTTTTAAAGAAATTTATAGATTAACTGAAACAATAAAAAGCTTAAATGGAGACGAATATGTTAATTTGCTTGTAAAACGAAGAAATGAATTTTTAATGTCGGAATTACAAAATCTCGTTAATACTATAGCAATGGCAAAAGTTGGAATTTTAAATCCAGTAATTTTACATTTTGATGAAATAGAGAAGATAACCGAAAATGAGAACGGACGACTGTCTATATCAGATATAATAGACGTATCTACTTTTAAAATATTGCAAAATGAAGATGTAATAGTTATTTACATAAAATAACCAAAAATTATATTTGATTGTAAATTGTTTGAAGTAAGGCCAATTGCCCAAATAGATGATAAGCTATTAATTGCAAAAAAAATTGCAAAATGTAACGACAAATATGTTAATGTTGAAAATTGTAAAAAAGAATTGATAAATACCTACTGTAAAATTAATAATACAAATAGTTGCTTGTCAGATATTTTAACTGGAAATAAAGCTAAATGTAAAAAAATTAAAAAAGGCAATAAACAAATAGATGAAATAAAACAGGGTGCTATATTAGTTTCAGGGAAGCATATTATCAATAATCAGGAATTAGATCGAATTTATTTAGTTACATTTAAAAATCAAACAAATATTGATAATGTTACATATGAAAATATAGATTCAAAAATATGGCAGTATGTCAGGAATAGTAAAGTAAGTAATTTTGAAATTGTAGATTACATTGAGTGAAAAGACTATAATTTGAAATTTGGAAACATTAATTTGATCAACTATGTAAGAAATGAAATACAATCACATCCTGTATATTGGATTGTCATTGTTTAACATGTATTATAATTATAATATATATATATTTTAAGATCAAGAAAGTGGTTGAGAGATGGAAAACAAATAGACAGTCAATAAAACAAGAGGCAATTTTTAATGAATTAACCGTTAAAATTAATCAACTTACAAACAAAATTACAGAATCGGGGCGATTCTTTTAAAGAAAGGGGGGAGTTAACAGTACACTTCCCACAGTGCCCTTATGGCAATCATAAACAAATATTCCATTTCTCAAGCCACTGGCATTTCAGTAAGCAGACTAAACAATTATTGTATTCTCCAGCCACTGGCATTTCAGTAAGCAGACTAAACAAATATTATATTTCCCAAGCACTGGCATTTCATTGAATAAACTTTCCATTTCTCACGCATCGGTTTTCAAGGGCAAATCCGATGCAACGCTTATATTGTAAATATTGAATTAAGTTATAAATAACAGCAATTGTGGAGAATAAAGTCAGTTTTGATTCTGAGTTTGGTGTCAATGCTACATTCTGTAACTAACCATACAAAATTCTTATTATTTTTTAAAAACCCCTCCTAAAGTAGGAGGACGATAATTTGCATAGCTAGCAGTAAGCAATGGTGGGATGGCAGAATCAAAGCAGGCGACGGTTTATGCATTTATGTATAGCAACATGTATATGCATATGAGCATTGACAATTGCAAAAGGCAATGGCGGCCACCGTGGTGTGATGGTAGCGTGCTCCGCCTATCACACCGTATGCCCTGGGTTCAACTCCCGGGCAAAGCAACATCAAAATTTTAGAAATAAAATTTTTCAATTAGAAGAAAATTTTTCTAAGCGGGGTCGCCCCTCGGCAGTGTCTGGCAAGCGCTCCGATTGTATTTCTGCCATGAAAAGCTCTCAGTGAAAACTCATCTGCCTTGCAGATGCCGTTCGGAGTCGGCATAAAACATGTAGGTCCCGTCCGGCCAATTTGTAGGGAAAAATCAAGAGGAGCACGACGCAAATTGGAAGAGAAGCTCGGCCTTAGATCTCTTCGGAGGTTATCGCGCCTTACATTTATTTTTTTTTTTTAATAAAGAAATATTATTGTCAGTGATCGAATGCAGAAAAAGGTAGTAATAAGGAATTAGTAACTTATATTACTAAATATGTATAATGCGTTTATGACTAAACAACGGCCATGCTACAAGTTTCAAGTATGGCGGTCGTTGAATGGCATAAAATAATATTCGGTGGGTGCATAAGGCTGAATCATGTGCCACACTCTTGGAGAACTGCTTGTGTAGCTTTCCTACCAAAGGCGGGGAAGACCGGTCACGTGTATCCCAAAGACTATAGACCCATTAGCTTAACATCATTTCTGCTGAAAACCTTTGAGAGGCTGATAGATGTGTACATAAAGTCCAACGTGGATGAAAAGCTGCTCTCCACAACACAGCATGCGTACACCAAAGGCAAATCAGTAGACACCGCATTCCATAGGGTGGTAATAAGCATAGAGGAATCCCTGGAATAAAGGAGTATGCTCTAGTAGTCTTCTTGGACATTGCCGGGGCTTTCAATAATGTTTCTAAATGGGCGATTATGGATGGACTTAATTACATTAAAGTACATCCCCCTTAATCAGATTGATCGGCTGCATGTTAAATTGCAGGAAGATTACATCACAATGGAGATTGTACGAGGCCACGAAATCAGTGGACAGGTGCAGGCCGCAGGGTGGGGTGCTATCACCTCTGCTATGGACGCTCGTCATCAAATAACTGCTCAGGCGATTCGATGAGAGACACTCAAAATTTTCGGCTTACGCAGATGACGTTGCAATTGTCATAAATGGAAAGTGCCTTCCAACGATTAGTTCTTTGATGGATCGGGCGCTTCGGGATATTCATACCTGGACATCTAATGTCGGGTTGAAAGTCAAAGCGGAGAAGACGGATATGGTCTTGTTTACCTTACAGGAGAAACGTTGCACAAAATATCTAGGAATAATCCTAGACAGTAAGCTGTGATGGAAGCTCAACTTGGGGGAGAGGGTGAAGAAGGCCTCAACGGCACTCTATGCATGTAAAAGAATGCTGGGGTGTACGTGGGGCTTGTCGCCCTCTCTTTCTCATTGGGTTTTTACAGCGATTGTAAGCCCTATTCTATACTATGGAGTTCTTGTTTGGTGGAAACAACATACCTCAAAAATTAGAGAAGGTATGCAGACTATCGATGCTTAGCATTACCGTAGCTCTGAAAACAAACCCGACGGCTGCACTTTATGCCATTTTGCACATTCCACCTGAAGACCTGGTAGCAAAGAACATAGCTTTAACAACTGCAACCAGGCTCGGTGCCTCGGGGTAGCTTGGGCGCTTCGAGAGGATCTTAAGGCCACAATAGAGGTGGACGGTTGGCGAAAGGGTGCGCATATGGCGGACGAGGCGATACATATGTACACAGATGGTTCCAAAGTAGTGGAAGGAGTAGGGTCTGCGGTATACTGTGCTGATCCGGAAATAAACAGATCCTGCAGGCTGCCGGATTACTGTAGCGTTTTCCAAGCGGAAATATTAGCCGGAAGCAAGGCAGTAGAAACCCTGGAAGAGAATAGCTTAAGCTGCAACCGTGTTAACTTTTATATTGACAGTCAAGCAGCAATTAAGGCAATAATCTCGCATAGAACAACATCTAAATGCGTGTTAGAGTGTAAGCAGTCTCTGGAGAGAATCGGTACAGGGAGAAGCATACATCTATATTGGGTCCCACGGCATATGGCAATAGATGGGAATGAAAAAGCGGACGAACTAGCTAAAAAGGGCGCATCCCTTGAAGCTCCGTAGACGTTCTAATTAAACTGGGCGATATTAAGCGAAGGCGAGAGGTGAACATGTTCGACCAAGCGGGAAAGGCGTGGGTTCAAGCGTAAAGTGTCGAAGATTATGTGTAGTGTAGTGTAAACAGCCAACAATTTCAATGCAGAATGAGTAAAACGGTTAATGTGCTACCCTGCAACAAAAAGAGTCTAAATTTTAATCAACACAAAAGGGGATTTGCTAATTGTTGCTGACAGCGCAATTCACACGATTTAATATAGATGTGTGTACACCGCACGACTAAGCCAAATATGTATTTAGGCAAATTTGCTGACACTGCATTTCCCACAGACGTCACAACTCAACACAAATATGTAGGTACGCACGACTAAACCAAATTTGCATTTAGGCAAATTTGCCGATATTGTATTTCCCACAGACGTCACAAGTCAACACAAATATGTAGGTACTTGTATGTAGGTATGTAAGTATGTATATTTAAAGTAAATATGTATGTAAGAATATGTTTAGAATAATTTAGTATAAATAAGCTAACAATATTTGAATAAAGATTCATTCACTCATTCGCACTTACTCCTCCCAAACACTCTATTAACTCACCTTTTATATGGCGATCCTGCCTTGATTATACTGGCTGATTATTCAGCCTAAGCGCTACATATATATACACATGCTACACAAACATAATAGTTTTTTTAACCGAACCAATGATTTTAATTGGGAAGAAATTAACAATACCGATTCGACGAATACACTGCAGAAAAAGATAAAAATACAGCAAAGGCAACAAATCATACAACAGCACCAAAAAATCGACAGTGCTAAGTGGTGCTCCAAATTGCCAAACATTTTTCCGAGTGCAGCTGCGGCAAGCGAAGTGGAATATAATATTTGCTAGATAATTGGAAGAAATTAACAAAGCCGAGTCAACGAATACCCTGCAGAAAAAGGTAAAAATACTACAAAGGCAACCAATCTCACAACAGCAACTAGAAATCGACAGTAGTAGGCACTGCTCCGCGGCAAGCAAAGTGGAATAGTATTTGCCGGATAATTGGGAAGAAATTAAGGAAAGCCGGTTTGACAAATACACAGCAAAAAATAAAAAGGACAAAATTCAACAAAGGCAGCAAATATCTATTATAATAATTAACAATAATATTTATTTTTAAGAAGGTAACTAACAATATTCCAGCAACCTAACGTCTGCCTATTGACAAGCAAAAATTATATTTTTGCTGTAAAAAATTTTTTTCCTAATTATTGAATTATGTTCCCAGAAGAGGACATAAAAAATCAAGTTTGATAAATTAGTTAGATTAAATTTAAATTTGCAAGGAGGTGAAAACGAAACACCCGAGAAAATCAAGCAAGGCCCTAAGCCACTAACAATCGAGGAGTACAGGAAGAGAAATAGGAATAAAAAAATTGAGGAACCTAAAGTCCCAAAGCCGGTCAAATTGAAAAGAAAAAGAGGAGAAAAACAGGCGAACGGTAGGACATCCATAGCAAAGCTATACGAAAAAATTAACTTGAATAAAAGTAGGTAAAAAAAAATTAAATTACAGAAGGGAATAAAGAAGTTAAGGAATATAAACATAAAGAACCATAAAAGGTGACCGGAATTCCTCTTTAGAAATTTACGTTTTTCAAAATCCGACAGAACTGGCAACCTTATTGTTCCACGCTATAAGTATCTTACATCTTCCAGAACATTCTTTGTCAGTGCTATAAAATTATGGAACTCACTACCAAATGACATTAAAAATGAACGCAATAACAGGCGCTTTAAATTGGCTTTATCAGAATTTTTGCAAAATATACATGCATAATAACTTTTTTTAATTTTTCTGAATCAGATTCAATCTTTTATTTTTGTTTCTTATTTTAGTTTATTTTTGTGCATTCATACAAATATACACACATAGAATAGTTGATAGTGTTAAGACTTAATTCTACGATTAGTTTTAATAAACTACTTATTTAACATAACATATATTAAAAATAAATTTAGAAATTCGAAATATTATATAAGATCCGAATGTTGATGTACGTTAAGAGACAATAGTCTCACCTGTACAAATTTATTAATAAACTATATTGAATATATATAATAGTAAAAGAGGACAGAAAAAAACAAGACCAGTTATATAAACATTAGGGTGTCGAAAAAAAAAAAAAAAAATATAAAATTTTAAAAATATTTTTATTTGCCTTCAAATATTATAATTTTACCGACATATTCAATTGTTTCCTGAGGATGATTTCAGAACGAGTCGAAATACCGACCAAATAAAATTGAAATATAAACATTTAAACTGTGCTTCAATTTTTTAAACTGCCTCGAGCTCATCAAAATTTAATAAATTAAAAATATAAAATAAATTTTGTAAAACTATTGATTTTAAATTATGGAGAGAGCTAGGAAGATTAAAACTTATGTAAAAGGCCCAACAGCAAACGTTGTAAACTCAGTCCAAGTACTAGACCATACTGAGGTACAAGATATTATTAAGGTCATGCTTCTAATTATCTGTGTAGGTAGTTACATTATTTGTTTCTGAAGCTCTACTCAACCCATAACAAATTCCTAAAAAAGCGATATGGCAGCCGCGCCGAAGGTTTAGGTAAGGTTTAACAAACTTTTTTATCTACCATCCCAAATGGGTAAATGGGAAGATATAGTTAAACTACTCATAAAAGAAAAAACGATAGGAGAAAAATCTTACAAACGTATTAATAAAAAGACAAAAGTAAAGGCATAAATAAACAGTAGTAAAGCATCTCAAAATAATAGTTGAAGCCACACAATCAGCTGTAAAGGCTATATGTAAGAACTCGGCTAACGAAAGAGTTAAATTGATAATGCAAGCAGGAACGTTCACATCTATGAACGAGGCTATTTAAAAATTTACGAATAGCTGTACTGAACTAACGGGTAACTCAAATACAGTGTTACGCCTGACGCGCTCACAAGGTAATTACCGAGGTAACTTCCGAAGAAGCTACCAAAATAATAATTATCGAAAAACCGAAGATATTGTAGTTATTGTAACAGGAATGATAATAATAATAATAATAAAAAAATAATGATTTCCCAAGACGCTATTTTGGAGGTCAGTCCAGATCATCTAATCACAGTAACACGAGCAATTTCCGTAATATAAACCAAAAGGAAAACCAGCAAACTCCACTCCAACAGTAAACTCCAACGGTAATAAAGTATGTACATTCAACTTGCATCTAAGCAGCTACATATCTTCGAATACCACTCTAAATAAGTCAACTTCAACGTTCCTGATAGATACAGGAGCGGGTATCTCATAATAATAAAATAAATTGACAGTAATGTTACGATAAATAACTCACAGATCACAGATTTAAAAGGTATTGGCCGGGGCATAACAAGCACACTTGGAACAGTAAAAGCAGATCTAACAGATGATAGTCTTTTAATACGACACAAATTTCACATAGTAGAAAATTATTTCCCTATCCCATGTGATGGAATTTTGGGACTCGACTTCATTAAAAATATAATTGCATTTTAGATTATAATAAAAATGGGGACAACCTAATACTACGACCATACGAATTTTCTCAGGCATTCGACACGGTCTACCACTGAATTCTCCTGCATAAGCTAAACAAATATTTTTGATTCAGTAGCGATGTTGTAAAGCTACTTGAAAGCTATTTGATAAACAGGTACCAACGGGTGAGATGTGGAGGTAGTGGATCCAGGTAATTCCCAGTAAAATCTGGGGTACCACAAGGTTTTATTCTTGGTCCAATTTTATTTAGTTTGTACGTTAATGACATAGAAAAATGCTGTTGTAACCTCTCTGCCGGTGTAGGTAAACTTTGGTCCACCGTAAAGTACCTTTCGAATCCTCCTAGGCACAAGATTCCATCGCGATAAAGTGCTGTCGGATGCGAAAAAATGCGCGAGCGCTTTCTGACGATAATATATAATGCATTCTATGGTCGAAAAAAAGAGATGGAGGGCCAACAGACACGCACATAAACATAAATTCAGCGCGTCACAATTTACCATCACCGCCAAAGAGGTTGAGGATGCCATCGGTTATGCTAAACCATCCAAAGCAGTGGGCGCAGACGGCATAGCCATGCCGATGCTTAAAAGCCTAGGGAAAGAGGGTTTCAAATGTTTAGCGCATGTCTTCAGCCTGTCTCTTTCCACCTTTGTTATACCCGAAAAATGGAAAATGGCGAAGGTGGTCCCGCTACTAAAGCCTGGTAAACCAGCTAACATAGAAGAGTCATATCGCCCGATATCTCTCCTACCGCCAGTAGCCAAGACGCTTGAAGCCATTTTGCTCCCCTACTTCAAAGCAAATTTGTAGCTAGCCTGTCATCAGCATAGCTTCAGAAAACTCCATAGCACCACAACCGCGCTAAATGCCATCAGCACCCATATAAATTGCGGTTTAAATCAAAACCCCCACCATAGAACAGTACTCCTTGCGCTAGACCTGTCAAAAGCTTTTGATACGGTCAACCATGGCACGTTACTACAAGACCTGGAAGGGTCTACCCTTCCCCCATGCCTTAAAAGGTGGAACGCAAATTATCTGGGTGGTCGGCAGGCATCGGTGAAATATCAAAACCAAGAAGAATTAAACAGGGGGTTCCGCAGGGTGATGTGCTATCCCCACTTTTGTTTAATTTGTACATATCTAAGCTACCTTCGCCACCACAAGGAGTTATTATCGTTTCCTACGCCGATGACTGCACAATAAAGGTCACAGGTCCAGATCCAAAGATCGATGAGCTTTGCAACAGAATAAACGGCTACCTCCCTGATCCAGTTTTTTTCGAAACCTGGTATTATCACCGACTAAATCCTCCGCGACCTTATTTACAACATGGACGTCCCAAATGTCGACCATTTTGAACATCCACGTCGATGGATCTACGCTACCGACTGTCCTACACCCCAAAATCTTAGGTGTGACGTTTGACCGGGATCTACATTTTGGTGAGCACGCAGCCGCAATTGTTCAGAAAATCCAGAGCCGTAATAAAATCATCAAATCCCTTGCTGGCATTGCTTGGGGAAAAGACAAAGAAACGCTCATTACCACATACAAAGCAATTGGCCAGCCGATTGCATGCTACGCGTCCCCATATGGTCGACAAGCCTAAAAATTACCCACTGAAAGAAGCTACAGGCCTGCCAAAATACTGCTCTCAGAACCGCCACGGGCTGTCTTCTTATGTGCCCAGAACACCATCTACATAATGAGGCGAGAATACTCCCCATTAAGGAGAGAAATGAGATGCTAACCAAACAGTTCCTGTTGAATACCCAGAAACCTGAGCATCCCAACAGACATCTGATTGATGAGCCAACACCGCCTAGGGACTTAAGGAGTAATCTCCGTAAACATTTTGAGGAAATACGGCACCTGAGAACTCAGCCGTATGAAGCAAAAAAACACAAGCAGGTCTTTGGTGAACTCCACAAACAGGCGCCGGACCTTTATGCCAGGAATTGTCCGGTGAATCCAGTGCTCAAAAAATAGTACCCACAACTTGTGGAAGAGGAACGCATACTCCACAGGGAAACGCGAGTCACTCTGGCCCAACTTCGTTCTGGAAACTGTAACCGGTTAAACTCTTACATATCCAGAATCAACCCCGACATGCAAAATGTATACCCCGCTTGCAATGTGTCCCCACATGACACCAACGATCTCTTTACTTGTAATGTGGAACCAACGCCTCTAACACCCCTTTCATTATGGTCCACCCCTGTTGAAACAGCAAGTTTCCTTGGACTCCCGTTAGAGGATATTTATGACAATTTGTGATCGGTCGCAGCTATTAGGTGGGGCGAAGCACTGCTACAACAACAACAACAACAACAACAGAAAAATGCTGTCGTAATGTATCCATTCATCTCTACGCGGATGATGCTCAGGTGCACCTTTCTGCCCCTCTCGGCTTAATGGAGGATTTAGTTTGCCGATTAAATGAAGATTTTGAAAAAGAACAAGCTACACCTTAACGCATCCAAAACACGGGCGATCGCTATTTCAAATTTTTCCTACAATCTGGATGGCATTTCTCCGATAGCTATAAAAGGAAGTGTTGTGAAATATGAGAAGACTGTCAAAATTCTTGGATTTATCTTAAATAAGCATCTTACTTGTGTTGATCATGTGAATTCCTCAATTAGTAGGTTATATTATATATTGAGGCATTTATGGAAAACGGCTTGTTTTATTCTATAAGATATAAAACTTAAACTTGTCAAAAGTCTATTAATACCAATAATATCTTACCATGAATTGATATATGGTTGCCTGGATAAAGCTTCCATGAACAAATACCAACTACTGATTAATAATTGTGCCAGATATATTTATCTTAAACGGAATATGATCATATTTCGAACTTCTCAAAAATTATTCTTGAATGCAGTTTATCAGCATTCTTTGACCGTCGCTTACTAATATTTATACATAAGATTATTTTTTCTCGTACACCGGAATACCTTTTTGTAAAACTTACTTTTGCACAATCATCCCGTACTTGCAATCTAATTATACCGCATTTTAAGTATTCAGTAACATCGATAATGTTTTTCGCTAGGGTTGTGCAGTTGTGGAATGCTTTGCCTAATAAAGTAAAGTTAGAATCAAATCCTAAGCACTTCAAATTAGCTGTACATCGTACCCTTTGTTCTTGAACATTCTTATGTGTTTTACTTTTACTTTTTTACTTACCACCATGGAACATATGCTGTATGGTTTCAATGTTACTTCTATTTTTGTTTCTAGCTTTTAAACTTACTTTGTACTAGTAATAAGAATAATAACAAATATGGCACTGTAAAAGACTATGTCTTATATGTGTATTTTTAAATAAATTTAAATTAAATAAATTAAATGTAAAGTAATTATTATCCCTCAAACAAAAATCCAAGCAGGTTTGAAATTGTTTGTTCGTTAACATCGTATGATCTTTTAACGTTGCCCATTGTCTCATAATTTTGCGAATAACCAATTGTACCGTAATGTTGGTAAAAAGGGATATTAAATCAAACGATATTAGCATTTCATCATCTTCCACCGTCACATCTCTAAGGTTGTTCTTTAGTTGTAGATAATTACTTATGTTAGGGTATCACTAATTATATTTTTCATTATTAGACCTATGTGTCTAGAGAGTTTTTAGCATGGCACACCTACGGAAGAGGATATTGGTCTCAGAGGGCTGTTTTCTTTATCTATCTTTGGAAGTCCATATAGCCTTCGTGCAGTGGCCGCTGAACAAGTGAGCTGTTTTTTAAATCTAAGATTAATATTTTTCTGTTTGTAGATGTTGCTTATTATATTATTGTTTTTCCTTAAGTTGCGTGGGATCATTTCTTATTGTTTTGTATGTGTTTTTGTCACAGAGTAATTGTTCCATTTATGGTTCATAATCCATTTTGTACATCATTACGGTTTTGTTTCCTTTGTCTGCGTTTGTAACGATTATTGAATCCTTATGTTTTTTAACAAAGTTTCTGGTGTTTTCAAATATTTTTAAAATAAATTTCTCGTTTGGATTGTTGGGAATTTTGTTTTTATATATTTTTATTTTCGTTGCTAACTTACATCTCAGTATATCATTTTGTCTCTCTTCTTCCATTGTTTGAATGCTTTGTTCTAAGTCCGCAATCAAATGCATAGGTGAAAAGGTTTTCTTTGAAAATGGTAACGCAAATTTTTTCCCCATTGATAGTAGCCAGCGGTTCTCTAGTGATACTGATATATTGGTTTCATTTATAAACCACCCTTCGTTCGTCCTTAGACCAAACATTTCAAAATATTTATTGACATGCACTTGTAGTTTTGAGTTTAAGCGTTCCTCTGTGGTAGTGTGTATTTTGTTTATAAATTGTTTTCTACTTGCCAACACCAAAGTAAAATCATCCCCATTTAGTCGCTTTTTTATGTCATCCCTAATGTGTCTTATATCAGTATTGATGATTTTAATTTGAATATTGGCTTCCTTTATTTCTAGGTTTACAGTTTTCAATATAAATTGTTTTTGTATTTTCTCCATCTCTTTCTTTGTTTTCTCCAATTTAAACCCGCTTTTGATTCTGTCTTACCCTTTAAATGTGATGGTGTGATCCCGAAATCTTTTCATCGCAGTAGAAATTTTAACCTTTGTTGTTGTTTGGAAAGTTTTTTGTTGTATTGGTTGTATTACTTAATAATGTAACTGGTGGTATCGTCATACTTATAACTTATGTGTTTGAAAAAGTGGCCTGAGTAGCCAATGCTCTTTTAGTTAGTTCTGATATTCATACCAGTACCTTACCAATAATAATAATAATAATAATAATAAACAATTCCGTTTCATGTGGTAGTGACAACATTTCGAATCGCATGTTATAGAACATAGCTCTTTATATTGTCGATATTTTGAAATATTTATTTAACTTAAGTATATCTTCGGGAGTTTTTCCAGAAGATTTAAAATGCGCCACCGTGATACCGCTTTTCAAAAAGGGAAACAAAAAGAGAAAAATAACTACAGGCCTATATCGCTACTGTCGTCAGTATCAAAAGTGTTTGGGGAATCAGTGAAAAGTAGGATTTTATTTTATTTAAATTTATTTTATTTATATGGACTGGAACTGAAGACGCTGTTTTTGACTTTTGTTCTTCTATTTACAAAGCAATGGACAAAAGGAAAAGCAGTGCTAGTCATTTTGTAGATATAACAAAGGCGTTTGATATTGTAGATCACAGTATTTTAATAAATAAGCTTAGTTCTGCAGGTTTTCGTGGTAAGTTTCTTCGTTGCTTTGAGTCATACTTAACGAGCAGAGTTCAGAGAGTTAAAGTTAATAATAATCTAAGCGAACCCAGACCTATAAACTTAGGAGTGCCACAGGGCTCGGTTCTTGGGCCAGTTTTGTTTTTAATTAACATAAATTCGGTATTCTCATTGCCTCTAATTTGTAAAGTTAAAGCCTTTGCTGATGATCTAGCCTTCGCATATGGTTCAGAAAATTCTTTTAATCTTAATGCTGATATTAATCACGATGCTTTTTTGTTAAGAATTGGTTCGCGAGCCATAAACTAGTGGTAAGCAGCAAAACAAAGATAATATATTTTAACTTATGTGGAAAGGAACCAGCAAGGAACGATATTATCTTTCATGCTTCCAATTGTACGCGTCACAAACTGTGTGCTAATAAATTTTCTCAGCATAGCTCTAAACTCAGTTTTGACGAGACAATAAATTGTGTCAGTAAATGCTAATCCACTCAAAATTACAATACGGTGTTAGTTGTTGGGGTGGTGTCTATGCTAGTAAAATTCATTCGCTTTTAGTTATACAAAAATGTCTTATCAGAAGAATGTGCAACATTGGTCGTCTAACGCACTCTATAGATCTTTTCAAACAAATGAACATTCTTCCTATGAGACATTTATACAATTACAAAGTTCTGAAATTTTTTTTATAAGGAGCGGGTATACACAAAGTCCGATATACAACTTTCACAACCTAAGATGTACAATGCTGCCTCTAGTAATAGTTCCTAGGTTTCGCACTACACTTTTTCGTCACTTCTACACCATCGTCTCGTGTAAACTATACAATAACCTACCTGCTACCAGCTGCTACCTACCGGCTACCAGCGTTTCTGAGAGAAGTGAAGAAGTGGCTTTTTGGTTTCAATCATGAGGAGATAGAAATTCTGTTGCGTCCTTTCTCATAATTCTTTGCTGCTTATTAAGATCTGATGTATTTTATAGTAATAACTTTGTTACTCTAATTATTGTTTGTATTTATGATAGTTGTATCATTGAATTCTTTATTCATGTTTATCATATAAATTGTTCCTTTTTATTATACTGCGCCCCACAAGCATTTTAAAAATAGCTAATGCAGAATGGAGGAAACTACATTTCCACTGCTCATAACAACAATATAATTTCATTATCTATTTTCTTATTTAATTATTAATTTAAATTGTATTACTGCATAATTATTAAATTTTATAAGAAAAAAAAAAAAACAAATTAGCATGAATACGCAAATCAAAACAGTCAACCAAATATCTGGAATATTTGGGATATTTGTTGTTTCCTACTTCAGCTGGTGCATCATATTTAATTATTCTGTTCTGTGAATTTCCAAAGTTTTCTTTTCCCATCTCGGATTCGGCTATTGCTTTCATAATGCCGTTAGCTAATTTTTTCCACCAAGACATGAAAAGAAAAAATTTCCTGTTTCTGTGAAAAAATGACTAATTTATTAATAATCCTTTTTTGGAATTTTGAAAGGGATTTTAACGGTTTACTAATTTCTAAACTGGCTTTCTAATTTAGTTAAATAGTTAGTTTAGAGCGGTAAATGACTCACACACACGACAATATAAAATTGATACACCTTAAAGTCGTTTAAACAATATATTTATTTTTTTTGTCACGAAACAATTGTTTTGCTCTTGTATTTTTAATTTAATAAAGACAAAAACAATAAATATATTGTTTAAACGACTTGAAGGTGTATCAATTTTATATTGTCGTGTTTCTAATTTAGGCTTTAATAAAATTCTTTGTTTTTCTTTCTTATCCTATTATCATTGAATCCAAACGTTCCATTTTACTTTAACAAATTTTCCTTTTATGTTAATATTTTTAACATTTAGGCATAATTTATTTTCCCTTATTTAATTAATTTTACAATATATTAATTTCTTAACAAAATATTACTTAAAACAATTTCTATGCTATTTTTTCTATGCCGTTTTGGGCTTTACACTTTTTTTTAATTTTTATTTAATCTGCCTAATTATTTTAATTATTATTATTTTTTTTTATTTTTATAATTATTTTAGTTCGTTCCCATAGTTCTATTCTATTTTTCGTCGTAGTTAGTTACTTTTATTTTCATTTTTTCTTTATTAATTTTTATTTAAAAATAATGTTTTTCATCCTAAGCATAAATTAAAAATGTGGTACTGTGTGAGCAACCGTTAGGTTAGGTTGAACTGGCCGGTCCATAAGGACCTCGCGTAGACTGAATGAGTCCGTAGTGTTACCAGAAGTTTGTTTTAACGACCAAACTGAAAAACCCTATCAAAAGCCATGACCTATGTTATAAAATAACTCCGTCCTCTTGGAAAATACTAGAAACTTCCTAGGACTGAAGCCACTTGGTGCTTCTAGATCTGACAGCTGTATCACTCCTGATAGCTGGAGTCCTAACCTGGCAAGCGCAGGGCATGAGCACAGAACGTGCTCGATCGTTTCCTCCTCCAACCCACACTTCCTACATCTGCTATCACTGACCAAGCCTAAAGGCATGTGACGTCAGAAGGCAGTGTCCAGTCAGAATACCCGTCATAAGTCTACAGTCGTTTAATGTTAGTCTGAGTTTGAAAGACCTACACATAATCTTCGACACTTTGACCTTCCTATACTCGTGCATTGGTCTCTGAGACCGACGAAACACATTTTCGTAATTATTTTTATGCGCGAAAATCTGGAGAAGCCGAGCTCTATCCTAGACGTCGGACTTGTGGCTTACTTCGTTTTAGTGCACGCTGTACCTTCGTGCGAAGCGTATGTGTTGTAGCATTCGGCGCCAATCGGTCCGTGAGACCGACGCGAGTATGCCCTGATTGTTATGGGGGAGGCTCAAAACTAAGCCAAACATAGATAAATATATACTTTGATATGTATTTTATTATTATTAAGAAGTCTATTTTGTTTTTAAGAAGAAGTTCAGATTTTATTTTTGTTTTCCTATTACTTAAGAAAAATATCTCAAATTTGAAGACTGATTTGTGATAGACTGAGAGTCTGTAAAATAATTAACAAATAAAGTAATATGCACACTATTTTGTTTCACTATGCCCTAAATTTTAAAATAATTATAATATTGAAAAAAAGTATGTTAAAAAAATATGTTGTAGGGGTATGAACTATCGGTCTGTTAGACGGTGCGTACAATAATTGGCGCGAGTATAGGAAGCTCCACTTAAACCCACGCCTTTTCCGCTTGGTCGATCATGAGCACCTCTCGCCTTCACTTAACCCAGTCTAATTAGGACTTCTACGCATCAAGCTTCAAGGGATGCGCCCTTTTTAGCTAGTTCATTCGCTTTTTCATTCCCATCTATTCCCATATGCCCTGGAACCCAATATAGATGAATGCTTCTTTCTGTCCCGATTCTCTGCAGAGACTGCTTATACTCTAACATGCATTTAGATGCTGTGCTATGCGAGATTATTGCCTTAATTGCTGCTTGACTGTCAACATAAAAGTTAACACTGTTACAGCTTAAGCTATTCTCTTCCAGGGTTTCTACTGCATTCGTTACGGCTAATATTTCCGCTTGGAAAACGCTAAAGTAATCCGTCAGCCTGTAGGATTGGTTTATTTCCGGATCAGCACAGTAACTTCGGAACCATTCCAACCCTTTTCCTCTTATACCAATTTTAAACATGACATCCAACAGAATATCTCTATCAATTGTTTCGAAAACCCCGTTTTAAGTCTAGGAAGACCGATAGCACAATTTTTTATCCTCTTTCCATTCTGCAATTACCATATTCAGTGCTGTTTCACAAGAATGACTTTTCCTAAACCCAGATTGCTCAGGTATAATTATGTCGTGTTTTTCTAAGTATGCTACGAGTTGATATTTAATCACTGTTCCCACTATTTTTTCATCTGCATGTAACGTATTGATTGGACGTAGCTCCTCCGGCTTGTATTTTTAACTGTATTTTCCGGACTGTATTTTTAACTTTTTCCAAAAGTACTATTGTAGATATTTTCCAGAAGTTAGGAACAATGCTATTGTTTAATGAACCGTTTATGACTTCTTTGTAGAAGTGAGCAGTATATATTATGGCATTTTTAAATACACCTTCCGACAAAAGCTTTTTCCCGCCATATTTGTTTTTATTTCTTAGAGATATTTATTATACATCTAATACTATATTTGCGAATTCAAACGCTTCAATTTGGTTATTTACGCTTATTTCGGTAGCATAAGGAATTATTTCAATACTTTCATTAATTTTGACTATGCTCTTAACAAAAAAATTGTTCAGGGCATTGGCTATATCACATTCCTTCTCAATGCATTCATCATTAATTATTATTTTGTCTATGTGTTTTTTGGTATCAGTCATCTCTGCGAGATCTTTTAAACACTTCCACATCCGTTTCATGTCTCCGTGATTACCGAGCACCCTATCTTCCATATATTTCTTCTTTTTATACTTGATAGTTTTTTATATGTTCTTTTAGCTGTATTATAATCATCCCTACATGCTGTTTTTAGCAACATTATAGGAGTCGAGTTTTATTTTGTGCAATATTCTCAGCTCGCGGTCATACCACTTATTTCTTAGCTGTATTTTTATTCTCTTCTCATACGTCAATGCTTGCATGGCTTCAGCTAGGATATCGCTCAGTTTTATAACTCTATTTTCTACTCCAGTATTACTTATACAAAGAGATTAAATCACTTGCTCGCAGCAGACTTATCAGATTTTTCGCATTATAGAACTCCCAGCTAGTTACGTTGTCAAATTTCCTCATTTTGACAAATTTTGTTGTTGGTATCTTTAAAAGTAGTATCTCGTGATCTGAAATTCTATGATCACTCAAATTTTCTGTTAGTATTTGGTCCTTATTACTAAACAATAAATTAATTTTTGTAGCTGAGTACTCAGTTATTATCGTATTGAAAGTAATTCTCTGCAACATAGCCATTTACGAAAATAAACTTGTTAGCTGATTTGAGTATGTTGACGATACATTCATATTTATGTTGAAATCCCCCATCATTATATTATTTTCTGATTGCTTTACATATTCAGTGATGATGTCATTGAGATATAAAATAAAGTCGGCATCACTGCTACTTAGTGAGTTATAGAGTACACCTGTTTGCCATTTTAATGCACATTTCTTGATTTTTATGATAATGCACCACACATTCATGTCAATGGATTTATTGCAGATTACACTAAACTGTATATTTTCATGCACATACATAATAACACCACCATTATGCCTACTGTGGGAGTTGCAACGAATGCAATTGTATGTCGGGATATTCAGCTCGGTATCCATTATAAGATCCGTTGTACAGGTTTCTGGGCATAAGACGATACCAGGCTTTCTTATTTCAACGAGCCTCTCCAACTCAGTTTTGTTTTCAGTTATACTACTGATGTAAATATAAATACACTCCTATATATGCACCATATTACGATTACTTCTGTAATATTTACTTTTTTCTGTTTTAATTGTAACGTCCTTTGGTTACTAATAGCCAATCCTACTTCTGCGTGCGGATAGTTTTCTTTGATAAACAGGACATGTTCTGTCCATTGAATCATGGTTGTCATCTAACCCCAGATTTAATTCCGTATTTGCTCGAATACAGTTTATACACTTATTAATTTTTTCTTTATTACATTGGGTATATTGATGCTCACCCAAACATTTTGTGCAGACTTCCTTCTCTTTGCAGTTTATGACTACTCCACTATTCCTGGCTACTATATATTAGTTAGGTAATTTTTGGTCCTTTCAACATCTTGCTTTTTACTCGGTTTCACTATTAAGGGATGGTGTTTTCTTATATCTGGCAACGCTTCTTTTTTTTGTGTATCACTTTTTGCTACATTCGCATACGATATTTTGGCTTCAACATTATTGACATTCTTCTTTAGTTCATTAAAAATTTTTTTGTTTGTCATAATTATTGCTTCGATCATTTTTTATTATCATCTTTATTTATTTTTATCTCTGCACATACCTGCTCACTACTGGGCTTGCATCGTTCCGCTATTTCACGTATTTTATTAACTTCTTTGACGCTTTTCTCACAAGATTATCGCGCTTTTTGCATTGCCTTAATTCTTTCACTAAATGCCAATTCTACTGCTTTTAGAACTTGTTTTATTTCTCTTTCGTTTTTCTTTAGTGCATTATCAAATTCACTTCTGACCTCGGATAGTTGTTGTCCATTTTGCTTCACTACCATTTGCATGTCTTTAAAATGTCTTCTACGTTGTGCACATATTGCACACAATCAGTAAACACGAACCTCAACATTTCTCATTCCTCCAGTTTGTTTACGCTGTATTGGTCCAGGGCCGAACATTTTTATGTTAGATGATAATATTTTCCACACACTCCTTCACAGCGAATCTTTGTTACCTCTCCGCGAATCGCACTTTTGCACTTATCGCATTTTTTTAATTTTTATTTAAATATCTCGCACTTGCGTAAGCCTTAGCAGTTGGTTGATGACCAGCGTTCACAGAAGAGGTAATAGCACTCCTCGCAGCGGCGTGCCCCTGCCCACTGATGTCGTGGCCTCATACAATCCCCATTGAGATGTAATCTTCCTGCAATTTAACATGCAGCCAATTCATCTGGTCAAGGCTGGATGTACTTTAATGTAATTAAGACCATCCATAATCGCCCATTTAGAAACATTATTGAAAGCTCCGTCAATGTCTAAAAATACTCCTAGAGCATATTCCTTATATTCCAGGGCTTTCCTATGCTTATTACCACCCTATGCAATGCGGTGTCTACAGACTTGCCTTTGGTGTACGCATGTTGTGTTGTGGAGACCAGCTTTTCATCCACGTTGGACTTTATGTACACATCTATCAGGCGCTCAAAGGTTTTGAGCAGAAATGAGGTTAAACTAATAGGTCTTTATTCTTTGGGATACACGTGACCGTTGTTCACCGCATTTGGTAGGAAAGCTACACGAGCAGTTCTCCAAGAGTGCGGTACATGATTCGGTCTGATGCCCCCATCGAATATTATTTTAAGCCATTCCACGACCGCTCTACTTAAAACTTATAGCATGGCCGGGAATATACCATCTGGGCCCGGCGATTTCAACTTAGAAAACGTCTTCACTGTCCATTCCTTTTTAGTGTCGGTCACCAAGCCCGGCACTACTCGTTTCGTGATCGAAGTGTGAGTGCTGTCTGCTGGCTCTTCTAAACCATCTCCCGATGGAAATGTGTATCGAAAAGCACCTCAAGGGATTCCCCACTATTACGTGACCATTCCCCTTCTCCTTCCTTCTTAGTCCCTGGAATATGTTTCCCCTTGCTAGGACCTTTTTCGACTTTGCTGTCTCGCTGGAGCACTCTATGTCCGTACATAAATTTTTCCATGAGATTTTCTTTGCTCTGGAAATTTCACGCTTTTATATCCTCAGTAGATCAGTATACTCGTCCCGACACGCCTCGCTTCCCACGGTCTTTGCTAGCTTTAACATTTCTTCTTGTATATGCTAGACAGCGATGTTCGATAGGCAAGAGGATGAACTAATTTCGTGTACAACACGGGATACATATATACATAAAAATGAACACATGCAATTGTGAATGCACACTTGGTGATATTCAGGCTCTGCTTCTTGCTGCCATAACATGTCACAATTATCACACGCTTTCTGTTTTTTTTAACATTGAAGTATTTGACTAGTCATCAAACCGATATTTCCTTGGTGGCCGGACGACCCTGCCACTTCTTGTTGTTTTGAAATTTCGCATAGGCATAACAGGACTACCTTCACTATCTGAGCTTGTTTTAGACTCACTACTACCAGCAGTTGCATAGTTATTGTCTGATATGGATTCATCTGACGAGACAGCTGGCAATAGGGATTCTTCCACACTATCACGCTCATCTACACGATTGCTTAACCCTACAGGACCTGTTTTTGTTTCACTATATTCCTTTCGGGACTGTTTTTTCTGAGCTACGTTGCATGCTTTCCTCAAGCAATGCATCACTGGCATTGAAATCTGAATTTTTTTTTTCGCTATCAACCGCCGATTGCGTCTAAAATAACTATCAAAAGTATCACGAATTATGTACGATCGGTCATTAACTCTTTTAACTACGGTGCAATAATGCCACTCTTTTGCATTTTTTTTTAAATTACTACATCCCCAATCTTTAATTCCGGTAATGTCTTAGCATGTTGATTATAGTAATATTTTTGCTTTTTTTTTCTTTTCAATTTTATGTCTAACTATTGGTAATTTTGTCTTGACTAACCGTCCAAAAAATAGTTCCATCGGGGACATTTGCATGCTCGCCACCGGCGTTGTATTATATTCTAATTTTCGATACTGACATGATTCCATGTCGTTCGCCTCATAGCACCTTCACCTTTTCAAAATGTATTTTGCAATAGCTACCTCTTTTTTCCACTAGCCCATTACTTTGGGGGTAATGGGGGCTGGAAAATTTGAACCTAATGTTAAATTCACCTGCATAGTTATCAAATTCTCGAGATCCAAAAGGAATATTTTCACATTTGATAACTGATTGAAAACCCACTTTAAAAAGTACTTTATTAATCTCGGCAATGATGTGTCTTGAAGTTTTGTTACTAATCGCAATAGAAACAAGATAATTCGAAAAAGAGTCAATAAGTTCAACGAAATCGCGTCCCGCATAATAAAATATGTGGAATGGGTATTCCGGGAGATTCTTCCTGAGTCAACATTTCCTTCTGATTGTTCCTATGAAATTTCTCATAAACCTTACATGATTTAGCCACCTCTTTTATGTGGCCATTCATCCCAGGCCAATAACACAACTTTCTTGCTCGGGTCAGCGTTTTTTCAATACCTAAGTGTGGATCATGTAACCGTTTTGTAAGTTTGCCTTGCAAAATTGTTGGTATTACAAGCCTGTGATTTAAAAATAACAATACCTGTTCCACATGCAGTTCCGCTTTCAATTTGTGAAAATGTTGACCCAACCCACTTAATTGATGGAAGCTTGGCCAGGCACACTCAACATAGTTACAAATCTTCTTATAGCTTTCATCTGTCTTCAACACTCCTCGATAATAGTTAAGATTGTCTTCCGATAAGCAAACCGATTAAATAACTGAATGCATAACTCCCGAGAGCCCTTCTAATTCCTTATCATTTTTCAACTGAGCCCGTTATAGACAGTCAGCAATTAACATCTCCTTTCCCGGCTTATAAATCACATTCATCCGTGGGTACTTCAATAGAAACATAAACATGCGTTGAAGACGCATTGTTACATCATCAATATCCCTCTTAACTAGCGTTTCCAATGGTTTGTGGTCTTTTTCAAATGTGAATTCACTACCATAGAGTAAATAATGGAACCGTTAACAAGCGAACACAATAGCTAAGAGTTCCTTCATTTCTGTTCACTCCTTGTTAATGTTCGAGACGCGAACCCAATTGGATGTCCGTTCTGTACTATTACACACCCTAATCCATCTTTAGATGCATCAGTTTGGACAATCAATGGCAACCCGGATCATAAATTGCCAACACCGGCTCCGATGATACAACATCCAATAATTTTTTAAATTCTAATTCATGCCTGTCGTTCCAATGAAAATCAATATCGGCCCTTGTTAGTTGTCTTAATTCTGCAGTCATTTTGGATAAATTTGGAATAAATCGAGCTAAATATTTTAACAATCCTAGAAAACGCAAACCCCCTGATTTGTCCTTTGGTCTTTCCATGCTAAGAATCGCTTCACAGTACTTCTGGTCCACTTTAAGTTGATCATGTGACACTAGAATACCCATGAATTTAACTGAATCTTTCCTATATTGAATTTTTTCTGCACTGGATTTGACATGATACTCCCGGGCACGTTCTATAACTGTGTGTTTTATCATGCTCTTCCAAACTCTCTGCATGTACTAAAATGCCATCAAAATATATAAACGTTCCCGGGATATTTCCAAATATTTGTATCATTGTTCTTTAAAATATCTCTGGTGCACAATTAAGGCCAAATGGTCAGCGTTTAAATTCAAAATGCCAAATGTAGTCATGAATATTGTTAGATCTGATGTGGACTTATCAAGTGACATGTGCCTATAACCACTTTTTAAATCGAGCACTGAAAACACTTTGGAATTTGCCAGACCAGCTATTAGGTTCTCTGCCGTGGGAATCACAAAATTCTCTCTTTTTATACACGCATTGAGTGGCTTTGGATTAAGACAAATGCGTAGAGCACCATTTGGTTTTTCAACAATTTGCACATTATTGACCAAGTCAGTTGGGCAATCAACTGGTGAAATGATTTCATCTTGCAACATTTTATTAAGTTCTATTTTTAATTTCCCCATTAGTGACTGAGGTATTCTCTTCTTATAGTGCAGTACTGGTTTAGAATTTTCCTTTATGTATATTTTATACTCACCCAAATCCCGTGAATACATCTTTAAATTTTTAACAAATGTTTCAGTTATTTTCGGCAATATCACTGTATTAATATCAACCCTTTTAAAAATTCCCCCTTCTAGACAAGCGTTCAAATGTATTATAAACAACTAAAAATAATATGTATCGATTTATTTTTGTTTTTACATCCATACAATTCAATGTTACTGTACCAAAAATTTTAACGCTGTTATTACTATAATTAAATAATGACAAACAATTCCTTTTATCTTTTAATTCAATATTCATTCTTTTAACTAACTTTAATGGAATGCAATTAACATCCGCTCCAGTATCAGTCTGGAACTTCACTCTTTGACATCATATCTGATATTCTTTCGTCCATTCTCTCCTATTCACTTCGACAGGGTTTTCTTCTATAATTGATTTCTTACTAAGCGTGTGATTCAAAATATTATAACAGCAGTATAATTTACCTGATATATCACCCCATGGCACGCTGTTTATGGTTGATCTACCTTTATTGCTGTTGACACCTCTCTGTTGTGTACTCTTCTCTTTTGTCTACACATGATCGCAAGATGGCCCTTTTTTCACAATTTCGAACCGTCAATTCCTTTGCTTTGAACATTCCATAGCTGTACACAATTGAAGTAGAAGCGTTTTGGTTGATTAATAACCTTCACTTCATCCTCAGTTGCTATAGTCGCCACAACTTGTTTTGCATCTAGCATTTACTTGTGTTCGTTTGCTGCTTCAAATACCTTGCATGTGCCAATTACTTCACCATCTAATAATTTCAACTGCAACTTTTTGTCATGAACTCCCACAATTATGCGATCGCGCAACATCCTGTCATTATAGTTTACTCCACAATGGCAGTTGTACTCACAATATTGTATTTGCTTCCGCAACTCGGTTTCAAACTCAGATAATGAATGCTTTTCTTTTTGCGTTATCATATTAAATTTATAGGCCTCCATTGCGACATTTTTCCGTGGCACACAATATTCTTCAAATGCTTTAATTATCTCGTCTAATTGTCGTTGCCTTACTGGATTTTGGTCAGCTTCCGTTGGTCTTGGTATATTGACACCCAGCATCGACAGCTCTGACCCATCATTTGGGTACAGGGTATTATAGATCGCCATTACTTGCTCACCTAATAGCCATATGAACAGTGATATTTACTCCTTCTCTGGTTTTCCCATCTTCCCATAAGCTATCATCCACACTGTAAATTGTTGCCTCCATTTAGGCCACTCTTTTGCAATATTTGTACACTCCAATGGGCGAGGCGTGCGATTATGACCGTCATCAGCCATTTTATTTGGTTATCAAAATCAATGACTAAACGCACTTATAGGCGGAAGCGGTGGAATTATATTCAAATACTCAAATTTAACTTTATTTTAATACCATGTTATAGTTTGTAAGTATATAAGATAGGCACGCAAACGTGAGGTGCACGATGCTAATTGTACGTATGGCAAATTCTTTGTCGAAAATCCAGTTTTATTCTTGCAATCCTAATTGCTTTTAATGTTTTCGATAAACAACTCTGTTTGTCTTTACTTCTGACACCATGTAATAATCTTGGTTGTCCAGTAAAATAGATACTTTTTAATATTTAACAATTTTATATATATTAGCTTATTCTTGTATATGCTACACAGCGATGTTCGATGGGCAAGAGGATGAACTAATTTCGTGTACAATACGGGATACATATATACATAAAAATGAACACATGCAATTGTGAATGCACACTTGGGGATATTCAGGCCCTGCTTCTTGCTGCCATAACATGTCACAATTATCACACCTTTACCTATCTTCTTAGAAGACGCAGCTCATTGCTCCACCATGGCGGCTTTGCTTTTCTTCTGAATCTTCTTGGAGGACAAGCTTTGTTATACGCAGTCATAAGTTTCCTTGTTAGGATTTCATTATACTCCACATTGTCAACTTCTTTGGGTTGTCCTAGTTCTGTTTATACCTGTTTCTAGAATTTAGTACAGTTCGTTGACCAAGAGTTTCTAAAGGTTCCTCCCTTCTCTACCCTCTTTAGGGGGATGCCGAAGCTGATATACGCATGGTCGGAGGATGGTCCATCAAGAACCATCCAATCATACCTTGATATATCACGTTCGGAGCTTAATGTAATATCCATAACATTGTTGGATGTTGGACCAATGTATGCAGGGACATTTCTCCTGTTAGCTATCAGCAAATTGGTTTGCAGGATGTAACAAAATAGAGATTCGCCTCTCTCGTTCGTATCGGCTTCTCCCCACGCATTTTGGTGCGCACGTGATCCGCGCATATGACCTACCGCCCTTTGCGCCCTTCGTCCTGTACTAGCCTTTTGCACTCCATCGGTGGAGCCTAAGCAGCATGGGCCACGTAGCAGGATGCCAGAATGAATGCCTGCTTATTCTTTTGCTCAACGGCCACCATTACGAGGTCCTCAGTAGTGTAATTAGGCAGCATATATGAATGCAATTGTTTTCTTACCAATACTACAGCTCGCACCCGTCCTTCCGTTTGCGCGTAGTAAACGTCAAATCCGCGCGCGCTAAGTCCAGAAACCTTTCCCCCCGATGAGACACACGGCTCCTGCATCAGAACCACGTCAAACGAACCCTCCTCGAGGGTTAGGAGGAGTTAGCTCGACGCCACTTTACTGTGTTGGAGGTTTATCTGTACGACTCGCAGCACCGTTGGGCTGTTTGTCCCCCTCCAGCACCTCGCCGTGGCGTCGTCGTCCACCCCTTGGCCTTTTGGATTAGAGTATTCGAGGCCCTCTTCAGCCTCTCGTAGCTGTTGTGCCGGGTGTTCCTCTCTGCGAATCGCAGCACCATTTGGCTGTTGGTCCTCTTCTAACCTCCACCTGTCTTTTTTCTCTTAGGCTTTTGAGGTCCTTTTCGACTTCGCCCACTTCTAGCGTGTTAGGATTTTTATCCTCGGAACTTCTCTTCCTGAGTCGCATGTAAATTTTTGCTGTATCAAAGGACAACCGTTAGGTTGCCAAAATTACCCCAGTGGGTTAGGGGATCAGAGTATACCCGCGGTAGGTATGCCTGTCGTAAGAGGCGACTAAAATACCAGATTCAAGGGGCTGTGTAGCGCAACCCTTCAGGTTGCCAGCGCTATATATAGCTTCTCCAAACCCAATTGTAAACCTCACCTATCCGCGGCGAATCCTGTTTCACTAACAGACGAGTCTCTGGTGACCCCAAGCTCCTCATGGAATATGTGGTGGGGGGGGGGGGGGGGGGTAGGGGGGAATGGCCTGAAGGTTTAATGTGGCCATATAATTCGTTCCCGAGATGGTCGGGCTAGCACCTTAATGGTGCTGTGGTACCGGAGCGTACCGGATCTGTATCCGGCAAAGGACCATCACATCGATAAGAATCCCCAAAGCCTTCGGGAAGCAACCTTATCCCTACAACAACAACAACAGGTTGCCAAAATTCTTCTTCTTTATATTTATTAGCTTAATTATTAGTTAAATTGCTGCAAGTCGTGTCCTTGGATAACTGCTAGTGGTATTTTTGCTGCCAGCCAATCATATTGTTTGGCAGCTTTTCCAATTTTTAATTGCGGTATGCAGACTTCTCAAACCACTTGCATCCTCATCAAAATTATGTAGAACTTCATCAGTTTTATCACATCCTCATCAAAATTATGTAGAACTTCATCAGTTTTATCACTTGAGAATGTTTTCAAAATCGCTTGACGAGTAGGGAGAAATGCTTTGAAAATAATGCGTTCATCGTTTTTTAAGTTGATGTGTGCATCCGTTTCGGGAAGACTTTAAAGTATTTGTGAATGAACCAGGCCAGCTTCTTAAATAGCAGTCTGCTTATTTTCAAGCAGGTTTTGGCAGGATCGCCATATAGTAAGTTTACAGCAGTTGATGAGGTAAAACTGAATTGAATTCTTTATTTAAAATTTGTTTCTTTTATACAAAATTTTCTATATGCTAAAATACCTACTTACACTAATACTTACGAACTAAGTGTACTATAAACATATATATTCAGTTTCCTGGGAACAGCAATCTAAGCAAAAACGTAATAAGTTGTGGGAAATGCAACTTAAGCATAAATAAATCGTGGGAATAATTTGTGTGCAAGCAAAGGCTTGTGGTGAGGATTTAGTCGGCTTTAAACTGAGATATAATAAGCTTCAAGTTACGAGACAGCGTATGGAGTAGACTGTCGTAGCGCGAGTCAGAATATATGTATGTACAAATGAATGAATATGTATGTAAGGGTCAAGGAATCTAAGGCCTTACCAAAACGGGCCAAAATATATGTATGTACAAAATGAATGAATCTCAAGGCATGCTACACTGCCCGGTAACGCGATAACTTGAGTAAATATTGAGATATCTTCACCAAATTTGGTACGCGAGCTTATCTGAACCCAGAATAGGTTGAAAATGAGCGAAATCGGATGATAGCCACGTCGCACAGTGTGATATATTATCAACCTAGCTGATATAAAATCACGATTGGAACAAATAATTAATTTTTCTAGCTTTACTCACCAACTAATGCTTTTACATAAAAATAAATATATTATTTGTAAACGTTTATTATTATTTCATCACTTTTTAAGATTTTATTGAGCTAAATAAATTTAAATTAAGAAAGGTTATATCAAAGTTAAATAAATTCATTAGAGAAAACGTATTATCGTGAAGAAAAGCATATTTTTGTTTGTAATAATAAGTAATTGCAATAATCTTAAATAAATGTAATCAAAATCAAAAAAATCTAAGTCGATAACGTTATGTTAATCGCTGAAACTTGAGTCGAACTCTTCATCTTGGTCTGAGATGTCGGAGCCTTGATCAAAATTTGCTTCTGGGTTTGACAATAGTTTAAGTACTTCCTTGTCGAATTTGCCTTAAATTTATTCGAGTTCTTTTCTGAAATAGAGTATATTGTAGGATAGACGACAAAAAACAAATATTGAATAAATCTTCCATTGTATATTTACGAGACGTCTTTCTTATAATGTTTTGCCTGTAGATCTTAAAATCTTTATTTCTATTCTCCAGTGCTTCGTCTGAGAGCTTTCCTGTTGGAAGTAATGCTTTATTAATAATGTCTACCCCATGAATCAAAATTTTGTGAATGCTCGATGTCATGGATTACCATGGGAACAAATCTACAAACATTTTTGTAATCAACGGCGAATCCACATGACATTTTTTGAAGTATGAGAGCAAATCGCTTAATAAAATTTTTGTCAACTCCCTTTATTTCCGCAGCATTTGAGGGGCATTGGAAAAACTTCTGACAATGTTGCCATCATTGGTCGTCCCAAAGCGTTTTTTGGAACATCTGCTAATAACCACATGTCTTCTTTAAATTTTTTTTCTCTCTTCAACAATCTTTTTTTCCGTTCCTTCAAGAGTTTTGTCCACTAACGCTTGCAGGTGGACTTCCGCTGACAGATTAGTTATAAGAATGGATTCATGCATATAATAACATGCATTTTTTTCTTTTTTCAGCATAACTTTATTTAGCCCCAGATCATATTTCTGAATACGTTTTAACTGTAAACTTTCGATTTATGTATAGAGCTACTGCCTCTTCTGGAGTATATTTAACTATCACTGATACTGGACGAGTAAGGGCATATTATATTTTAGTTGCGTCTGCATTTTTGGTGATGGCTTCTACCATTAATGCTGCATCTTGCTGCCCTGATAACCTCAAGCTAGAAGCAGTTGCAAAAGCCAACTCTTTTTTTGAATAGTTTCTTATCAAATGTGATAACTTTTTTCTTTTCGACTGATGACTAGCCCCCGAAAAAGGTATCACTGTTCATTCCTTCATCTTTAAAATATGTCTGCAACTTTTCCACTCACAAATTTTGAAACAGCTTTTTTTATTGGAGTCAACTTTGAGCTGTAATTTTTTTTCTTTTGCGTTATTTTGCTTATACGGAATCTCTAAAAGTTCGTCTTTTGATATAGCCAGATTTCCTGAAAACAAAATATTACATGAAACCCTGTATTTTCCTGCAGCTAAAGTTGTACTATTTTAGTTATACGAATAGTAGCAAACAAGTTTAGATAAAAATTAAAGGGGATAAGCGGATAACGAGATTGCTGGTCTTATGAACTCAAAACATTTCAAAAATCTTACTTAATTTAACATTATCCCACTATAACATGAAAAACTAATTCCTGTTTAATTAAAATCACAAAAATGTATATTTACTAAAATTAGCATACCTCAGAAAATAAACACAACATTATTGTTTACGCGGCGTAGGCGGCCACCCGTCCCATCTCCCCCTTGTACTTACGTATATGATATACGTACGATATAATACAATTCAATAATCGAATACAATACAAGATACGGGATATCTATAAATTCATAGATATTCGACACAATACAATTCAATAATCGAATATAATACAAGAATACCCGTATAAATTCATGGATATTGAATTGTATTGTGTCGAATATCTATGAATTTATAGATATCCCGTATCTTGTATTGTATTCGATTATTGAATTGTATTATATCGAATTATCCCCTAGAATCAATGCATTGTATTTAACTCCCATTGGGACTTCATGGACGTGTGGCAGCCTCCACCGCGTAAATGCCTCAAAACGAATTCGCCGCAATCCAAAGTGAGGCGATCTGACATCACCGCCAGCTGTCAAAGCGACCATTATATTTTTCTTTATGATTATATTTTGTGCAAAGCAATCAGCAGCAACTTGAATTTTCGCCAATTAATCTTCCCTTTGTTGTGAACAAAAAATAGTGAAAATCATCGTTTTCCTTTGTATTTATAATAAGAGATAATTACGTCTACTTATAAGCCAAGTTCTCTTTTATAAATGTTGTACTTTATTGAAAAGTTCGAACTATTGTATCCGTTCGTGGTATTATCATTTGACATTGTGCAAAGTCAGTTTTAATAACTCGGAAATCTAAAATTTTTATAAAACAAATATACATAAAGTGCCCTGTTTAAGTTTCCGTTCGCGGAATTGTAAACCAACAAGAAATAAATTTTAAATTGGAATAAAATTTCATTTGCTTGTTAAATATTAGCATAAAGGTCGGCATATTACTTGGTGTAAATGATTTTGCCGCGGTATACATAGTCCCATTGAAAAGTGAAGTCTTCGAACGATTACGAATACAGCCTGGGAATCCCAAATTCATCGTCGTCCAACAACAAACACACTCGAACTACAAAGATAGCAACCCGTTTAGTAAATTGTGAGGTGCTGTTAATTACGTCTATTCAGTCCGCAGCCCTACCTACAAACCGGTGAGTACCACCCTCTCATTTAACTAATGGTCCTTCGTCGCCTTTGACGAAACCAGCCCCTTAAATAATAATAATACTCCTTAAAGTATATCCCCCCAATTAAAATTTGGCGGTTCCGAAGAACTATATATATAGATCTTCCCGCCATATACATAAATTTCCCGCCAAAAAATACATTTTCCCGCCATAAAAGTATATATTCTCACCCCCTATATACATATATACATATCGCGATGCATTACAGACCAGCAAATCCCACTCATACTTTTACAAAGTTAACTTGTGTCCCTTGTGGTATAATATAAATACATATCCCCACATCAGTATCACTCGGGATACCCAGCAGCAAATTCGGCCACATTCACATAGTTTGAGTTACCCAGCAGTAAATTCTGCCGCTCATCCCAACTGTCCCAGACTAGTCCCAATTGAGTCTAACTGGTCCTAGCCTACTAAACTCTCGACCAATAGGAAAACTTATCCCTTTGGTTTTCCCGCACAAATAAACACTCGGCAATCTCCAAAAATTCCCAAAATAGCTAAAATAAAATTAAGCAAGTCCCTCTTCAGAATGGCTACCGTGGTCGAAAATAAATTTATATCCGAAACGGATCTCTTTTCGAATTACTGCGCTCGGTTCGGTACAACCGACATCCAAGATACCACCAAGGCGATCCACCTGGAATTGTGTTCGGATCTCACTAGTAAGGCTTTTCTCGCTGCCTTCGCCCGGTTTGTAGGGCGTCGAGGGTACCCGAAACAAATGATGAGCGACAACGGCACAACATTCATTGGTGCTAAGCGAGCTACCGAAGTAGAGTTCGTCACCTTCCTCAACGAAGTCTCGACAGATATTGTCCAAAAGTACGCGCCACAAGGCATCGAATGGAAATTTATACCCCCGGCGCACCCCACATAGGCAGATTATGGGAATCTGCCGTCAAAAGCTTTAAAACCCATTTCAAAAAGGTCGCCGGAACACACAGCTTCACCTTTGAAGAATTCTCAACGTTGTTAATTCGCGTAGAGGCCGTACTCAATTCTCGTCCTATCTCCCCGCTTTCTCAGGACCCAGCGGATCTCTCGGCGATGTAGTCGTCATTAAGGAAGACAATTTACCCCCACCGAATGGCGTCTAGGTAGAGTGAAGAGCACTCATTCTGGCAGAGACGGACACGTACGAGTGGCCGACGTACGCACTCAAAACGGCGTTCTCACCAGGCCTCTCACAAAATTGTGCTTCCTGCCACCAGCGGAACTTGATTCAACACCGCATGATTCCCTATCATCCCCCGAACCAACTACAGTCCACTAAGATTACCTATCGTCATCATCTCAGAGCATAATTGAATCATCCCGTATCTCTCACCGGCAGTCTCTACCTTGATGTTCTCCTCAACGTACAACTAACACACATTCATACTCCTTTTTTCAACAAATGAATCGTCACGTGCACCGGTTCCTACATCACGCCGCTCCTCGGCGTCCCAAGTGACAGTGCCAGCGACTCCATCACGAATTGTCGACGCCGTGTCCGATTATCGACGCTGCCGTCTGTGTATGCGACACCATGCGTTGTCAACATGCCCTCTCTTTACGGCCATGCCACCGCCACAACGCGCCATTATCGCCCGGGCCCACCACTACTGCACCAACTGCTTGGCCCTATCGCATGCCACCAGCGGATGCACCTCCATAGAGAGCTGCCATCTTTGTCCGGGGCGCCAACGCCGTTCGTCACGCCGCCACAAGCCCCGCAACAGCGACAGTGGGTACGTCCAGCCACCACCATACAATGCAAGCACGTCCGGCACTGCATCCAGCGCTCGCCGCAATCAACGCGCACCGACTGTGCCCGATCGCACGATACGATGCACCGCCACCGGGCTGCGAACAGCAACTTATTAACAAAAGGTGGACAAAATACTAATTAAAGAAGCAGTTCGAGCTCTGACCGAGCTGCTGCACACGTTAGGCGCTTAGTACGCCTAGGCGGGCCAGGATGTTTACGCGGCGTAGGCGGCCACCCGTCCCATCTCCCCCTTGTACATACGTATATCCATCAATTTATATATATACCCCGTATCATGTATTATATTCGATTAATGAATTGTATTGTATCGAATATCTATGAATTTATATATATCCCGTATCTTGTATTGTATTCGATTATTGAATTGTATTATATCCCCTAGAATCAATGCATTGTATTTAACTCTAAATTTCCCATTGGGACTCTTCATGGACATGTGGCAGCCTCCACCGCGTAAATCCCTCAAAACGAATTCGCCGCAATCCAAAGCAACCATCATATTTTTCTTTATTATTATAATTTGTGCAAAGCAATCAGCAGCAACTTGAATTTTCGCCAATTAATCTTCCCTGTGTTGTGAACAAAAAGTAGTGAAAATCATCGTTTTCCTTGGTATTTATAATAAGAGATAATTGCGTCAACTTATAAGCCAAGTTTTCTTTTATAAACGTTGTACTTTATTGAAAAGTTCGAACTATTGTATCCATTCGTGGTATTATCATTTGACATTGTGCAAAGTCAGTTTTAATAACTCGGAAATCTAAAATTTTTATAAAACAAATATACATAAAGTGCCCTGTTCAAGTTGCCGTTCGCGGAATTGTAAACCAACAAGAAATAAATTTGCTACCAATTGGAATAAAATTTGATTTGCTTGTTAAATATTAGCATAAAGGTCGGCACATTACTTGGTGTAAATGCTTTTGCCGCGGTATACATATTCCCATCGAAAAGTGAAGTCTTCGAACGATTACAAATACAGCCTGGGAATCCCAAATTCATCGTCGTCCAACAACAAAGCGCACTCGAACTACAAAGATAGCAACTCGTTTAGTAAATTGTGAGGTGCTGTTTATTACGTCTATTCAGTCCGCAGCCCTACCTACAAACACCACCCTCTCATTTAACTAATTATATTTTAGCAATTGAATTATAACTCACAGCAGGCCAGCATTTTAAAGTTTCACATTCAATTGCAAAAATTCGAGTTAAAACTTTTTCTCAATTGATATGCTTCCAAATAAAGCTCCGTTAGTCGATTCAACTTAGTTAAAATTTCCTATTTTTTATTTTTTAGCTTAGTTACGTATTCCTAAATAGAATTTCAAAAGAATTTTTGAAATTCAATGATATGCTTTTTTAATTAATATTTTCTAGAATATGAAAGTAGTACACTGCGCGCCCACTTGTTATATATATTGTAATGACACTTTCAGTAGCATCACAATATTTGATATATTTATCACTATATACGCCCATACGTCCCACTGTAACAACGACCAGTAACCGAATGCAAGGCACAAGAGAATATGCAAATCATCACTAGCAAGCATTTCATTCGCGCGCCAATCGCCTAGCACAAGTGCGCAAATCTTCTCATTTACTTTATATCAACTTATATTTAAGTAAAAATGTTTTGTACTTATTGATGATCGTGAGTGCGATCTACGGTGGGGTTTGTACCACAATTTGTGCGAACAATTAAATCCCCTTGCCCTGCACAAGTCCTCCACTTGCGTTGTGATAGTGGTGATTTCGGTCACCAACTACTTTTGGTGTGTCCGGAGACTGGGTAGCGAAGGAATCCCATTCCTACCTCCCCTTCTTAGGGAGGAATCGCGCCAAGCGTGCATCGATTTTACCAACCATCGGTTGCTAGAAAATCGATTCACCGCTACGATTCGAAGGCGCCTGCATCCATCCACCACCCCACCCACCAATCCACCGCCGTCCACCAATCCACCGATCAACCACCGGCGGCGATTTCACCAACCTTCGGCTGCTTGGAAATTTACCCGCCACCATCCACCAAAGTCCACCGAACCACCGATCCGCCGCCCAGCGTCGGTTTCACCAACCACCGGTTGCTTGGAAACCTACCCTCCAACATCCGACTAATCCACCGATCCGCCGACCAACGTCGATTTCATCAACCATCGACTGCCTGGAAATCTACTCACCGACAACCACCTACGAAATGAGCGATGCCGAAATAATGTGCACGGTCCGCCGTTGGGACACTCATTACGATGGTGAAGAGACACTCCATGATTTCTTAGAGCGAATCGAAGAGTTGACTGGTGTTACCGAATTCCCCTGGCCAACATTCTGATGATGCGGCCAGAGCTCTTCCGCGGCAAAGCGCTTCAGTGGTTTAGAGTACGCAAAACAGCCATCCACAAATGGACAGATTTCCGGAGGGAAGCAGAAAAATTCTTCTTGCCCAGACGGCACATGAGCCAACTGGAAGAACCATTCGGCAGCGGAAACAGCATCCCCAGGAAATGGCCACGGATGACATCCTAGCGCTTCAAACACCCAACAATATCCAAAACTTAGACCGCATATATGACGGATTTCGAATGGAATATCGACTCTTCGTCAAAAGAGGGGAATTCCAGACGATCGAAAAACTCATGGAGCTCACTAATGAATACGAACTCCTGAGAGCGGAATAGAGCAAAAATGCATCACAGATGACCCATAGACTAGCTATGTTGAGCAAATGATACGATAGATGTACTTCGAGTTGGAAATGTAAAGAGCGAGGCCACATACGCACCCATTGCCACCGGCCACAGCGTATCTTTGTTCCAGATATGGGCAGGACGGGATTCTTTCCAGGGACTGCACGTGCCACTCACTGCGAGGAACAATCACACCCGCAAGAGGAGCCGTGAACACCACAAGCACCAACGTCAGTCGAACGGAAAACTCCGATGACAGGTTCTACATCAACGTCAGTCGAACGGAAAACTCCGATGACAGGTCCTACATCATGACAATAGAGGGCATGATGGTTCGCGTGCTAGTGTATACAGGTGCAACACTTACTTATATTGACAACAACATACGCCAACACCTGGAACATCACCATATACGCTCCCACTCGAATACGCGACAAATCTTACTAGCGGACCAATCGTGCCTATCCAGCTCCCACGTATTTAGGGTAAAAATAACGTTTGGTGCACATACAACCAGCATACTACGGCACTCTCAAACCTAACCAAAAGGATGATTCTCGGGATGGATTTTTTGAAGAGGAGGAGGATCATCACAAAGTTTGGTGGAACACAGCTAGCGTTCCCCCGCCAACAGATCAATCACAGCCGGCCCATCTCAATGCACTAACCACGTGGGAACATCTGAAGGAAGAACAACAACACAAGCTACAAACGGTTCTCTCTCAACACAAGGAAAGTTTCTCTCGCACGGAGAAGCGATGTACGGCGGCGGAACACGTCATGACGTTGAAACACGACAAACCAATAAAGCAGCGGTATTACCCACGCAACCCCGCCATGCAGCAGGTGATTAACGACGAGGTGGGCGAACTTTTACAAGCAAACTGCATAGAACCGTCAAAGAGCGCTTATAGCTCACCCATTGTGCTGGTTCGGAAGAAGCAAGGAATTTGGAGAATGTGTGTATATTACCGCGAGCTGAATGCCGTCAGCTTCACCGGTGCCTACCCCTCACCCAAATGGGCGCCATTCTCCACCAAATAAAAGAAGCGAAGTTCATTTCCACTCTCCGCCTCAAAAACGGATATTAGCAGATACCGCTAGCGAAGAATTCTCAAAAATACACAGCGTTCACCGTTCCAGGGAGATGTCTGTTCCAGTGGAAGGTTATGCCTTTCGGACTCCACTCAGCACCGGCCACATTCCAACGAGTGCTTGACTCCATCCTCGGACCAGAGCTGCAGCCAAAATTACTAGCCTACCTCGACGATATTATCAGCTTGGGAAACACGTTCGAAGAACAATTGGACAACTTGGAAGAGGTGAAGAGAGAGTATAAAGGAACTACGAAGATTTCTCGGACTGGCCTCCTGGTATCGCCGCTTCATTGTCGACTTTGCGACAATCGCAGCACCCCCTTATCAGCTACTAAAGAAGCGCCAACGGTGGACATGGGAGAAAGAGCAAAATGAAGCGTTTGCATTCCTCAGGATAGACTGACCAACGCACCCGTCCTATGCTGTCCAGGTTTCGATCGCCCGTTCCTACTACAGACAGATGCTAGCGGAGAAGGACTGGGAGCCGTGCTATTCCAGCGACATTCAGATCAAGAGAAGGTCATAGCCTATGCAAGTCGCCGCCTTACCAGCCTGGAAAAATGTTACTCAGCCACAGAACAGGAGTGTTTAGCGGTACTGTGGGGGATTCGGAAAATGATGCCGCCCCTGTAAGGGTATCGTTTTACCGTGCAGGGTATCGTTTTACCGTGCTAACGGATCATCACTCTCTGCAGTGCAGAACCCTTCGGGCACACTGGCAAGGTGGGCACTGGAATAGCAACCGTATAACTTTGACATCGAGTACCGCAAGGGCACCCTCAACACGCCGATGCGCTTTCCCGTTGCCCACTGAAGAGACTACCCCCCTCCATACGATCAAAAACCGCCACGCTGACTGGTATTCGAACAAAAAAAGACTAACGACTGTTCCGGCACATCAGGCCAAAGAACAAACTTTCCCGCCCCCCGAAATGAAAGTTATGCATACCCCTATCCGCACGGGATGACCTCCTTAAAGAGGTACATGACTCCGCAACAGCAGGACATCTTGGAGCGAAAAAATCACTAAAGCGAGCACAGGAAAGCTACTACTGGCCTGGCATGTATCGAGATGTGGTAAACCATGTGCGCGCCTGCATATGCTGTGCAGAGTATAAAATACAACAGTTGCGACCGGCTGGACTAATGGCAACGATGCCGTGCACCCATCCATGGGAAATAGTCACTGCAGATTTCGTCGGACCACTACCGCGGTCGAAACAAGGCAACGCGTCGTTATTCGTACCGGTTGACAAGTTTTCAAAACGGGTAGAGCTAATACCAATACACCAAGCCACGGCCGCGTCCGTAATCAAAGCGTTGCGCGAAAGGATAATATACCACCATGGATGCTACAAAGTCTTTCTAACCGATAACGGAAAGCAATTCACAGGAAAAGCACTGACGGAGTTCCTGAGAGAACACAAGATAGAACACCGACTGACAGCTATCTACGCGCCGCATGAGAACCCCACAGGACGGGCAAATCGCGTCATAAAAACAATTATATCTCAACGCTCAAAGGACGACCACCGTACTTGGGATCAAAATATACCGGAAATAGCCTTTGCCATCAACACATCACAACACGAATCCACAGGAACTTCGGCAGCCGAAATTAACTACGGACGCAACCTCCTCGCACCGTGCCAAATTCGCAATGATGGGGCAGTCCCAGACGAACCACCGACCGTACAACCACTAATATCGGAACTGTGGCAGGAGATATCCGAACACCTGAAAGCCTGGAAGGGCTGAGGGGAAGTGCACCTAACGGCACAGCGGTAGCCTTTTTAACTGCTGGACCGGTCTACGGCCGGAGCCAGGGCGGAGAGGAAAATGGCCGGATGGTCATAAGGCGGAACTTTGTAGGTCGATCCGTGGGCTGAGGGGAAGTGCGCTTTGGCGGCACAGCGGTAGCCCCTTTAGCCGACGAGTGGCTCTACTCCCTGAGCCAGGACTGAGGGGAAGGGGTCTGTTGGCCGAACGGCGGCGAGCCCCCCCCCCCCCCCCCCCCATAGAGGCGACAACTCGTTGTCCCCGCAAGCAAAGGGTGACCAGTGCCGTAGCGGCATCCCCTTTCCCTCTGGAAGTGGGATTGGCTCGTTCGCTGGACATCGCTCACCGCGCGGTCGTACACTAAGGTAAGGTGCCGGGGGGCGGTGCACCAGCTCTGTCCTTGCCTGTTCGTAGGCTGCGAGGAGAAACTGGGCCCAAAGGCACCACGCTACGCAGCTGTAGAACCGGGTCGGCTGGAGCCTTAGCTCCATCTCTTTACGGAAAGCTGCTGCCCTAACTACCCGTCAAGCCGTGTGTGTGTGCGCGTATTCGTCATTAACACATAACAACTGTGCTCTTATTAAATGGGGTTTGTGGGGCCTATACTTGTCCCTGGATTGACTGAGAGCTACCTCAGCCTTCGACAAAACCCACCTCATAACAGAATGAAACAAACAGAACAAAGGAAAAAATTGTTTGCAGCCCAGACCTAGAAACAAACAGTACAAAGGGAAATAAAAAATAAGTCAATCAATTAAAATGACTGGCAGCCGGAAGAAAATGAATGAAAAAACCCCCCAGACCGGCCGGAACCAATAAAACTGTGGAAACGGCCCACGATTTTCCACGGACCACCGATAAAGCTGCCCACCACCACCACAAAACTACTCACCATCAGCCATATGGTACAGCAGCAAAGCAAGGGAGATGAAAAGAAAGCAGTCACACCACCCACGGCAAAAGGTAATAAGCACGCACGCGGAAAGACAACAGTAATGGAAAACAATAATTTTCGAAAATCATTTTAAACATTATTGAATGTAAGCATTCCTGAATTTGTACATACATATAATATTGTCTAATCATGTAAAGTAAATATTTTTGTTTCGTAAAATGAACTGCTTAAATATTGTTATGAAACAACTAAGGGCTTCATTTAAAAAAAAAATTAAAAAAATAAAACTTTAGCATACATATAGCACGCTACATTTATATATTATATTTTCCAAATTATATATTATTAGTACATCATTAGCAGGTAAGCAAAATTAAACGGTAGTCCCATTTCTCTCAAAGAGGACAACAAAAAAAAAGAAGAGAAAAAATTGCGATAGAAGTTTTCTTATTATATATTACTAATATACATATAATTGGCACATAAGAAAAATAAACAGGTATTTTTGTCAAGGAGGAAAAAAAACACAGGAAAGAAAACCCTTTTTTATATAATTCATATTGTAACGAATTTACTTGCAAATCTTCTTATTTGCAGCCTTCTGCAAAGTCGAATCACTAAACTATTGAATAAATAACTCCAATATTTAATAATCCAAAATGGCCTTTATTAAAGTACTTCACAATAAGCAACTCTACTATTGCCCGACAGAGCGTGCTTGATCGAAAGTGATTCTTGCGCCTCTACCGTTGGTGCTTTTATACTCTATGATTTCCTGTTGTTGTTGTTGTTGTTGTAGCGATAAGGTTGCTCCCCGAAGGCTTTGGGGAGTGTTATCGATGTGATGGTCCTTTGCCGGATAAAGATCCGGTACGCTCCGGTAACACAGCATCATTAAAGTGCTAGCCCGACCATCTTGGGAACGATTTATGTGACCACGTTAAACCTTCAGGCCATCCCTCCTTCCCCACCCCCAAGTTCCTTGAGGAGCTTGGAGTCGCCAGAGCCTCGTCTGTTGGTGAAACAGGATTCGCCGCGGATAGGTGAGGTTGACAATTGGGTTTGGAGAAGCTATATATTGCGCTGGCAACCTGAAGGGTTGCGCTACACTGCCCCTTGAATCTGGTATTTTAGTCGCCTCTTACGACAGGCATACCTACCGCGGGTATATTCTGACCCCCTAATCCTCGTTGCATCTTCTAGGCGCTTTCAGAATTTACATAGTTACTGCCATATAATTATAACTACATATGCACGTGTATAGCTTCTCATATGCGCGTGGATTTGTGAGCGACACTTCCACAATTACAATTGCATACTTTTGGGAGCATCTCAGATAAGATATCTGCATGTGTTTGTGCATTCCTTCTCCGCGGCGTGTACGTACATATGTGTACACATAATTTTTGAATTACTGATGTGCGCACAGTCACTGCTTAGCATCGGCTTAGAGATGGCAATACCCCTTAGTGTTGCTAATATTCGTAACACTGCCCTCCACCTAAGTCTGATCGTCCTGTCTCGATCTAATCGTCGCTAGTATCTCCAAGTGTACCACTCTTTTATTTCGTGGTTTCCCAATGGTTTGTATGCGGTACATGGTATCACTGACCTTCTTCACAACTTTGTACGGGCCTTCCAAACTGCACCGAAATTCGGATGGAACACCTTGCCGCCCGTAAGAGTTGTATAGCAGTACCAAATCTCCCTTCAAGAAACCTTCCGAATTATTGTTCTCATCGTACCTGCATTTCATCTTACTACTCATTACCCTGGTTCGTTACTTCACACTCTGTTGTTTGGCCAATGAACTACTTCGTAGAGCTTGCGCTGGACGGATTTGCTTTGCATAATCAGTATCGTTCCGACGCTTCACAACAGTAGTGTGCCCTGGCTTGAAACCACACTTGCATTCTTTCTGCGAAATTCTTTCCTTCGTTTTGGTGCATCCGTTAGGGCTTTTCAATGCCAGTGTTTCTCTCACAGGCACCTTCGGTTTTGATTTGTTTGGCCCATTGGTTCCATCAACCTTTGCTTGATCAACTGTCCTTGACTTTCGTGGTCTCTGTCGAATCTCTTCCACCAGCACCCACTTACTGCTGAACCCTTTTTCCAAACTGAAATTAAGTGGCACATCCTGGTTCTCATAACGCATCACCCTTCTCTGCATATCGATTTTGATGTCATGGTCAACCAAGAAGTCCACTCCCAATATGACTTCATCAACGATCTCCGCCACATCGAATTTGTGCAGAACCATGATCTTCCCAATTAAGACTTCACAGATCACTTCTCCCAGGACTTGGTTATACTCGCCAGTGACCGTACGCAACCTTGCTCCAGGTATTGGCTTTACTCTCCTGTTGACCAAATCAGATCGAATCAAGGAATGAGATGCGCCAGTATCTACAGTCAGTACACGGTCCTTGCCATCGACATTCCCTCTGACGGTAAGACTGCTTGATATCCTTCCAATTTGCGACATAGATATCAGAGGACATTCAATAGCTGGAGCTAGCTCTCGATCTCTTTATCTTACTCGCTCTTGCTCATCCCTTCCACCTTTGTTTTTAAGACCACTCACGCTGTTGCAACCGCTAGGATCAAGATCACAATGACGTGCAATGTGACCGGGCTTCCCACATTTGAAGCATTTGATAAATCCGCCACTCCGCTTGTGCGATCCTTTCAGCGCCTCTAATATTGCGTCTACCCACTTTGGCCTTTCTACTTCCACACGGCGTGCTTTGAAAACTGGCTTACACAGAAGCGACGTTGTTTCCTGAATTAGAGCATGTGCTACCGTTTCTGCGAATGTTGGCTTTGGGTTTGCGTATGTAGCTCGCCTTGTTTCGATGTCCCGTATGCCATTTATAAAGCTCTGAATCTTTACCCTTTCAGTGTATTCCACGGGTGCGTCCGCATGCGCTGTGCTAAATGTGCCAGCCTTTCAATATCCGACGCAAACTCCTGCAATGTCTCACCAGACTTCTGGAAGCGGTTCAGTAACTCCATTTGGTATATCTGTCTCCTATGCTCAGTTCCGTATCGTCTCTCTAGAGCACCGATCAATGCTTCATAACAATTCCGTTCGCCCTCTGGAATGGTTTGTAAAATCTCAGCTGCAGGTCCCTTCAATGCCATGAAAAGTGCAGCAACTTTATCTTCAGCATTCCAGTTGTTCACTGCTGCGGTCTTCTCAAACTGTAGCTTAAAGGCCTGGAAAGGAACAGAACCGTCAAAGGACGGTGTTTTTACCTTTGGATTACTCGCAGAAACTGCTGGGCGATTAGGTTGCAACTGCTCCATACGACCTTTTAAATCATCGACTTCTGCCTGAAATTGGGCGATTTTTGTATCCTGTGATTCCAGCTTTGACGATATACGGACTTCCTGCTCTTCAAGTTGTGTAGAGATCTGAGATGATATCTGGCTGAAATTCGTGTAGACATTTCGGATATGCGTGTCTCTTGCGCTTCCAGTTGAGATGCCAAATATGTCTTCTATTCTTCCAATTGTGATCTTTTATTTGTCTTTTATTCTGCCAGTTGAGATGTTATATTTGTCTTTTGTTTTGCCAGTTGAGATGACATTTGTGACGACATTTCTGAAATGCGAGCCTTCTGCGCTTCCATCTAGGTTGCTAAACGTGTCTCCTGCGATTCCAGCTGAGATGCCACAGTCGATGTTTGAGAAGTTATTGCAGCCAATATCATGTTCAAGTCTGTGCTCGTAACTGTCTGCGATGTTTCGTTTTTCTCTTAAATTTTTGTTGTTGTCTCGTCGACATCAAGATAAAAGACATACTCTTCCACGTTAATTCCTTCTGCTTCCATTGCCTCTCGTAGTCGTGCCTGAAGTTCGAGTTTAATGCCGGTTGTATTCAATCCACGGCTCTCCAACTCCTTCTTCAGTTGATGGATCTTCAATTCACTGACTTTTGCCATGTCCTTGTTGTCCTCTGGAATTTATTCAACAATTCCTCTTCTGAAACCAATTGTAACGAATTTACTTGCAAATCCTCTTATTTGCAACCTTCTTCTAAGTTCGAATCACTAAACTGTTAACTCCAATATTTAATAATGCAAAATGGCCTTTATTAAAGAACTTCACAATAAATAATCATTGTATTGCCCGACAGATAGCGTGCTTGAACGAAACTGATTCTTGCGCCTCTACCGTTGGTGTTTTATACTCTGTGATATCCTCGTTGCACTTTTTGGCGCTTCCAGATTTTAGCTAGTTACTGCCATATAATAATTATAACTACAGATGCACGTGTATAGCTTCTCATATGCGCGTGTATTTGTGAGCGACACTTCCACAATTACAATTGAATACTTTTGGGAGCATCTCAGATAAGATATCTGCATGTGTTTGTGCATCTCTTCTCCGCTGCGTGTACGTACATATGTGTAGACATAATGATTGAATTATTGATGTGCGTACAGTCACTGCTTAGCATCGGCTTAGAGATGGCAATACCCCTTAGTGTTGCTAATATTCATAACAGTATGTAAGAAAAAGGCTGTAATTGAATTTAAAGTAACCTAGTAACGCAGTTATATATTAATTGATGTAAAAATTGTGTAACAATTTTGTTTTGGAAAAAATAAAGAATAAATAAATATCGGGCACAACATGCACACACACCGAACGAGCGCCGTGTGCAAGTACGCAGATTAATAATACCGGGGCTTAGCCCAAGGTAGTGCAGGTCAAAAGACCAAAACTCGAGAATACCAATACGTAACACGATTGCACGAAGTAGGGAGGGGAGGGGGGGACTGTAATGCCGCTTTCAGTAGCATCACAAGTATTTCATATAGTTATCACTATATACGCACATACGTCTCACTGTAACAGCGATCAGTAAGCGAATGCAAGGCACAAGAGAATATGCAAATCATCACTAGCAAGCATTTCATTCGCGCGCCCATCGCCTAGCACAAGTGCGCTAAACTTCTCATTTACTTTATATCTACTTATATTTAAGTAGAAACGGTTTGTACTTATTGATGATCGTAAGTGCGACCTACGATGAGGTTTGTACCACAATTTAAGCGAACACTTAAATCTCCTTGCCCTGCACAGGTCCTCCAGTTGCGTTGTATTAGTGGTGATTTTGGGCACCAACTACTTTTGGTGTGTCCGGAGACTGGGTAGCGAAGGAATCCCATTCCTTCCTCCCCTTCCACCAGATACTGGTGCGTCCACAGCTTCCGAGCCTGGCCACCGAATACATTTTTAGGGGGAATCGCGCCAAGCGTGCGTCGATTTTACCAACCATCGGTTGCTAGAGAATCGATTCACCGCTGCGATTCGAAGGTGCCTGCATCCATCCACCACCTCACCCACCAATCCACCGCCGTCCACCAATCAACTACCAGCGGCGATTTCACCAACCATAGGTTGGTTGGAAACCGACCCGCCACCATCCACTAATCCATCCGCTGCCCAGCGTCAGTTTCACCAACCACCGGTTACTTGGGAACCGACCCTCCGACATCCGACAAATCCACCGATCCGCCGACCAACGACGATTTCATCAACCATCGGCTGCCTGGAAATCTACTCACCGACATCCACCTACCCCCCGACGTCCACCAACCCACCGATTCGTCGATCGCCATCCAAATTTGAAAAAATTGTTTAAAATGGGCGTGGCGCCGCCCAATTGTGATAAAATCAATTTTACAAATATTATTAATCATAAATCAAAAATCGTTAAACCTATCGGCAGAGAGTTTGCCTTTACTATAAGGAATGCTTTGAAGAAAAATTAACGAAATCGGTTAAGGAACACGCCCACTTTTATATAAAAGATTTTTAAAAGGGTCGTGGACGAATAAAATAAGCTATATCTTTGCAAAAATGGTATTTTATTTCCCAATTGGATTTATAACAATAAATAGGAAAAACTTCAAATTTAAAAAAATTGGCGTGGCACCGCTCCTTTTATGACTAAGCAATTTTCTGTTTCGGGGGCCATAACTCGAAGAAAAATTAGTTCTGAATAGAACCATATGTAATGTATTATTGCGCAGCCTTGTAACACTATTAAGCACACAAAACAAATAACAACAGCATTTCAAGTGTACAGGTGGGTATGTAATGTTCGGTTTCACCCGAACTTAGACTTCCTTACTTGTTAAAGTAGATTTACGTTAATATGACCGCCGTTTTGACTAGCTTTACTTGGATTATATCTGAAAATTTACTAACCCTTTACTGAAACATTTCTTTAATTCAAATCAACTAACATTTATTTTATTCAAAATTTTTAAAATATATTACATTATTTATAATAGTTGTAAATTATTAACAATTGTTTTTGTTTTTATCGGCCTATTGATAAATGATTCAAGGTTCGATTCGAGCTCAAGGCCTGAACAATAATTTTTTTCTAATGATAATTATTGTTATTTTTTAATATTTTTAATAAATATCGTCGTTGGTCGGCGGATCGGTGGATTTGTCGGATGTCGGAGGGTCGGTTCCCAAGTAACCGGTGGTTGGTGAAACTGACGCTGGGCAGCGGATGGATTAGTGGATGGTGGCGGGTCGGTTTCCAACCAACCGATGGTTGGTGAAATCGCCGCTGGTAGTTGAATGGTGGACGGTGGTGGATTGGTGGGTGAGGTGGTGGATGGATGCAGGCACCTTCGAATCGCAGCGGTGAATCGATTTTTTAGCAACCGATGGTTGGTAAAATCGATGCACGCTTGGCGCGATTCCCCCTAATAATGTATTCGGTGGCCAGGCTCGGAAGCTGTGGACGCACCAGTATCTGGTGGAAGGGGAGGAAGGAATGGGATTCCTTCGCTACCCAGTCTCCGGACACAAAAATTAGTTGGTGCCCAAAATCACCACTAATACAACGCAACTGGAGAACCTGTGCAGGGCAAGGAGATTTAAGTGTTCGCTTAAATTGTGGTACAAATCTCATCGTAGGTCGCACTTACGATCATCAATAAGCACAAACTGTTTCTACTTAAATATAAGTAGATATAAAGTAAATGAGAAGTTTAGCGCACTTGTGCTAGGCGATGGGCGCGCCAATGAAATGCTTGCTAGTGATGATTTGCATATTCTCTTGTGCCTTGCATTCGCTTACTGATCGCTGTTACAGTGAGACGTATGTGCGTATATAGTGATAACTATATGAAATACTTGTGATGCTACTGAAAGCGGCATTAGAGTCACCCCCTCCCCTCCCTACTTCGTGCAATCGTGTTACGTATTGGTATTCTCGAGTTTTGGTCTTTTGACCTGCACTACCTTGGGCTAAGCCCCGGTATTATTAATCAGCGTACTTGCACACGGCGCTCGTTCGGTGTGTGTGCATGTTGGGCCCGATATTTATTTATTCTTTATTTTTTCCAAAAAAAAAAAAATTGTTACACAATTTTTACATCAATTAATATATAACTGCGTTACTAGGTTACTTTAAATTCAATTACAGCCTTTTTCTTACATACTGTTATGAATATTAGCAACACTAAAGGGTATTGCCATCTCTAAGCCGATGCTAAGCAGTGACTGTACGCACATCAATAATTCAATCATTATGTCTACACATATGTACGTACACGCAGCGGAGAAGAGATGCACAAACACATGCAGATATCTTATCTGAGATGCTCCCAAAAGTATGCAAATGTAATTGTGGAAGTGTCGCTCACAAATACACGCGCATATGAGAAGCTATACACGTGCATCTGTAGTTATAATTATTATATGGCAGTAACTAGCTAAATTCTGGAAGCGCCAAAAAGTGCAACGAGGATATCACAGAGTATAAAGCACCAACGGTAGAGGCGCAAGAATCAGTTTCGTTCAAGCACGCTATCTGTCGGGCTATACAAGGATTATTTATTGTGAAGTTCTTTAATAAAGGCCATTTTGCATTATTAAATATTGGAGTTAACAGTTTAGTGATTCGAACTTAGAAGAAGGTTGCAAATAAGAGGATTTGCAAGTAAATTCGTTACAATTGGTTTCAGAGGAGGAATTGTTGAATAAATTCCAGAGGACAACAAGGACATGGCAAAGTTCAGTGAATTGAAGATCCATCAACTGAAGAAGGAGTTGGAGAGCCGTGGATTGAATACAACCGGCATTAAACTCGAACTTCAGGCACGACTACGAGAGGCAATGGAAGCAGAAGGAATTAACGTGGAAGAGTATGTCTTTTATCTTGATGTCGACGAGACAACAACAAAAATTTAAGAGAAAAACGAAACATCGCAGACAGTTACGAGCACAGACTTGAACATGATATTGGCTGCAATAACTTCTCAAACATCGACAGTGGCATCTCAGCTGGAATCGCAGGAGACACGTTTAGCATCCTAGATGGAAGCGCAGAAGGCTCGCATTTCAGAAATGTCGTCACAAATGTCATCTCAACTGGCAAAACAAAAGACAAATATAACATCTCAACAGGCAGAACAAAAGACAAATAAAAGATCACAATTGGAAGAATAGAAGACATATTTGGCATCTCAACTGGAAGCGCAAGAGACACGCATATCCGAAATATCTACACGAATTTCAGCCAGATATCATCTCAGATCTCTACACAACTTGAAGAGCAGGAAGTCCGTATATCGTCAAAGCTGGAAGCACAGGATACAAAAATCGCCCAATTTCAGGCAGAAGTCGATGATATAAAAGGTCGTATGGAGCAGTTGCAACTAAATCGCCCAGCAGTTTCTGCGAGTAATCCAAAGGTAAAAACACCGTCCTTTGACGGTTCTGTTCCTTTCCAGGCCTTTAAGCTACAGTTTGAGAAGACCGCAGCAGTAAACAACTGGAATGCTGAAGATAAAGTTGCTGCACTTTTCATGGCATTGAAGGGACCTGCAGCTGAGATTTTACAAACCATTCCAGAGGGCGAACGGAATTGTTATGAAGCATTGATAGGTGCTCTAGAGAGACGATACGGAACTGAGCATAGGAGACAGATATACCAAATGGAGTTACTGAACCGCTTCCAGAAGTCTGGTGAGACATTTCAGGAGTTTGCGTCGGATATTGAAAGGCTGGCACATTTAGCACAGCGCATGCGGACGCACCCGTGGAATACACTGAAAGGGTAAAGATTCACAGCTTTATAAATGGCATACGGGACATCGAAACAAGGCGAGCTACATACGAAAACCCAAAGCCAACATTCGCAGAAACGGTAGCACATGCTCTAATTCAGGAAACAACGTCGCTTCTGTGTAAGCCAGTTTTCAAAGCACGCCGTGTGGAAGTAGAAAGGCTAGAGTGGGTAGACGCAATATTAGAGGCGCTGAAAGGATCGCACAAGCGGAGTGGCGGAGTTATCAAATGCTTCAAATGTGGGAAGCCCGGTCACATTGCACGTCATTGTGATCTTGATCCTAGCGGTTGCAACAGCGTGAGTGGTCTTAAAAACAAAGATGGAAGGGATGAGCAAGAGCGAGTAAGATAAAGAGATCGAGAGCTAGCTCCAGCTATTGAATGTCCTGTGATATCTATGTCGCAAATTGGAAGGACATCAAGCAGTCTTACCGTCAGAGGGAATGTCGATGGCACGGACCGTGTACTGACTGTATATACTGGCGCATCTCATTCCTTGATTCGATCTGATTTGGTCAACAGGAGAGTAAAGCCAATACCTGGAGCAAGGTTGGGAAGATCATGGTTCTGCACAAATTCGATGTGGCGGAGATCGTTGATGAAGTCATATTGGGAGTGGACTTCTTGGTTGACCATGACATTAAAATCGATATGCAGAGAAGGGTGATGCGTTATGAAAACCAGGATGTGCCACTTAATTTCAGTTTGGAAAAAGGGTTCAGCTGTAAGTGGGTGCTGGTGGAAGAGATTCGACAGAGACCACGGGGACAAGTTGGGGACAGTTGATCAAGCAAAGGTTGATGGAACAAATGGGCCAAACAAATCAAAACCGAAGGTGCCTGTGAGAGAAACACTGGCATTGAAAAGCCCTAACGGATGCACCAAAACGAAGGAAAGAATTTCGCAGAAAGAATGCAAGTGTGGTTTCAAGCCAGGGCACACTACTGTTGTGAAGCGTCGGAACGATACTGATTATGCAAAGCAAATCCGTCCAGCGCAAGCTCTACGAAGTAGTTCATTGGCCAAACAACAGAGTGTGAAGCAACGAACCAGGGTAATGAGTAGTAAGATGAAATGCAGGTACAATGAGAACAATAATTCGGAAGGTTTCTTGAAGGGAGATTTGGTACTACTATACAACTCTTACCGGCGGCAAGGTGTTCCATCCGAATTTCGGTGCAGTTTGGAAGGCCCGTACAAAGTTGTGAAGAAGGTCAGTGATACCATGTACCGCATACAAACCATTGGGAAACCACGAAATAGAAGAGTGGTACACTTGGAGATACTAGCGACGATTAGATCGAGACAGGACGATCAGACTTAGGTGGAGGGCAGTGTTACGAATATTAGCAACACTAAGGGGTATTGCCATCTCTAAGCCGATGCTAAGCAGTGACTGTACGCACATCAATAATTCAAAAATTATGTGTACACATATGTACGTACACGCCGCGGAGAAGGAATGCACAAACACATGCAGATATCTTATCTGAGATGCTCCCAAAAGTATGCAATTGTAATTGTGGAAGTGTCGCTCACAAATCCACGCGCATATGAGAAGCTATACACGTGCATATGTAGTTATAATTATATGGCAGTAACTATGTAAATTCTGGAAGCACCTAGAAGATGCAACGAGGAAATCATAGAGTATAAAAGCACCAACGGTAAAGGCGCAAGAATCACTTTCGATCAAGCACGCTCTGTCGAGCAATAGTAGAGTTACTTATTGTGAAGTACTTTAATAAAGGCCATTTTGGATTATTAAATATTGGAGTTATTTATTCAACAGTTTAGTGATTCGACTTTGCAGAAGGCTGCAAATAAGAAGATTTGCAAGTAAATTCGTTACTTATTTTTTATTTATTATTATTTCATCATCAGTACGCTTTAGGCATGCTGCGCTAACTATTAGCTATACAGCGGTGGTTTGTTTGACTAGCAAATTTACTACTTCTATTCCTTTTTACCAACTATATTTATTAAAAATATTAAAAAATAACAATAATTATCATTAGAAAAAAATTATTGTTCAGGCCTTGAGCTCAAATCGAACCTTTAATCGTAAATTATTAACTATAAGTCATAAGGAAGGAACAGTTTTTCAAGTCTTGTTAGTGAGCCATAAATACAAATTTTTCTGTATGCGATTGTATGCATACATACTTAAGGGAAACTTAAATTAATTAATTAATGATATAGAAAACTATGGATATGGTGAAAGAGAAGAACTGACAGAACTATTGGTTGCAAGCAGTAAACCATCAAATGGCGAGTAGGCAACTCAGTGAGTAACTTTATTTATAATTCGCCAATTTAAATGCTTCACCTTTTTTATTTTAGTTTAGAAAGTTGAAATTGAGGTTCGCAAGTTACAAATGAAGCTCAAAAATTTTAATTAAAGTTAAGACATTTGAAGTTCAGAAAACTAAAATTCGAGCTCAGAATATCTATTTTTAGTTAAGAAAATTAAAATTGAAGTTCAGAATTTCGTTTTGTAGTTCAGAAAATTATAATTGAACTTCAATTGTACTTTTCTGAACTTTATTGTAATTTTCTAAACTTCAGTTGAAATTGCTTCAATTGTAATTTACTGAATTTCTGTTGAAAATTCTGAACTTCAACTGTAATTTTCTGAACTCTAATTCAAATTCCTGAGCTTGAATTTTAAATTTCAATTGCAACTTTCTGAACTAATCCTGAAAAAGGTGTGGTAACACATTTTTTTACATAATATGAACAATTCAATATTTTCTGAGGCAGATAAATTGGTGAATTGCCTACCAGTGGTGGCGCTTCTCTATATCATTAATATAACAATATCTTTTTAATAATTTAATTAATAGGAAAATAAACTTTTTCCCTTTACATTTTAGAGCTGTGTACAAAAGTATGTAATTTTACATATCACAACCTAAATCAAAAAGTGTTGCAATTCATAATCAGAATAGCTTTGTGTTGAATGTGGATTTATACAACAAAAATAACAAAATTCTTAACAAAACCAGGCTAAACGAAAACACTGACTACCAAACAACATTAGTTATTTCACGATGCTTTCATGGATCTATTTACACTTAAATACCGATGTAAAATTTTTTAAAATTGTGGAATTTTTAATTCAGGATGCGATATATACATTCAGTGGAATAACTCTACATTCAGGGTACTTTATGCAATTTTCACCAAGGTTTCCTTACTGTTTTTTCGTGATTTTGCAATAATAACCGTATGTAGGTACTCATAGTAATTTTTTGTTTTGAATTATGTGATTGAAATATTTTTAAGGACCATTTAGTTCATGATATTGCTACTTTCAGTTCAATTCATCAGCAAATATTCATATTGATATAATTTTTTGATGTTATACATCTAGCTTATAAATTTTGGTTAAAAAGTATTGACAAATTCGTTGCAATTAAATTCCTTTAAAAATCTTTGCAAACTTTACGCGGTTGTTGAATATTTTTTAATTAGAGCATAAAAAGCTTAGAATAGGAACGTAGGAAAAAGCTTAGAATTATTAGGTTCTTAGATACTTTTTAATCAAGATTATTTCAGTGTTGTTTTTTTGTTGTACAAATTCGTTGCAAATTAAATTGCTTTGAAAATCTTTGAATAAGAATATATGTAATTAATATAACAATTAACTTCCCTTTGGTATGTTATGGCTCCGAAAACTATCAGAGGGATACCGCAATAAGCAAAAATATGTAGATTAACCAAAGAGGATAAATATAATAAAAGCCATCAGTCTGCTACGAGTGGCAAGTAACTCGCTGAAAATAAAAAAATTTACGGCGAATGTTTTCTAAGAGGAAAATTTTTCAATTGTCTCGAATTTATCCATGCGGTGTAGGCAGCTTGTGTAACTGTGATTTTTGGAAAGAGAATTAATTAATTAATTAAATACAGTCGGATAATTAAAAACACAAATACCCCGCGAAAATGTATAGAAGACATTGTATGCACATCTCGCAAAAAAAAAAAAAAAAAAACCAGCGACTACCTCTTAGAAAACATCGAGCAAATGACTGCGAGTAACAAGTGACGTCTCTAATCATAACTTATCCTCTTTGGATTAACCTATGTAGGTAGGCATGTGTTTAGTCCCAATACTAATATGCATGTATTTCATACAAAAGTGCATTTCCTCAGGTAAAACACAGCTATTTAGAATTATATTTTACGATTTTTCTTTTAAAAACGTTATGTTTTAATTTTTAGTTTCTTCTTCAATTATTCACCTTGCACTTTATAAGTCAACTTTATAAAAAAAGGACTTTTGATCTTCAAATATAAATAAAACTATAACACTTTGTTATCAAAATAATACAAAATATATATTATATATGTATATGGTCATGGCCCGTTATAACAGAAGCGCGTCCGCGATTGCAGGTTGTTAGTACTTGACTGCTTATTGGAAAATTGTTGATGCGCCTCTTCGTTGGCGCCTTTCCACTCGCCGCGCAAGTTACATACCCTCTTACTATTAAGACTATGTACAGTTAGCTAATATAAACATACGTAGCACTCATTATTAATTTTATTTATTTTTCTTTTGTATATTAAAAGCTTCCGCTGTTAATACCATGTAAGCATTAAAGTCTGCTGTATTTCATTGTACCTACATATGGCAGAAAGAGAACTTTCGTTACTATTAACATTAATTCACAAATATTAGCTACACTACCTTTTCTTCAGCTTTCAAATTTTAGTTTTTAGGATACATACCTGTTGAAATTGTTCTATATGAAATATATAATGAAATAAACGTCATTAAGAAAACTTTGTCGACCAATTAATCTACTTGTTAATAAAGAATATTTAAACCAGTTCGGTTAAAAGTACTAAAGTGCGATTTTGAATAAAAATACTTTTAAAAGTATTAAATAACTTTTTGTGCTAAAGAATTGTGTTGAATATGCATGAGCGTATTCCATTTGTGGCGCATAGTGATGGACGATATGGCTATTTTGAGCTATCAGTGAAAATAGATATGGCTATTTTTGAATCACGGCTTTTTTTTTATAGCTATAGCGATCGCTTTATTTTAACAAGCGCTTCTATACAGAAGATATGATGGGCGATACAGCGATTTTGAGCTATCAGTGAATATAGATATGGCTATTTTTTACAGCTATGGCGATCGCTTTCATTTATCTTTGATAAGCGAATCTGCAATTATTTGTATACTTGGATATAAAAAATTAATGTTTAAGTTTGTTTACCGGAGTAGATTGAATGTTATACATTAATTTAATTTAGTATACAGAATATATGAACCAAAGTTGGAATAAAAAACAAAAATATGTACCTTTCATTGTAAACTGATGTAATGTGAAATTCTAATTTTCTGAAATATTATTAACTAGCTTACGATAATATGTTCAGTCTCGTATTACACCCATTGAGATGAAACTAGCTGAAATAGATGTCTATGCATCTTTGTTTTATAAATTTTGCTAATTGAAAATGCTTTTATTTTTAAATGTAAGATTAATCAACTCGAAATAAATCTGTATATGTAACACCATAAAAACATGATTTATTTACTATATTATACTACACCGATGTATTCAGAAATACTCCGTATGAATTTATTCTGAAAGTTGTATTTGGCTGCATAATATTTGTATAGTAAAGTGAATCAATTTTTAATGAAAAATGCAGAGGAAAAATATAGCAAATTCTTCAAACTATTATAAAAATATCCTTTAGCAGAAAATTAGCCACCGACTTCAGTGCCCTAGAAATTAGCCAGAGAATTCAACCATATACAAACCATATGACAAAGCTTGAATTGCATTCTCCCAAAAAACTTAAATTTTATGGCTTTGTGGTTATAAGTAACCATTAATTCGCCCTTAACTTATGAATAACACATGAATTAGTTTCATGTCCGAATCAGTTTTAGCAAGCGTAAAATATGCTATTGTTTCGTTGTTTAGGCCAACGTCCCACCTTATTTCTATACCCTCCTGTGTTTGCGATTCTTTTAAATGTTTATCGTATTCTGTTTCTAGGCGCACAAGTGGACCAAAAACTTTCTCGTATTGATAACCATCTTCATAACGCAATAACACTTGTGATGGTTCATTATCTGTACCTGGTTTCTCTAAATCCTGAAATGTTGCATCAATATTTTCCTTCCATAATTCCTCTAATTTTTTATTTGTGCTGCTGATATTTGTCGGGCACGCCACTGCTCTTGCTCGGTAGGCACCTTAACCAACCACGGCAAAAACGAACGGTCAGTTATAAGTGGCTTCCATTGTTCTTGATCTCAATTCATATTTTTCAAAGGGTTTTGCGCTGCACATGGTTGACTAAAACTTGAATTTATACGTTTAAATATACCTTTTAATATTTACTCCATTTTCAGCTTACCGGCATAACAATAGATTCCTGTGCTGTGCTTGTGCTGGAATGAATCCTAATACCAATACATACATACGCCACACGAGTAACATTTTTAGTACTGTTTCTCCAAGTGGACCTTCAGAATGTAGGGTGACTTCGCTATGTTTAGCCCTCACCGAAAGATTAACAATTTGGGATCCAGATGTGCTTCCACGCCCATTGCAAAACCATTTTTTGCAATTATTGCACATCACTTCGTCGTCGAAATTGTTGTTGCACAAGTTTTCCTTGTTCCGTTCGCCGTGTCCACAATTTCTCTGCACAAAAAGCACACTTTTTTGCCCTTATTTTTTCGTTGTGCAGTTCTTACTATCCCCATTTTCGACAATAGCTGGCAAACTTTTGTAAAAGCATATTTTTTCCAATTTTCGAGAAAATTATTCCTTTTTGTATCCAATAAACTTTTTTAACCAGTCGGAAAGTAAAGAACACAGATGAGTAGTGATGAACGATATTTGACTATCGATGATTGCATCCCCGCTATCACTATTAGTATTAGAATTTCATGCTGAAGGAAAATCGCCAATCGCTATAATCGTTATTGGCGATATTCTGCCAGAGGTGATTGTCATTCAAAAGAATCGAATGAAGGAAAATCGCCAATCACTGATATATTTGGATTGCAATAGCTATAGCTATTAGCGATTTGTCAATAGCGGCGATGCAATCACCAATAGCGAAATATCGTTCCATCACTAGTGGCGCAGTCTTAATCCGTTATTTTCAGACATTGAAAGTGAACCGTTTGCCCCTTGTATACTTGTGCAAGAACAGCACATTCTTACGTATATTTTTATGAACAATAAAGGACAAATTTTGTTTGACAAGAACCGAGAATTACCATATATGGAAGAGTTGGTGGAGGAATTAAATCAAAAGCTAGCTGCAATGGAACTAGCTCTTAGCCAACAACAATCTGTAATTGCGCAACAACAGCAACAAATAGATATGCAACAACAACAACAAATAGATATGCAAAGGCAACAGCAAGTGGTGCAAAATCAGGTTTTTCAACTAAGTCCTAAAGATGGTTTACATCAATTTCGTAACATTAAACCGGTAGATTGCACTCAACCAGTATATTCCTTTTTCAAGTCCGTTGAAAATGTACTACAGCTTTGTGGAAATAATGTAGTTGACACGGTTCGGAATTCAAATTGTAAGAAACGATAAAATTTTGGGAGATGCTGGCAAAAGTATTCAGGAATTGGAAGACGACGCTGATTGGAATCGGATCAAATTGCACTTGAAGCAGCATTTCAGACCACGACGAACATATGGAGAGATTTTTAACAGTTGTAGAGTAGTAAAAGTAAGCACATTAAGAGAATCATTCAGTTTTTTCGAAAAGGCTAAATTCGACCTAAATGAACTTTACGAGATTGATGGTAAAGAGTCAACACTTTACTCTCCCCAAAATATCAATAGGGATCTAGTCGATATTTTACTAGAAAAAATTTATGCTCCTATTAGAGCACATAATATAGAGAGCAATTATTTGAATCAAGTTATTTTAAGATATATGAATTTAAAACTGCTGGATGATACCAGGTGCATAGATTTCAGGTATAGAAAACAACAAATTAAAATTAAAAGCAATACGAATTTAAATCAGCAATATGAAAGAGAAAATGTTCACACTTCGCTTGGAAAAAATAGTATTGTAACGAATATTAGCAACACTAAGGGGTACTGTCATCTCTAAGCCGATGCTAAACAGTGACGTGAATGCACATCAATAATTAAATCATTATGTCCACACATATGGATGTAAATGCAGAAAGACGTAGCGCGGAGAAGACGTAGCGGAGAAGCAACGCACAAACACATGCAGATATCTTATCTGAGATATGCAATTATAATTGTGGAAGTGTCGCCCACAAACACACGCGTATATGAGAGCTATACACGTACATCTGTAGTTATAATTATAACAGATAACCAACTAGTAGATTCTAGAACAGAAACGCCTAGAAAATCAAAGAGTACAAAAGGCAGCAAAGGTAGAGGCGCTACAATCAGTTTCGATTAAGCACGCTATCTGTCGAGCAATACCATTATTACTTTAAAGAACTTTAATAAAGGCCATTTTGCATTATTAAATATTGGAGTTATTTATTCAACAGTTTAGTGATTCGAACTTAGCAGAAGGTTGCAAATAAGAGGATTTGCAGTAAATTCGTTACAATTGGTGTCAGAAAAGGAATTGTTGAATATATTCCGAAGATTGGGAATACAACTTGGACATGGCAAAGTTGAGTGAATTGAGGATCCAGCAACTGAAAAAGGAATTGTAGAACCGTGGATTGAATGCAACCGGCAACAAGATCGAACTTCAAGCACGGCTACGAGAGGTAATAGAGTCGCAAGGAATTGATGTGGACGAGTATGTTGTGACCTCCAGCTGAATCTCCAGAAAAGTCGTTCTCCTTGCGTGCACGCACGCTATCACGCACAGGCACTGCCATTATTTTCAACCACAGATTTTATTTAGTTTACTAGCGTTCTTTTTATTTGTTATGTTCCAGTTTTATAAAAAGTACATATGAATATAGTTTTCACATTAGTTTTGGTTTCTTTTATTAAAAATCCAATCACTCGTTTCACTTTAGTTTTTCTTCAACCGCGTTCGCCAAGTCCAAATATATATATGCTAAAAAATGATGGCCGCCTTTTTCTTTCTTTTTGCCGACCTCCCCGTTTCCAACTTGTTTCAACACCTGTTGTCCATTCACAATAGACAACAGGGTTGCACCAAGTGGGAAACAGGGTGAAATCATAAGGCTGCTGTTACACCATCCCCCTTTTCGAAAAAAGTTTGAAGTCGACAAGTTGATCAGGTTTGTCGGCTTCAACCTTTTTTGGTGGTGAATGGAAAATAAACAAAATGGTAAAAATTTGGACTTTGGTGCCGGTATATCTAAGTTATTTTATTTTTAGTTACATTTATTTATATTCTAACCTACATATTTACATATACGAATAGTAGTAGCTTACATATTTTTGGTTTTTGTTTTTTTTTTTTTTGTGTAAGTTAACATAGTTAATTTAAATGCATTTAATGGTATTTACATGTACTACGCTTATTCATTTATCGTAAGCCTACCTCTTTACATATGTGAATATTAATAACTTGTAAAAAAAAATTTTTTGTAATTCAAATTCATTTTAATAGGTTTTGTGTATTAACTTATACGTACATTCTCTATTTGTTTATTTTACTTACAATACGTATTGTTTCCGATCGTTTGGAATATTTTTATTTAAATGTGCTTTCCTTAAACTAAGTATGGTTCTAGAGTATGATAAATTTTGGTTTAAATTTGCTTTATTAGCGAAATGAAAAAATAAAAAAATCTTTTTTTTGACTATATCAAAATGAAATTGGGTACATCCGATTGTATTTATCTAGGTACTCCTCTTATGCGGTTTTTATGTACCGTTTTGTATTTATTATTTTCATTATCAAAAATGGTTACATTTACACCGTCTATATCTGTTACTAGATATGGGCCCTGATATATGTTTTTATGTTTTTCCCGTGGTTCTTTTTGAACTAAAACCATATCATTTATGTTTACTACTATTGGTTGTGCATTTTTGTCGTATGCATCTTTATTTCTTATTTTGTGTTTTTCTACTAACTCTTTGGCCAAGGCGTGGCATTTTTGCATTCGGTACTTTACTTCTTTTGAATAATTTTCGATATTATAAATTGGTTCAATTCTTTCGTTATTCAGTTCAGATGGCACAATGGCCTTTTTACCAAAAATTAATTCAAAGGGAGTAAGTTTATTATCGAATACCGTATTTGGCGTTGTGTTATGCCAAAACGTAAAATATCACAAATATGTATCCCAATCATCAAAGGAATCATTTAAGTACGCACGTAGGTACTCGTTGAAAACTCTATGGTTTCTTTCGACAGTTCCTACGGTTTCGTGGTGATATGGTGTAGAAAAGTTGTGATCAATATTTAATAAACTGGTTAAATCTGCAAAAATTTCATTTTTGAATTCAGTGCCTAAATCTGATTTAATGGATTTCATAGCACCGTATATTAAAATGAAGCCTTCTAATAGTGCTGACGCGATGGTTTTTGCACTTTTATCAGGTATTGATATTGTAACTAAGTATTTTGTCAGATCGCAGATTATGGTAAGCGCGAACTTATTACCATATCTCGATTCTGGCAATGGGCCTATGGTATCAACTACGACAATGTCAAAAGGTTTATTAGGAGTAGGAGTTAGAACGAGTTCTTCTTTATTTCATATTTTGACTTTATTCAGAAGACATTTTTCGCATTTCCTAACATAACTAGCTATGTCTTTTGTCATGTTTTTCCAATAAAATTTGTTTCGTAATTTGGCGTATAATTTTTTCGTTCCACAGTGACCTCCCGTGATGGGATCATTGTGATAAATTGCTAATAATTTTGATTTTTGTTCCTGATCAGTGATTGTTTCAATTGGATCCATTAAAATAATTTTTAAAAATTGCAAAAGCTTATTTCCTCTTTAAAATTTGTAATTGTAATGTATTTGAAAATTAAATCGTTTTTTGGGCCATCCTATTTCCTTAATATTAAGTTTTCCGGCTTCTTTTTCTAGCCTCGAAAGTAAAGTATCGAAATTCTTTATTTCGTTAGAAAATTCAAGATCAAGTAAAATTGTTCTTTTGTGCTTTATATGCGCGCATATTCTTAAAAATTGTTTATTGTCTTTATCATGAAATATTTCTGATCTAATACGAGGAATTTTTTTTGAAAAGTTATGATTGAATTTATCATATACGTTTAATGTTTGTATGTTTTCACATGAGTCTATATTTTCGGTAGAACTACATTTATCATTTTTCTTACTCATAGCCCTAGTTTGAACTGCAAATATATTTTTGGTTGCTTCTTTTATTTCACCAATGGTTATACGAGAAAGTGCATCCGCTCCTACATTTGATTTTCCCTTTATGTACTCTATTATGAAATTGTATTCTGCCAACTCAAGTCTGATTCTAGAAAGTTTTGAAGATGGGTCTTTCATAGTGAATAAATAGACTAAAGGCCTATGATCTGATTTTACAATAAAGTGATTTCCATAAACGTATGGTCTGAATTGTTTAATGGCAAAATAAATGGCTAATAGTTCTATCTCAATGATGGCTTTCTTTTGTTCTGCCTCATTAAAAGGTTTTGACGCAAAACATATGGGTAAATCGCTGCCTTGATGTTCTTGGCTGAGTATCGCTCCACATCCCGTCTTAGAAGCGTCTACTGTAATGGTAAACTCTTTAGAAAAATCTGGGTATTGTAATATCTTTGGTGACATTAGGGATGCTCTTAGTGCATCAAAGGCTTTATCGCATGATTCGTCCCAGTTAAATTCTACTCGTTTCCTATTCAGTCTGTTCAGAGGTGCTGCCAGAGATGCAAAGTTTGGAACAAAGCGTCTGTAGTAGTTGGCAAAAGCTACAAACCTTCTTACAGCGTCCTTGTCTGTGGGCTTAGTATAGTTACGAATTGCGTCTATTTTAGATTCGTCTGGTGACAGACCTTCAGCTGAGCATTTATGTCCTAGGAATGTTACTTCTGGTCTTAGAAAATTGCATTTACTTGGATTGAGTTTAAGGTTGAATGATCTACAAGTATTGAATACTTTAGACAAATTTTTAATGTGATGGGATTCGCTACAGCCGATGACTATGATGTCATCTACATAAAGAAAAGCTACATTAGGGGCTATTCCTGAAAATGCGATGGTCATCATCCTAGAAAACGAATTTGGTGCAATGTTCAAACCAAATGGCAATACCTTCCATCGATACGCTCCGCGATCAGTAGAAAATGAGGTTATATCGCGTGAATCTACGTGTAATGGTATTTGATGAAATCCAGAAAAAAGGTCTAAGGTTGAGAAAAATTTGGCTCTGCCAAGATTGTCTAAAATATCATCGATTCGTGCTAATGGAAATTTGTCTGCTATTAGCTTCTTTTTAACTGCGCGAAAGTCAACACACATTCGGTATGCTTTTTTGCCATTTATTTTCTTTTTAGGAACTAAGATAAGAGGACTGTTGTAGTTAGAATAGCTTTCTTCTATTAAGTCATTTTCTAATAATTTTGTAACCTGTCTGTTAATTTCTTCCCGCCGCGAATAGGGTAGACGATAGTTCTTTATATACACTGGTTCGTTGTCGGTTAACCGCAATTTCTGCTCATAAAAATTATTTAACGTCATTTTATCGTTGTCAAGCGCGAATATGTCAGCATATTGTATGCATAGATCTAAAAGTTCAGATGGTGCATCTTTTGGAATTTGCTCTTTTAAAATCGAAGTTATTTCGTTAATTTGCTTCTCATCTGACTTAGTTTTGTCGATTACGTAGACGTGATAATTAGATAAGTTTTCTGCTTTAATAGAATTTTTGTATACGAATTGTACCTCATTTGTGGTATTGATTAATTTTATGATTGGATTATTGGAATTTATAATACATCTTGCGGTAAATACGCCTTTTTGTATTTCTTGAGATTCAACGAAAAGTGGAGTTGTTGAGTGACCTAAGTCGAAAATTCGAAAAACTTCGCATCTTGGTGGTATAATACACATATCTCTTTCTGTTCCGTGTAGGATTGGCATAATGACTTTTTCTTTATTTGCCCAGAATGAGATGCTACTATTTGAATAATTTATTACACATTTGTTATAATGAAGAAAATCTTTGCCCAGTATACCGTCTGATGGGATATTGAAGTCATCTTTTACCACATGTAAGCTGTGTTCGACTAGATTATTAGAAAAATTTAGGTCTATGTTTATTTTACCCAAAGTAGCAACATAATCTGATGTAACGCCAGTGATATTGACTATTTCGTCATAGTTAATGGGAATGTGCTTATTTAAGCTTGAAATTTTAATCAGCGAAATGTCAGCTTGTGTGTCTAGTAAAAATGTACATAATTTGTTAGATCCGCTTATATGTGTTTCGATAAAATCTGAGTAATTTAGGTTTAGACAAAAAATATTTTTAATATTTATTCGTTTATCTCCTCGTCCCTCAGTGTTCGCTGCTGAGGGGCGTCCAAGTTTAAAGAGCGAACGTTTGCATTATTTCGCGTATTTGAACTTCCGGCGTTAGTATTGGTTCTTTTTTCCAGCCTATTTTGACTGTTGCTAGTATTACGCGAGTTACTATTGTTTCGATTGTCGTTGTTTTGCCTATAGTTGGTGTTTTGCCTATTTTGATTGTTATTATTGTATCTACCGTTATTATTGTTGTTGTACCTATTGAAATTATTATTGTTATTGAATCTGTTGAAATTGCTATTGTTGTTGTATCTATTATTGTTGTTGTAGTAGTTATTGCCTCTATTGTTATTGCGAAAGTTGGGTTGATTGTTAAACCTTGATCGAAAAGCTAATACCTGTCTTTCTGTAGCCTGATTGTTTTGTTCGACTATCATTTTTGCTACGACGTCTTTTGCGTCGCTAAAGGAGGTTGATGCGAGAATTGATTTCACTAAGTCTGAGCGCGTATTTAGCCTACAGACGTTTACTGACTGTTCTACTGCCATCTCGTGCGCTTTGTCTTTTGATATTCCCTCGATAATTAGATACCTCTCTAAAGCATCAGATAATTCCTCTACTCGTTTAGCAAACTCGGTTAAATTATTGTTCGTAACTTTTAGTGAAGCTATTTTCCCTGCAACGACTTTTGAATTGTCTGGCTTTATTCGACTTTTAAGAGCTTCTTTAATTTCTTGGATAGATGTTATATTTGTCGGAATTGCTTCTCTTGCTTTCCCTTCGAGCTTCGATTTAACCAATAAAATGAAAGTTGGCACAAGATCTGGATCTATACATCCTTCTACTAGTGCAATTTTATCTATGAAGAAGTCTAGCGCTAAGGGGTCACCGTTATAGTTTTCCCTAAATAAAGGCGCCCACGACACAATAAACTGTCTCTTTTGCTCTGGTGTAGCCATTATTGTTGGTTCTAGAAAATTAGTACGAGATTGGTTGGAATTTGAGAAAGTTGTTAAAAGCCCTAAAGAGTTGTTTGATGTAACGACTGGGTTATCGAAACCACAGAAGTTTTCTTGTAAAGAAATATTTTCGGTATGAGGTAAAGAACAACTTTGTTCACCGATAAGAGTGTCGAGTGTTTCCGGCTTTGATGAGTCAGAGAATCTTCTTCTTCCTCAGATTTGATTTTGTATGCGTCGAAGGATTCTTTTTCTTCCCGATCCGTATCTGATATAAAAGTGTTATCTCAGTTAAGTTTTGTAAAACATTTAATTAATTCTTCCCTACAACGTGATAAACTTTTATTCACAGCAATTGGCCTAGGTCGGTTTTCAAAATGCCCATTTACCTCTATTAAAATGTTATTATATGCCTCAACTAAAGAATTTTTATATTCATCTAACTTCTCTTGCCTTGTCGGTAAAGAACGACCTGTATGTAAAACGCGTTTTCTAATTTTAAAGAAATTTTCTCTCAATTCTTTGAATTTTGTTTCGAAATTTGACATTAGCAGAAGGAAGACTCTTACACTTGCAGCTTTGTATGCTTGGATATTAACAAATTTGAATGAAGACGAAGGCTGGAATGATTTTATAATCTAAATCGAATTGTGAAAAAGAATTTGGAATGGTTTTATACCCTAAACTGTTTGAGCTGTGAATAAGAACAAGTTTGAATGGAGGAGAGATTTCAAATGGTTTTGTAACCCAGATTGTATTAATCTAAATTGAATTGTTGCTGCAGATTTGAGACATGAATGTGAACAAATTTGAATTGAAAGGGAATATGAAATGGTTTTATCACCTAAGTTGAATTAATAATAGTGGCAAGTTTGTGTTATGAATGTCAATTTTAACTGAAAAGAAATTTAAAATGATTTTATAATCTAATTTGAATTTTGTATTGAATGTTGCAGTAGAATTAATGAATTGAATAAATTTGTTATTTATTTGAAGTTGGAGTCACTTGAGAGACAGCTGGGTTGTATTCCCTGTGAACAATGAATGTGTGTGCTACCATATACGGTATATGAGAGAGAATCCTGATCTATTTTTCCAATTTTCCAAGACAGTATTAATTTTAGACGTGATATGTTTATTGCAATTTAGTATTTATTACAATATTGTTTAACGTGACGGCCGCACCGTTGCACCAAAAAGTATTAAATTTTACGTGACGGCCGCACCGTTGCACAAAAAAAATCATTAAGTTTTACGTGACGGCCGCACCGTTTCACATAAAAATGTTTAGTAAATGAAAAAAATGTATTGCATTTCCATTATTTAATGTGTCGGCCGCACCGTTTCACAGCAAAATGTTTCTTTTTACTGTATTAAAAAACATTTTGTATTAAATGTATTTGCTTTCATCTTTTTTTTTTTATTTTTTATTTTTTTATTTTTTTTTTATTTTTATATATATATAGTTTCAAAGTATAGGATATATTACGATTTTTAATGTGTTTTAAAAGTATTAAGTGTGTTGGAAGGTAATTAAATTTTCGCAAAGCGTGTCAATATATATATGCAATCGTCGTTTTAAAATGTACTACGTATATTCTGTTTTAGCCGCGATTTATATGCAAATACATACACACCTTATAAAAATTTATACCAAATGTAGATTATTACTTGTGTATCGCCAATTTCAATTTTGTGTCAAAAAAATTCTTTTTTTTTTTGTTTGTAAATTTTATTATTAGTTGTTTGACGCAAGAAAATTCAAAGTTAGATTCAAATTTAAGTTTATATAGAGTTTATATAATGTTTAAAGTTTAGCGGACGCACCGCGTTTAATAAAAAAAAAATAAAATTTTTAAAGTGTACATATACAGAAATTAGTGGATACATAAATACATACTTATGTGTTTGCCGCTTCATCTGCTACCAGGTCGCTGCTGGTTTTGGCGCTGCTACCGTTTGTCGCTGCTGGTGTTGTGCTGCTGCTAATGATTACGTTCGTTGGTGGTGGTGGTGAACGGTTAAGCGAACGATGTAAATGGCGTGGCTTTGGTTCGGCATCACGTTATGCGTAGCGTGGAGTGAGTGCCGTTATTTAAATTCCTCTATGTACAGGCTCGCTGGTTTCGTCCAAAATTTTTAATTAAATTTTATATATTTTTTCTTTATATCTGTTGCCATTAGAATTTCGGTCATAATTGTTAGCTGGTGCATTTATTTCCGCTTTTATTAGTTGCTGTATTATAGTTTTGTAAAACTTTTAATTATTTCTGTAGTATTTAGGTGTTTTAGATTATCGATTTATTAGCTGGTACTTTTATTTCTGCTTTAACTAGACGTTGTATCATAGTTTTGTAAAGTTTTGGTTATTTCTGTAGTATTTATTTTGTAGTTTTTAGTTTACCTTTATTATCTAAAATATTATTGTTGCATTATCTCTGTTTAGTTTAGTCTTAGTGTTAGTTTCTTTTATTAAATTTCTTTTCTTCAAGTATTTAGGTTAGGGTTATTTCCGACATATTTAGATGTAGTTTTTAGGTATTTCTATTATTTAAGCGAATATAGTATTATCTCTGCTGTAATTATATTTTTTGTTTAATTTTATTAGAATTCTTCCTTTCCACGCACTGCCACTTTACATATCTTCCAGAAAGAATGTTCCCACACCACCACCTACCTTGGTCACGGTCGCCATGTGACCTCCAGCTGAATCTCCAGAAAAGTCGTTCTCCTTGCGTGCACGCACGCTATCACGCACAGGCACTCCCATTATTTTCAACCACAGATTTTATTTAGTTGACTAGCGTTCTTTTTATTTGTTATGTTCCAGTTTTATAAAAAGTACATATGAATATAGTTTTCACATTAGTTTTGGTTTCTTTTATTAAAAATCCAATCACTCGTTTCACTTTAGTTTTTCTTCATTCGCGTTCGCCAAGTCCAAATATATATATGCTAAAAAATGATGGCCGCCTTTTTCTTTCTTTTTGCCGACCTCCCCGTTTCCAACTTGTTTCAACACCTGTTGTCCATTCACAATAGACAACAGGGTTGCACCAAGTGGGAAACAGGGTGAAATCATAAGGCTGCTGTTACAATGTCTTTTATCCTGATGGGGACAAGACAACAACAAAAATTGAAGAGAAAAACGAAACATCGCAGACAGTTACGAGTACAGACTTGAATTTGGCTGCAATATCTGCACAAACACCGACAGTAACATCAATGTCGTTGCAAATCTCAGAAATGTCGTCAGAAATAACATCGAAGATTGAAGCACAAGAAACGCGTATGTCAGAAATGTCGACACAGATTACATACAAGATGGAAACTCAACTGGAAGAACGGAAAACGTATATATCATCACAGATGGAATCACAGGAGACACGTATAGCATCTCAACTGGAATCGCAGGAGAACCGTATAACATCGAAGATTGAAGCACAAGAGGCACGAATATACGAAATGTCTGCACAAATATCAGCGCAGATCTCTGCACAACTGGAAGCAAAAGAAGGACGTATTTCTTCGAAGATGGAGGCGCAAGACATAAAAATTTTGAAACTTGAGAACAAAATCGATGCCGAGATTGAAACATTGCGAGATCAAATACAGGAGTTGCAACTAAATCGCCCAGTTGTTTGAGCAAGCAATACGAAGGTAAAAACTCCATCTTTTGATGGTTCTGTTTCTTTCCTTTGTTTAAGATTCAGTTTGAGAAGACCGCAGCAGTGAACAACTGGAGTGCTGAAGATAAAGTTGCTGCACTATTCGTGGCATTGAAAGGATCTGCTGCTGAAATCCTACAGACTATTCCCAAGGGAGAGCGGAACAACTACGAAACATTGATGAGCGCTCTAGAGAGGCGATACGGAAGTGAACACAGGAAGCAGATACACCAAATAGAGCTGCAAAACCGCTACCAAAACGCTAATGCGACTTTGCAGGAGTTGGCGTCAGATGTCGAAAGGCTTCCACATTTGGCGAATTCCGACGTACCCGTGGAATACACCGAACGGGTAAAAATTCAGAGCTTTATAAATGGCATACGGGACGTCGAACCGAAGCGAGCCACATACGCAAAACCAAAGCCAACATTTGCAGAGACGGTATCACATGCATTGACTCAGGAAATTGCCTCACTATTGAGTAAACCAGCATACAAAGCTCATCGTGTGGAAGTGGAAAGACCAGATTGGGTAGACACAATTTTGGAAGCACTGAAGGGATCACAACAGAAAAATACCGGAGTTATTAAATGTTTCAAGTGCGGCAACCTAGCTCATATTGCACGACATTGCAGCACCGGTCCAAATAGCTCCAACGATGTGGGTGGCCGTAAACGCGGAGCTGAAGGAGATTAGCAAATCTCCAAGTCCACTCAATCGTTAAACTAAAGCGACAGCTGGCTCACTCAATTGAATGCCCCATAATCTCTATCTCGCAAATTGGAAGAATTTCAAACAATCTTACTGTCGGAGGACATGTGGATGGAAAGGAACGTTTACTGACTGTAGATACGGGTGCATCTCATTCAATCATTCGAGCGGTTTTTGTCAACAAGAAGATAAGATCATTGCATGGAGTAAGATTGCGTACAGCCACTGGAGAAGACACCAGGGTTCTAGGTGAAGTAGCATGTGAAGTCGCAACTGGGAACGTCACGTTAGTACACAATTTTATAGTGGCAGAGATTGTTGATGAAATCATAATTGGAGTGGACTTCTTAATCGACCAAGGCATCAAGATCGATATGCAAAGCAAGATGATGCGATATAAGAACATGGATGTGCCACTTAATTTCGGCTACGAGAGAGGCTACAGCAATAAACGAGTGCTGGTGGAAGAGAGTCAGCAAATACCACCAAAATCCGAAGCAGTCATCTGGGCAAAAGTTGATGGGATTTTGGGAAGATGTCAAGAGGCTGAAGTAATAATCAATTGTGAACAGCTCCAGGAAGAGGTTTCAACTAGCAATATTGATCTTTCAGGTGACATCATGGCATGGACAGAGGGACTAGAGGAAGACTATCAGAGTAAGGCAAAGGAACTGATCCCAAAGTACGGGAACATATTTGACAAAGATGGCTCCAAACCAGGCCGCACCAACGTTGTGAAACATCAAATTGATACTGGAGATGCGAGGTCCTTCCGACAAGCTCCACGTAGTGTTCCACTGGCGAAATGGGAAGTTGTGAGTCAAATCATACAAGAAATGAGCGACAGCGGCGTCGTCGAACCATCAGCTAGTCCATGGAGCTCACCTGTGGTACTTGTGAAGAAGAAGGATGGCAAAATGAGGTTTTGCGTGGACTACCGCAAGTTGAACGACGTCACGAAAAAGGATAGCTACCCATTGCCAAGAATTGACGACACTCTGGACTCGCTCTCTGGTACGAAATGGTTTTCCACACTTGGCTTTAAAAGTGGCTACTCGCATGTGGAGGTGAAGGAGGAAGAAAAAGAAAAAACAGCCTTCAGCGTCAGAGATGGTCTTTGGCAATTTGCAGTAATGGCTTTCGGAATGTCTAATGCACCGGCTACTTTTGAGAGACTCATGGATCAGGTATTGAAAGGACTGAACTGGAAAACATGCTTGGTATACCTGGACGATATCATCGTTTTGGGCAAGAACTTCGATGAACATCTTAAAAACTTGGAGGAAGTTTTCCAGAGAATAGCTGGCGCTAGTCTGAAACTAAGTCCCAAAAAGTGTGCGCTGTTTAAACAGGAAGTAAATTATTTGGGTCACAAGGTAACGACAGAAGGTATCCGTACAGCAAATTAAAAGATAGAGGCAGTAAAGGATTGGCCAAGACCCCAGAACTTGCATGAATTAAGAAGTTTTCTTGGGCTGTGCACATATTAACGGCGATTTGTACGAAACTTTTCCAGCGTAGCCCATAACCTCCATGAGCTTACAAGAAAAAATAGAGCTTTTGAATGGAAGAAGGGGCAAGAAGTGGCTTTCCAAACATTGAAAGAGCGTTTGTGCGCTGCCCCAATGTTGGCATATCCGATTCCAGGAGCAACCTTTATTATAGATACAGATGCGAGTGGATATGTTATAGGAGGCGTTTTATCACAACTGGTCGATGGACAGGAGTAGGCAGTTGCATACTACAGCCGTTCGATTGGAAAACCAGAGAGGAACTATTGCGTTACACGGAGAGAACTGTTGGCATTGGTAGAGTGCATTAAACATTTTCACAAATATCTCTACGGCCAGCGATTCCGCGTCAGGACAGATCACGTAGCGTTGAAATGGCTTCTGCAGTTCCGTACTCCAGAAGGACAATTGGCACGGTGGATCGAGCTGCTACAAAGCTATGACTTTTCCATTGAGCATCGGAAAGGTAGTACCCATGGGAATGCCGATGCAATGTCACGAAAACCATGTAGTTTGGAATGCAAGCACTGTTCAAAGGCCGAGGCTAAAGAAGACATTATAGATGTCCGGCTAATGACTATAACGTGTGCGGATGAATGGGACAAGGAACAACTAAGAAAATGTTAGCTAGAAGATACATATCTGTCACATGTTATGCAAGGGCTCGAACAAAACGAAAGACCAAATAGAGAGGAGATGGCAGCAGAGAGTCCCATTGCGAAGTAATATTGGGCACAGCGGAACAGTTTAGAATTTATATCCGGTTGCTTGCATCGAATATGGGAGAGTTAGGATGGTCAATGCAAGGAGAAACTGATAGTTGTTCCCAGAAAGAGGATTCCTGACGTGCTCAGCGAGCTGCATAATGGTCCAAGCGGAGGTCATCTTGGAATCACGAAGACGCTCGGGAAGATTAAACAGAGATTCTATTGGGTTGGTTGCCGTTAGTCGGTCACTGAGTGGATTGCGAACTGCAAATTTTGCAGCAGAGCGAAAGGGCCCAAAACCCGAAGTCATGGCCAGATGAAGCAATATAACCCAGGTGCGCCATTTGAATGGATCGCTATGTCGCAGGTCCATTTCCTACTAGCAACTGCAACAAATATGTACTGGTAGTTATGGATTATTTCAGCAAATGGCCAGAGGTATACCCAATCCCAAATCAAGAAACGGAAACAGTAGCAGAAGTGTTTATAAACAATTGGGTTACAAGGTATGGTGTACCAATGGAGTTACATTCTGACCAAGGCAGGAATTTCGAATAAGCTGTATTCCAGGAAATGTGTAAATCATTGGGCATTCGAAAAACACGGGCAACTGCATTGCATCCTCAATCCGATGGTATGGTAGAACGATTCAATAGAACATTGGAGGAGCACTTAAGGAAAGTAGTAGACAAGTACCATAAAGAGTGGGATATCCGCATACCATTATTCTTGATGGCTTACCGATCAGCAGTGCACGAGACAACGGGCCAAACCCTGCAAAAGTAATTTTTGGCAATGACCTTAGACTGCCAGATGATTTGAAGTTTGGGGTAGATGCCAATGCGGAGAGAAATGTGAAGAAATCCTCTGGTGTATTGGAAGAAGAGCTGAGAGAAATACACGACTTTGTAAGACAACGAGCAAAGATTATGAGTGAAAAGATGAAAGCCCGATACGATAAAGCAATTAATTCGGAAGGTTTTCAGGAAGGAGATTTGGTGCTGTTATACAACCCACAACGAAAAAAAGGGTTGTCCCCGAAATTGCTGCTTAATTGGCAAGGCCCATACAAAGTTATAAAACGGATAAACGGTTTGCATACAAACCATTGGCAAACCACGAACCAAAATTAAAATGGTTCATTTGGAAAGGCTGGCAGCATTTAGATCGAGAGATTTGTCTAATCGGGACGATCAGACTTAGGTGGAGGAAAGTGTAATGAATATTAGCAACACTAAGGGGTGCCTTCATCTCTAAGCCGATGATAAACAGTGACGTTAATGCACATCAATAATTAAATCATTATGCCCACACATATGTACGTACACGCAGCGGAGAAGATGCAGCGGAGAAGCAACGCAAAAACACATGCAGATATCTTATCTGAGATATGCAATTATAATTGTGGAAGTGTCGCTCACAAACAGATTATAACAGATAACCAACTAGTAGATTCCAGAACAGAAGCGCCTAGAAGATGCAACGAGGAAATCAAAGAGTGTAAAAGGCAGCAAAGGTAGAGGAGCTACAACCAGTTTCGATTAAGCACGCTATCTGTCGAGCAATAGCAGTATTATTTTAAAGAACTTTAATAACAGCCATTTTGCATTATTAAATATTGGAGTTATTTATTCAACAGTTTAGTGATTCGAACTTAGCAGAAGGTTGCAAATAAGAGGATTTGCAGTAAATTCGTTACAGTATGTATACTTTTCTCGTATCTAATAGTAAATTAGAAAAACGTGATGCTAACGTCAAAAGTTATCAATATATAAGCAAAAACCTAATTCAGAACAACAAAATCAAAGAGATACGAATAAAGGATGCTAATAACAATTCTTCGCAAATTAGGAACAGGGAATATTCAAACAACTATAACAATTATTGTAGTAATGAGTTTGAACCAATGGATATTTCTAATGTAGACGAGGCAGTAAATTTTCATGACGGTCCCGATATTCAAATTTTCCCATAATAACAATAACTATACAAGGCGAAAAAATTAATTGTTTGTTTGACACTGGTTCCACGACTAGTCTTATAGGGCCAAACACCTTAAGCCAGTTTTCTTTTGAGAATCTCGGCAAGACATTATATTTTAGGACTATTAATGGTATAAACCAAATAAAAAAGAAAATAACCACTCCTTTTCCTAAAGAATTTAATCTATATGGGATTATTACTTGGAAAGTTACTAATATAAATAATAATAATTAACGCCATTATTGTGCAAAACGTTCTAAGGCCGCCAAAATAAATTTACAAAACGATTTTATAGAAATAAATAGCAACAAATTATTTTTCCATGAATACCCCTTTGATATTCACAGCATTTGTACGCTGAAGCCAGTGCACCCCGACATACTTAAGAAACTGAATTTGAATCACCTTAGTAGTGAAGAGCACAAAGATCTAAAAAAATTATTTTGGGTGCATGAGGACTTATTTTACAAAGAAGGCGAGAGCCACACGGCTACTCCTTGCATCCAACACGAAATCGTTACGCAAACCGACAATCCCATCTACTCGAAAATTTATAGATACCCCAAAGTTCACGAGGAAGAGATAAGTCGGCAAATAAATGATATGCTTAAGCAAAAGATCATAACCCCATATTCGCCCCCGTATAATAGTCCCTTACGGATTGTGCCCAAGGGGGATAAGAAAGCGGGATCGAAAGAATGGCGAATCGTTATTGATTATCGGAAACTGAATGAAAATACAGTTGCCGGTAAGTTTCCAATTCCTAATATAGACGGTATATTAGAAAAATTGGGAAGAGCAATATACTTCACTACACTGGACCTTGCGAAAGGCTTCCATCAAATTGTGGTGAAGCCAGAAGTCAGGAAAAAGACAGCGTTTTCGACCCCTCATGGACATTTTGCGTTCATCAGAATGCCATTTGGGCTCAAAAACGCCCCATTCACCTTCCAAAGGTTGATGAATGTAGTTCTCAAAAAGTACATAAATAGAATATGTGTGGTCTAAATGGACGATATTTTGATTTTTATTACCTCTTTGCAAGAACATTTAACAAACTTGAAACTAATATTTGAAGCATTACGGAAAGCCGGTCTTAAGATACAGGTAAATAAATGTAACTTTTATCGAAAAAAAGAGTATTTAGGACACGTCGTAACACGCGAAGGAGTGAAACCTAATGGCAACAAAATAAATGTAATCCGGATCCTTAAATTACCAACTACTGAGAAACAGATTAGGTAATTTTTAGGAATTACTGGTTATTATCGTAAATTCGTCAAAGATTACGCGAAAGTAGCATATCCTATGATCTATTATCTGAAGAAGGGAAGAAAAATTAATTCTAATGATCCTAATTATGTCTCAGGGTTTGAAAAATTGAAAACTTTAATAACGGAACATCCCATTTTACGTTATCCAAATTTTAACAAAAGGTATACAGCCCAATTCTAAACGAAAATTCCGTGCGAGTTTTTTCCCTTCTCCCATTCCTCGTATTCTAAATAAAAATTCCTTGTGAGTTTTTTCACTTCTCCCTTTCCTCCTATTCTGAACAATGTTCGAAAAAGCGGAAACCGGTTATGGGAGAAAAGTAGGTATTCAGCCCAATTTTAAACGAAAATTCCGTGCGAGTTTTTCCCTTCTCCCATTCCTCGTATTCTAAATAAAAATTCCTTGTGAGTTTTTTCACTTCTCCTTTCCTCCTATTCTGAACAATGTTCGAAAAAGCGGAAACCGGTATTGGGAGAAAAGTAGGTATTATGAATGTGAGGGAGAGGGAGATTTCTTTGCCATTTCATAGGAGTTTTTCACTTGGTTAAATTAAAGGGAATGCATCAAAATAGTTAAAGGAAATTGGTTCTTTTAAGAAAGAACACTTATTTGTATAAATTTGTGCTAAAATATGTATTTACATTCTACCACAATATTCTCACTGTTAATACAACAACAACTACAACCACAATATTCTTTATTTTAAGTCGAAAAGTATATCATAAACAACGGTAGGTCTCTTGGTATACATATTTGATGCAGCCATCCAGAAATTGCGCAAGGATTTTTTAATAAGGCTTAAATAGATTTTGGCATATGACGAAGGACAAATTCTACTAACTTGGCTGCCAGAAAATTGCTTTGCTGAATGAAAGCAGGCAACTCCGGCAGATTTGTGTTATGCGACCGTCTTCTTCTTATGTTGCGCTGTTGATTCATTACTCATTTCAGTGAATACCACATGGCATGCAATAAATACTGTGCATAAGGCTTAAATAGATTTTGGCATATGACGAAGGACGAATTCAACTAACTTGGCTGCCAGAAAATTGCTTTGCTGAATGAAAGCAGGCAACTCCGGCAGATTTGTGTTATGCGACCGTCTTCTTCTTATGTTCCGCTGTTGATTCATTACTCATTTCAGTGAATACCACATGGCATGCAATAAATACTGTGTATTGTTTATATTTTATTTCTTAATTTCCAACAAATTTGCAACAATAATTAAACTTTTCAATATTTTAAACAAAATAAGAAATGTGCAACGAAATTTCAATTGACAAAACAGCTGACTTCGAAAATTCGAAATTCCTATTCCCCAATTATTGTTCTCCCTAGGAGAACAGAGTTGGAGGAATTTTTCCGCGGGAATAAAAAAATCCGCGAGAACAAAATTCGGCGAGAATATTTAGAATTGGTCTGATTATGAATGTGAGGGAGAGGGAGATTTCTCTACCATTTCATAGGAGTTTTTTCACTAGTTAAATTAAAGGGAATGCATCAAAATAGTTAAAGGAAAATTGTTCTTTTAAGAAAGAACACTTATTTGTACAAACTTGTGCTAAAATATGTATTTACATTCTACCCAATATTCTCACTGTTAATACAACAACAACAACAACAACAACCACAATATTTATTTTAAGTCGAAAAGTATATCATAAGCAACGGTAGAGCTCTTGGTATACATATTTGATGCAGCCATCCAGAAATTGTGCAAGGATTTTTTAATAAGGCTTAAATAGATTTTGGCATATGAAGAAGTAGGAATTCAACTCAACTTGGCCGCCAGAAAATTACTTTGCTGAACGAAAGCAGGCAACTCCGGCAGATTTGTGTTATGCGGCCGTCTTCTTCTTATGTTCCGCTGTTGATGTTGCTGTGGCACCAATTCATTACTAATTTCAGTGAATACCACATGAAATGCAATTAATACTGTGCATTGTTTATATTTTATTTCTTAATTTTCAACAAATTTGCAACAATAATTAAACTTTTCAATCTTTTAAACAAAATAAGAAATGTGCAACGAAATTTCAATTGACAAAACAGCTGATTTCGAAAATTCGAAATTCCTGTTCCCCAATTATTGTTCTCCCTAGGAGAACAGAATTGGAGGAATTTTTCCGCGGGAATAAAAAAATCCGCGAGAACAAAATTCCGCGAGAATATTTAGAATTGGTCTGATAAAGTAACCACCGATGCCAGTAACTTTGCTGTTGGAGCGGTTTTATCTCAAGATGGCCATCCTATATGTTTCGTTTCGAGGACATTAAACGCCACGAGAAAAATTATTCGGCAATCGAGAAAGAGTTACTTAGCACAGTTTGGGCAGTTCAATATTTGAGGCCATATGTTTTCGGCAAGGAATTCGATTTGCAGACGGATCATCAACCGCTTAAGTGGTTACAAGTAAAGTATAGGGGTAAGGATATAAATCCACGTCTTCAAAGGTGGCTGGTCCAATTAAGAGAATATGACGCGAAAATCGAATATATTCAGGGAAAAGATAATAAAATTGCCGATTTTCTAAGCCGAATCAATTCCACTACTAACGATATTAATGTAATCAATCAGGAAAATGATAATTTTTCAACCATGGCTACCATACATTCCCAAGAGCAAGACCACAATGACCACTTCCCGATATTAGACACAGTTGTGAACAGGTTTAAAACATAAATTATTCTACTAAAGGAAAAATCAATAGAAACGGAGTATGTACTCGGAAATAAACGAATATATATACAAGAAAGTGATATTCCTGATTTTTATATCAGACATAGTTAGGCGAAACAAGCTATAAGGTAAAATAGGCATATATTCCGGGCTCAGCGATTCTGTTTACAATACCATGCAGATAAAGTTAATAGAATTATTTGAATATAGTAAAGTGCAAAATTCGTTAGATGTTCATATATGGCTAAAGTTTAAAAACACAAGAAGAAGCCATAAAACATATATCAATTTTCTATACTGGGGAATCTGGCCATTCGGGCATAATACCACATTTATAAAGTTTAAAGCGAAAAATTTATCATCCAAATTTAAAACATATCACCAGTAAGGTGATAAATAATTGTGAATTTGTTCAGCTTCAAAATATGACAGAAATCCTATAAAGAAAAAATTTCACATCACAGAAACTCCCTCAGGTAAAAATGAAATAGTTCACATAGATACCTACGTTAACTCGAAACATTCGTTTATTATTTTTCTTGATAAATTTTCCAAGCATGCTGTAGCTCATGGCGTAACGATACAAGATGTCAGCACTGGACAGCTGATTATACACTTTTTTTATTTGATTTGATACATCAACTTCCGTCGCAGAACGATTTTGACATTTGTCCATCGAATTTAAAAAAACAAAGTACATGGACCTTTTATTTATGTTTGTAGGTATGTCACCATGCTGCTACCTTGTATCGTTCCGCCATGCTGTAGCTTTTTTCCTTGAAGATAGAAATAGCATTACTCTTATAGAAAAATTAGACTGTACATCTCAGCCTTTGCAAAAATGAAAATTATCGTTTGCAATAACGTATTTGGCTCTATTAACGTAAAAGAATTTTGTAAAGAGGAAAATATAGAAATACATTTAACAAAGCCAAACAGCCATACAGGCAGTTCCGATGTTGAAAGCCTAAACAACACGTTAACTGAAAAAATCAGAGTCTTCAATTCAGAAAACAAGATACCAATAAAATACCAAATAAGTAGAGCAATAGAGCTTTACAACAACACTTTTCATTCAACTATAGAGAATACTCCCAACAATATTCATAACAACAAAGTGGACACAAGTAAAATAAACGAGAAGACCGACTTAAAAAAAAGTTAAGAAAATATCCAAAGCAAATGAAAAAAGAAAGGAATATATAGAAAATAGAAGTGAGGGGTTCGTAAAAAATTATTTAAATGTGCGACACAAAGAACAACCAAAATTTCGGAAAACTAAGTTGGCAAATGTCCATGAATCAAATATCAAAAGACCGTTTAAACGAAGTACAAGCAAATAAATCAAAACATATGTAAGCATACTGCTGGTATAAATATTGAGTAGCTATTTTTATTTAAAGTAACTCTATTCTAATGAGTACAAAATTGTTATATACGTACATACGTACATCATCATTTACATATATAAGTTACACGCATAGATACCATAATACCACGCAACAGCACACCCTACGATCACGTTGCTAAGCGTGTGACTTATTTAGTTCAATAGGATAAAGTCGCTGACGCGACACACGCGCAACCATCGATCAGGTCACCTTACGTTAGTTATGGGAATCGCACGCTAAGCAATTCCTGTCTACACGCGCGAGCAGTTCTGGGTAAAGCATGGGAACTGCAATCTAAACATTTTAGTTAGGCCAAGAAGTTATTTAAGTAAGTTGGAACGTATGTTTATGGCAGTAGTTAATTAGCGTGCAAGTGGCACGAATAAAGAAGTTGTGACGTTTAATCTGAAATCGTTCCTTGTTTCAATTCACAAGTATCTGAGGACATCCCGAGACGGGAGATAACGGCGCCAGAGCTTCGGAGTGCAGGGTTAGCATCGCGTGTGTTAAGTGAAAATTGAAAATTCCCCAATCTAACATGGAAAAGTGAAAGAGAAAGAGAGAAAATTGAAAATTCTCCAATCTAAACGCGAAAAGAATCCTCAGAGAAGACACTGGATTGTGCAGGTCGCACGTATATTTTCTTACAGTTCTTATCTTTTCAGCATACCTAATCATGAACGCCGACAAAATGAAGAAGTCGCTGACTGAAATGAATGGCGCCGTGTACGCCATCCTCGCTCAGCTGAGGAAATTCGAGGAACGCCTCAAAGGCGTAGAATCGAGAAATGCTGACCAGTCCATACAAGGACTTAGCCAAACCCAAGAGAGACTAGAAAGTAGGGTAGAAGAGGTTCGTCAGCAATCTGTCGGTAGCGAGGCAACACCAGTAGAAGAGCCTCTTGTGACTCCTCAGACGGAGGAAAATCTCAAAAAAAAGTAGCGAGGTTACCAGATTGTGTGAAAGAACTTCAAGTGTTTGATGCATCTCGGGAGCACTATACCTCCTGGATCCATAGTGTAGAACAAGTCTTAAGTGATTATAAGCCCTTTCGGCAAAAGCCAATATATATGGTAATTTTAAGGCACATAAGATTCAAGATTAGGGGAGCGGCAGATGCCGCCTTGGTGTCTCACAATATTCTAGATTCGGATTGGAAGAAAATCAAGGAGATTCTCTCCTTTCATTATGCGGATGTTAGGGATATCGAAACCCTTGATCAGCAACTTACCCTCATGACCCGGGGGTGACAAAAGTTGTCCGAATTCTATGCCCAAATCAACAAGCAATTGTCACTCATTATAAATACGATAAGCACTGATTAATATGTGTGACTTGACGACCTTGCTTCTTATGCAGAAGCCAAAATCCTTACTTGAGGCATATTCGTCATGCCTCACGTTCATGAACGTGGATCGACGAAACCCTATTTACCGCCCCCACGGGCATTAAACAGATGTGGCCGAATGTTCGGCGATTCGTACCAAACTCCATCACAGCGATATTTTCCTCGCGGCAGCACAGACTACTCTGGCACACCTCAGAATCCAGCCCGAACCATTCAAGGTACAATAATCCAACCCGCTCCAATGGGAGCTTTCAGACCGACATCAAAATCAGAGGGGGTCCATATGCTAAGCCAGAGAAAACCAGGAATAGCCACCAATCTGCGCAAAGATGTCGCAACAACAGTGACCCCACCACGGCTTTAACAGTGGATGCCGGTGCATCCTCTCAAACCCGCCAGATAGGAAATTCCAGGTTCTCTAGGTACGACGGGCCAAGGAAAAGTCAGTTTCCAACAAAATTTTCAAACAACGAAACAAACAAGAAACAAAAATTGTTTCATCTAGTGGCCGTAGACGAAGAAGAGGGAGAAGATGCCTCCAGTGAACAAAAAGATTCAACAGTTGACCAACTAAATTTTATAATGGGAGCCTCGTGTCCGGCGTACCATATTTAGAGTACGTCACTCAGGGTTAAGGTATACTAGAGTTCTTAGATGACACCGGCGCAAACAAAAACTACATTAGCGAGCGCGTAGCTTTAAACACTACCCCAGTGGAAAAACCAATCCACGTAATCTCGGCGGGGGGAAGAATAAAAATCGACAAGAAAGTTTGCGGAAACTTTTATCAGTTTGTTGTTGGTAGGGATCTGCCGACTACATTTTTTGTCCTTCACGGTCTAGAATCATTTGACGGGATAATAGGGGATGATACTCTCAGAAATTAAAGCGGTGTTAGATAGGGAGCTCAATACGCTCATCCTTAAACCTCTTAAGCGAAAGACTGCACAACGGGTTAACTCCATTAATATAGACATCCCCTTGACAACTATGTCACCGAACGTACGAAAAGCAAGTTATATGGGATACTAGAAAAGTACGAAACTTTATTCGGTCCAGTCGACCGATCCACAGAAATTCGAACCAACCTCCAGGCTGAGATAAAACAGTAACCGAAAACCTTATTTACACCAAAAGCTATCCCTATCCCGTCAATATGCGTGGAGAAGTCGAAAGACAAATTCAGGAACTGCTTTCACAAGGCATCATCCGTCCGTCAAAGAGTCCCTATAACTCCCCCCTATGGATTGTCCCAAAGAAATCTGGCTCGGATTAAGAAAATAAATACCGGATGGTCATTGATTTTAAAAGCTTAAACGCCGTAACGATTCCCGATACATATCCCATCCCGGACATCAGCGGGACTATCGCCAGCCTTGGCGAAGCTAAATATTTAACCACACTGGACTTAACGTCAGGATTCCATCAAATCCCAATGAAAAAGTGTGACATCCCTAAAACGGCATTCTCCACCATGAATGGAAAATATGAATTCCTGGGACTTCCTTTCGGGCTGAGGAATGCGCCTTCTATCTTCCAAAGAATGATAGACGATGTCCTCAAAGAATTTATAGGTCGAATTTGTTTTTTATATCTCGAGGATATAATTATCTTCAGCAAGGACGAGGCCACCCATTCGGAGGACATCGAAACAATTCTCAAACTTAACCTCAAAAAAACCCAGTTTTTAAAAAGAAGCGTTGAGTTTCTAGGTTATATTGTAACCTCCGAAGGAATCCTGCCAGATCCTAAGAAAATAAATTCGATAAGAAATCTGTTGCCACCTTCAAATCTAAAAGAGCTCAAAAGTTTTTTAGGTTTAACTTCTTACTATAGGAAATTTATTCGGGACTACGCCAAAATTGCGAAACCGCTCAATAACCTCACAAGGGGCGAACACGCACAAGTTAAGGCTACGCAGTCCAAAAAAGTGCCAATATCACTAAATAGCGACGCTCTTAGGGCATTCGATGACCTTAAGGAAATGTTGACAACCTCAGAAGTCTTAACACTTCCCAACTTCGAAAAAACCTTAAACTTAACAACAGACGCCTCAGACTACGCTATTGGCGCGGTATTGTCGCAGGACTATGATGGTAAAGACAAGCCAATTGCGTTTATATCGAGAAGCTTAACAACCACAGAGGAAGGGTACGCTAAAAACGAAAAAGAGATGCTCGCCATCGTTTGGGCGTTAGACAATCTGCGAAATTACTTTTCTGGTGCCAAGAAAATACGTATATTCACCGACCACCAACCACTAACTTTCTCTCTCAGCAATCGCAACTACAATGCTAAGCTGAAGCGATGGAAAGCCCGGATCGAAGAGTACAATTATGAACTCATCTACAAACCCGGAAAATCTAACGTCGTGGCTGATGCCCTTTCTCGTCTAAAAACCCAAGTAAACCAACTGACGGATTCAATGCCGCCCACATCCGAGGTCGGTAGTTAGAATGCAACCATGGGATCAGATTCCGATACATTCCATAGCGCAGAACAGGATAACACAGACCTGATCCCGTTCGTGGAAGTACCACTAAATGTTTTCAGAAACCAAATTGTGTTCGGGGACAGACTTCAAATCTACGAAGAACCGCACCCTGGACACTCACGCCACTACGTAGGGATAGGAAATATTAGTGAAAACGAACTAATTAGCATTTTGAAAGAAAAACTGAGCCCAAATGTCATCAATGGTATCAAAATACCGGAAGATCAGTTAGGCCTATTACAGAGAGTTTATTTAGACCATTACACTATAAGGTACGAATAGCGCAAACCCTTGTGGAGGACTTAAGAAATCCATATCGAGTGTGTGAGGCAATAACAAAGGAGCACAAGAGGGCTCACCGTAATGCCACGGAGAATAGGAAACAACTTCTTGAGCGTTGCTATTTTCCCAAGATGAGTAGTCAAATTAGGAAATATGTACTGGCTTGTGAGACGTGTAAACTCAGAAAGTACGACAGGCACCCCCATAGGCCAGAATTACAGGCTACACCAATCCTCTCGCGACCATGCGAGATCCTTTACTTAGATATATTCGAAATTCAGGGGGAAATTTTTTTGAGTTGCATCGATAAATTTTCTATATTCGCAAAGCTTTTCCACATCAGCAACAAAGGAACCCTGCACCTTAGGCAAAAAATAGTGAAACTTCTGCACTATTTCACCACCCCTAGAATTTTCGTCACTGATAACGAACGCGGATTGATTAGCCCTGTTATACAAAGCTTATTAGAATCTCTAGGAATTCAGCTTTACCGCACCCCAACTTAGAGGAGTGAGGTGAACGGCCAAATCGAGAGATTTCACTCTACGTTACTTGAAATTTTTAGATGCCTAAAGGCGGAGAATGAAGCCGTCAGGGCCAAGGAACTTGTTATCATAGCTGTAGATCGCTATGATAATTCAGTTCACTCGGTAACGAACAAAAGACCAACAGATATTTTTTTTAATCGCTCACAAGCTTCCAACTTCCAAGAACTCCTTGACCAGAGCAGAAAAATGAATATCCAAATTAAAGCACTACTGAGGGAAAAGCAAATGGCTCAGATAAAAAGACACAGTAAAAAAAGGATGCTACCGGAGCGTTATGATGAAAATGACGTCATATACATGAAGGATAAGCAAATAAAGGGGAAGCAAAAACTTCTATACAAAAAAGAAATCGTTTCAAAAGACAATAAAGTTTCAGTCACCACACTTAGTGGGAAAAAAATCCATAAACTCCACATTAAAAATATAAAAAGAAGGGAACAAACTACCCCCACACAATAAAACAAACAAACATACAAAAAACATGAAAAGAAATTATAAAAGATCTGGCACCAAGGGGGAGTTTATCTAACAAGAGCGGGCTTGTAAGTGGGACAAATCGTGCCTTAGTAGGCTCGTAGTGCCATCGAATTTGACAAATGGCTACATACTTCCAAACGGGATTCTGGCGATCTCCCATAGCTGGTTAGAGAAATGTTAACACCTCTGGTCCAGGAGAAAAAAGAAAAATTTGAGCTTATGGGCCTAACCCGCTAAGCAAATATGTATTTAATTCTCAGCGCCTAATCCGTAGATGAAAAAGAGAACAGAAAAATTTGAGCTTATGCGCCTAATCCGCTAAGCAAATATTTATTTAATTCTCTGCGCCCATTCCGTAGAATAAAAAAGAAAACTTTGAGCTTATGCCCCTAATGTTAACACCTCTGGTCCAGGAGAAAAAAGAAAAATTTGAGCTTATGGGCCTAACCCACTAAGCAAATATGTATTTAATTCTCTGCGCCTAATCCGTAGATGAAAAAGAGAAAAGAAAAATTTGAGCTTATGCGCCTAATCCGCTAAGCAAATATTTATTTAATTCTCTGCGCCCATTCCGTAGATGAAAAAGAAAAATTTGAGCTTATGCGCCTAATGTTAACACCTCTGGTCCAGGAGAAAAAAGAAAAATTTGAGCTTATGGGCCTAACCCGCTAAGCAAATATGTATTTAATTCTCTGCGACTAATCCGTAGAAGAAAAAGAGAAAAGAAAAATTTGAGCTTATGCGCCTAATCCGCTAAGCAAATGCATATTTAATTCTCTGCACCTAATCCGTAGATGAAAGAGAGAGAAAAAAAAAGAAAAACAAACTTAAGCTTAACTTAAGCAAAGCAAAAATAAAACAAAAAATGTTTAACAAAAACAAATAAACAAATAAAAATAAAAATAAAATTAAAATATTAATCCAAAGAAAAGAAGAAAAACGAAAAAATTGTTAACAATGAAAAAGAAAAAAAAAAAGAAAACCAAAATTTTTCACCTTTTTAATTTTCCAAATTTTTTGTTCCTTTTTTATTTTTGAAACCTTTTGTAATAACAGTATAAAGTAAAATTTTTAAATTTTATTTTAATCTTCCCCACTAATCATAATTTGTAAACCACTGACACATCAACAAATTAACATCGCTAGAAAGGCGAAAATCCTAAACTAAACCAGTAACACAAGTTTAATGATAACAAATCTAATCTTAAGAATTCCGCTTACTAATAATACCTTCCTACTATCAATAACATTTTTCCTTTTTATTAAATAGATTACCGTAACTTACTTAGAACATAACAACTACTAACTACATTAAATTAGAATTTACATCTTGCGTTGCAGATTCCCACTGCTGGCATCAGCCATCAGCGCGCTACACATATTTAACTACAAGGCCCCAATAATAACCATCCAGAGCGGAGATGGGTGGATCATAGGGGGCTCATTCAAACTCATACACGTCATCGACCTACAAAAATATACCACGATGGTGACTGAAATGGATAAATTAGCAAGTCATCTAATCAAACGAACCGACGTGCAACTCTTAGCCCAGCACTACATCAACCAAAGACTCGAACGACTCGGAGAGTTGATGGGAAGCACAAGCAAGACTAGAGTCACCCGATCCATTGACTGGATTGGATCAGCATGGAAATGGCTGGCTGGATCGCCTGACACAACAGATTGGAATAACATCCTCCACAGCCAAAACCAGATAATAGCGAACAACAACCATCAATATAAGGTCAATAGAAAACTATTCACAACCACCGAAGAAGTATTGAAACGAATTGAAGAAGTGGTGAACCGCACCAACTACGTAGTAAAGGAAACAGAAGGAATCGAATTCGAGCAAAGCGCACTTCGCAACATCGTCCTCGTTCGCAAAGAGGTCAATGAATTTATGCGAGCATGTCAATTGGCAAAGCGAGGAATTGTTAATACCAACTTGTTAGACATAGACGATGTGAACCAAATCCTATCCGAAACAGAAACACTCCCATACCAGAATGTAATTGAGGCAATCGAATATGGCCAACCATCGGTCCTCACAAACGGGACACTTCTACTCTACGTCTTATCGATGCCGAAAGTGATGGCCAGTAAATACAATCCTCTGATTACCCGCACTGGAATCTACGCTGGTAAACAAGTGGACCTACCGTTCGACAGAATGCTGGTCAATCAAGAGGAGACATACGGGTTGACGAAGGATTGCATGGTTATCGGCTCATCCACAGTATGCAGCTCCGAGTCCTTGATTGCGCTGGAAGAAAACAGCTGCCTGCCACTACTCTTAAAATTTGGGGCTGCTAGTTGTCAATTTATTAGACGAAACGGATCCCATATAGAGCTGGTAAACGAAAACACCATTTTCATTTCAAACTACCAAGGCATAATAAGGAGCAACGATGCCACAAATACTATTAATGGCACACACGTAATTCAATTCAACAACGAGACAATCAGGATTGGCGATCAAGAATTTTCCAGCAATGAAGCTGTTACCGCACACGCCCTCCCAGCCGTACTTTCTAACATAAAAAACCATACCATGAAAGTCAACTTGGAGTACATCCACGACATCACAATGGAGAATGTTAAGTATCTAGGCTATGTCAATGAAAAAATCAATTTTTCTATCGTTACAGAGGCTATCTCGATTTGCGCAATAGCCGATATTGCCGGAACGCTGTGGAGATGTTACGCAAAGAAACTAGACCTTCCACCGGTTCAAATTCCTACGTATTGGACGGGAAACATTAGCTTAATAGAACCCCCAAAGGCAAATCTGCACCTGAATTTTATCGCTCAGATCCTAGGCTGCCAGTCACAAGCGTCAGTACTAAATTATCACCAGAAGGTCGCAATCACTCCTTACAAAATTTCTCCCCCTCACGCTTTTCGGCATTTGATCTACGAGACGCAGATCTATAAAGGGGAGGAGTTACACGCATAGGTACCATAATGCCACGCAACGGCACACCGTACGATCACGTTGCTAAGCGTGTGACTTATTTAGTTCAATAGAATAAAGTCGCTGACGCGGCACACGCGCAACCATCGATCAGGTCACCTTACGTTAGTAATGGGAATCGCACGTTAAGCAATTCCTGTCTACACGCGCGAGCAGTTCTGGGTAAAGCATGGGAACTGCAATGTAAACATTTTAGTTAGGCTAAGAAGTTATTTGAGCCGTTTATTTTGAAATTGTCATAAGTCATTTCATGTCGTTTAGGTTCAGTGGTAGTTTGTTTGTATCTCTCCTCGCCTCCAGTTTTTTAGAGTCCAATATCCAAAAGATGCAATTCTTATTATTATTTTATAATTGTAGAACCATCTATATATGCATTCGTTCAAAAATAACAATGCATTTAAGACCATGAGTTGGAAATGACTTATGCCACTTTCAAAATAAACGGCTCATTTAAGTAAGTTGCAACGTATGTTTAGGGCAGTAGTTAATTATCGTGCAAGTGGCACGAATAAAGAAGTTGCAACGTTTAATCTGAAATCGTTCCTTGTTTCAATTCACAAGTATCGGAGGACAGTGAGTTCCTGAGCAACTGTTCTATATGAAAAATATAATGAAATAAACGTCATTAAGAAAACTTTGTCGACCAATTAATCTACTTGTTAATAAAGAATATTTAAACCAGTTCGGTTAAAAGTACTAAAATACGATTTTGAATAAAAATACTTTTAAAAGTATTAAATAACTTTGTGCTAAAGCATTGTGTTGAATATGAGTATTCCATTTGTCGCACGGCTGCGCATATGCATTTCGACGCCGTCGTCTAAATGGTGATGGAGGCGGCTTAAACATCCTGCCGGCCCTGCAGGGAGGTGCTTGTAAGCACCTTCTGCAGTTCCTGCAAGGAGCGGATGGTAGTATCTAGGCGCGATTGGCCATATTACATTGTTGGTATTGCGCCATTTGTAGGCCTTATGGCGCATGACAAGCTCATTTTAGGTGCGAACCTCTACAACCAGAGCATAGTTGTCAGGGCCGAGGCGAACGTTCTCGATTCGTCCCAGACGCCACTCGGTGGGTGGGAGCGAATCTTCTCTAATTACGACGTGGTCGCCTGGTTGAAGATTTCGCTGTGTCGTTTCCCATTTATAGCGCTTCTGAAGGTCCTTCAGATAATCCTCTTTCCAGCGTCGACTGACTTGGTGATGAAGCGATTTGAGTTTTCCCATCGATTTATCAAGGAGAGGTCTTCCGCGTTTGGCTCAGGAATGGCTAATAGCGGTGCACCTCGGATGAAGTGACCCGAAGTGAGAGGTGTGAAGCCAGCTGGGTCCTGGGATAGTGAGGTTAGAGGCCTCGAATTAAGAACTGCTTCAATATGCACCAACAGCGTCGTGAATTCTTCGAATGTAAACTTGTGGGACGCTGCGGTTTTTTTGCAGTGGGTTTTAAAACTTTTTACTGCGGATTCCCACAAGCCGTCCATATGAGGGGCACTGGGTGGAATATAATGCCAGTTTATTCCCTTGGGGGAATATTTCTGCACAATGTCCGCACAGCATTCGTTACGAAATTTAACGAAGTCGCGTTCGAGTCCGCGTTGAGCGCCACTGAACGTTTTACCATTGTCGCTCATAATTTTTGAGGGATAGCCCCGTCTGCCAACGAATCGGGCGAATGCTGCTCGAAACTCTTCGGTGGTGAGGTCCAAGCATATCTCGAGGTGCTTTGCCTTTGAAAAACAGACGAATGCAGCCACGAACCCTTTTGTGATAGTGACCGACCTCAGAACCGATGCTTTTATTTGGTATGTGCCTGCAAAGTCTACTCCTGTTGCGGAAAAGGGGAGTGAGAAATTACGGCGCTCAGGGGGTAGCGCTGCCATATTTGTGTGCGCGTTTTCTGTTTGTTTCTTAATAAAATGCTTTAGTTTTAGTACGGAGTACTCTTGCCTCACCATTTGGAGCATTAACCGTATTTCTGTGGAGAAGCAGGCGGTGTAAAACTCTAGATACAACTGGCATAGCCTTGAATCCGGAGGAAGGATTACTGGATGCTTCTCATTTTATTGTAAAGTAGAATGTTCCAATCGGCCACCGATACGTAGGAGGACGTCTCCATCGAGAAGGGGCTTAAGAGCCAGAAGGGAATTCTTTCTGCTAATTGGCATTTTGTTTTGTAGGCCGCTTCATTCCGCCCCGAAATGACGAGATTGTGCCATTGCCACAAGCCGCGTTTTCACATGTTGTAATTCTTTGTACGTCAGATGGGGATTATGTGTTGTTGCCACCGATTTTGATTTGTTGCAGCCATTGTTCACAAAGCGGAACACGTACGCAATCACACGGAGAGCTCGAGAGTATGAGGAGACACTTTGAAGAATATCGTCCTCTTCCTCGAATGCGTGATATGCTTCGACCTTGCGATTCTCGGGTGGAGAAGCGCTACCTGCTTTCGGCTTTGGCCATGCAGAAATGTGGCAAGAAAGCCATTGTGGTCCGTGCCACCAAAGTGAGGAACCTATCAAATCCTGCGGCTTGCAACCACGTGTGTCAAGATCAGCAGGGTTGTCTTGGCTAGATACATGGCGCCAGGTTGATATGATCTTTATTGAATGAGTGTGCAACAGGCACATTCAAGGACAAAAGAGCAGCAGTGCTTGTGGCAAGGTGCAATGACCACGGCGTGTGCACTGACGTTTAGGCCCAGAGCTTCAGCTTCGTGGATTCTTATACTTGGTCATCACACAGCACTGCTCTCTCCAGTCAATGGTCAAACAGAATACTTTATTTTGCACACTGGGGATATTCAACCAAAAAGAAAATATACAACAAAAAAACAAACGCACTTGCATGCCACACTTCGCCAACAAGATACACCCTATACCTCAACTTACCGTTATGCTTAGCAACTACTTTTTGCAGCGATTGGTGGCTGCTTCTGTACCCGCCCTACCATTGGCCTCATGGATGTTATTGAGGCCCCGTTATATTACCACTAACCTCCCATGTCACAAACCAAAGAAAAACAAAATTATTTACTCATTATTAGTTATTATTCATAAATTCAATGCATTATATAAGTTTGTTTAGTTTTACCCTAGCTGACCTGAACTTAACTCACAAAATCGATTTTGATTTTAAACACGAGAAAGTAATATGGAAGAAAATATAAAAACAAATGACAGGGTACACTGAATAGTATCTTTCCACTAAAAATGAATATACATCTTCATATATAAAAAACACGTGTCACAACATTTGTGGCCGCGATGAACTGTTAAACTACTGAACCGATTTTCAATTTGTTTTGCACCCCGTGTGTAGTTTGATCTAACTTGATAGATAGGATAGGTTATATCTCAGATTATAGTCGCAATATTATTTTATTGTAAATTTTTTTATTTGTTTATACGTAATAATAACATGTTACGTATTCGCAGTGGCACTCATATTTTCAGGTGTTGCGGATATACAGCCGTATAATTGCTTGGTGTTTAATTAAACAACCTGCTTATCAATAAAAAATATTATAGCGAATAATATTAAGTATAGCACATCACCATGCCCGCCGAGAGGGTGGGGGGTTCTGAAGGGGGCCCGCGATTTAGAGGTACTATAACATTTTTTTTAATTCAGGAGAGTCTTTAGGTGTGTAGAGGGTAAGAATGCGAAGAAATTGAGAGAAGAGAAAAGAGAGAAGGAGATTGAGAAAGAGAGAGAATGAGACGAAGATGGAGATAGATGAAGCAAAAAAGGCGGAGGGAGGGGTGAATAAAAGGATTAAGAAAAAGTGAAGAGAGGGGAGGGCAGAGTCAGACGGAAAAAGTTTATTAATATGTATGCAGATAGGCCAAATTTAGGGCAGGACAACATCTGCCGGGTCTTCGAGTACGTTTGTAAAAATGGATGCGCGCATATCATTACGCATATGCACAAAAAAATTCTTTTAAACCAAAAACTGTATGTTCGAAGAAAAAGAAACTTCACTTGATCTATTAATATCTATTTATGTACAAATGTACATACATATGTATGTACAAGCGTGTGAATAAATGAATATATGCATATACATATAATCAAAAATACAATATTAATAAATTGGTAAATTTACATATGTACGGGGGGTGGCATTAGGCAATCACAATTAATTTCATCTTCATATATATAGCATTTCTAACTAGCTTCGAATGCCGTTTTGCTTGGAAAGATGTGTTTTCATTCCTAAAACAAGAACTAAATGATTTCCTAAGCCAATTACAAAATATAACTTTTCAAATTATCAAAAGAAAATTACTTAATGATGTTAGCTAACTGCAAATGTTGGCAACCATGTTTAACAATATTAAAGTATTAGGAAGAGAACTCAGTTAAGAAAAATATCTGTAATAAAGGTTTCTTCGAACGATGTCATACAAAAGACTCTCTTCAAACAATACCATATCGAAAACTATAGAACTGCATCATACAATTGTTAATAAATGGTTGCATCGAAAAAATGTCATACAACATTTGTTAATATTGTGTCATACAGTTCTCTCAAACATGTCCACTTCACTCACACGTGTTTGGTCGTAAAGTTTGCTGTGCAACAAAAACAAAAAAATATTATATATTGCGTTTAGCTAACTACACTTTGGTAAGTAGTGCATTTTGACCAACTTTTCGAAGTTGGCTAAATTAAGCTATAGTTGGTCGTAAAAATTAAGCTTTTCTTTAAGTCTAGCTACTAGTATAACAATACTAGTTATTTCATTAACTTTTATAAAATTAATTCCAGTTTCTCTGCAACATTTTATGTATCCAAATTTTATGTTTCTAAACCTAAACTAACGAAAAAGAAGAACTCGTTTCTTCGAGTTTGAGTTGTAACTCTTAAAAGATTTACATTACATATATGTTATATGTATTGTGACGAATATGAGTGACACTAAGTAATACTCACATCCCTAGTCTGATGCTAAGTAAATGAAGTCACAACAACAATAAGGCAGACAGTCACTTGTATTTACATAAACGAATAAATCATTATGTCTAAACATATGTACGTAAACGCAGCAGAGAAGAGATGCAAAAACACATGCAGATATCTGAGATGCTCCCAAAAGTATGCAATTGTAATTGTGGAAGTGTCGCTCACAAATACAAGCATATGAGGAGCTATATACGTGCATCTGTAGTTATAATTATATGGCGGTGACTAAGTAAATTCTGGAAGCGCCTAGAAGATGCCACGAGGAAATCACAGAGTATAAAAGCACCAGCGGTAGAGGCGCTACAATCAGTTTTTGATTAAGCACGCAATCTGTCGGGCAATAGTAGAGTTTCATTTAAGCTATCAGTCAGTTTGGTTATTAAGCAAGGTAGTTGCAAAATATAAGGTTATTGTGAAGTACTTTAATAAAGGCCATTTTCCATTATTCAATATTGGAATAATTTATTCAACAGCTTAGTGAATCCAACTTAGTAGAAGATTGCAAATAGAGGAAATTGCAAGTAAATTCGCTACAATTGGTGTCAGAAGAGGAATTGGTGCATAAATTCCGAAGACCTCGAATGCAGCTTGGACATGCCAAAGTTAAGTGAATTGAAGATCCAGCAACTGAAGAAGGAGTTGGAGAGGCGTAGATTGAATACAACCGGCATTAAACTAGAACTTCAGGAACGACTACGACAGGCAATGGAATTAGAAGGAATTGGCGTGGAAGAGTATGTCTTTCATCTTGATAGCGAGGAAACAACAAAAATGGAAGAGACAGTTACGCAGACAGTTACGAGCACAGACTTGAACATGATTTTGGCTGCAATATCTGCTCAAACATCGACAGTAGCTTCTCAACTGGAAGCACAGGAGACACGTATAACATCAAAGGTTGAAGCACAAGAAACGCATTTGTCAGAAATAGCGACACAGATTACATCCAAGATAGAAACTCAACTGGAAGAAGAGAAAACATATATGGCATCCCAACTGGAAGATCAAAAGACATATATGACATCTCAGTTGGCTGAGCAGTTGAAAGCACAGGAGGCCCGCATATCCTCGCAGCTGGACGCACAGGAGATAAGGGTAACATCGAAGCTGGAAGCCGAGGATACAAAAATTTTACAGTTTGGGGAAAAAATCGAGGCCGAGGTGGATGCTTTGAGAGGACGTATAGAGCAGTTGCAACTAAATCGCCCAGCAGTTTCAACGAGTAATCCAAAGGTAAAAACACCATCCTTTGACGGTTCTGTTCCTTTCCAGGTCTTCAAGCTACAGTTTGAGAAGACCGCAGGAGTGAACAACTGGAATGCGGAAGATAAAGTTGCTGCACTGTTCGTGGCATTGAAGGGGCTAGCAGCCGAAATCCTACAGACGATTCCCGAAGGAGAGCGGGACAACTATGAAGCATTGATGGCTGCTGCAGAACGACGTTGTGGAAGCGAGCATAGAAAACAGATATTCCAAATTGAGTTGCAAAACCGCTACCAAAAAGCAAATGAGACATTGCAGGAGTTTGCTTCAGATATTGAAAGATTGGCTCATCATGCAAATGCGGACGCACCCGTGGAATACACTGAAAGGGTAAAAATCCAGAGCTTCATAAATGGCATACCAGATGTGGAAACGAAGCGGGCTACATATGCGAATCCAAAGTCAACATTCGCAGAAACGGTGTCACAAGCTCTGATTCAGGAAACAGCGTCGGTTCTGTGTAAGCCAGTTTTCAAAGCACGCCGTGTGGAAGTAGAAAGGACAGATTGGGTAGACGCAATATTGGAGGCGCTGAAAGGATCGCAAAAGCGGAGTGAGAGGGTTATCAAATGTGGGAATCCCGGACACATTGTACGTCATTGCGATCTTGGTCCTAGTAGTTCCAACAATGTGGGTGGCCGTAAACGCAAAGTTGGAGGAGATGAGCAAGAGCGTGTCAGATGTAAAGAATGAAAACTTGCCCCAGCTATTGAATGTCCTGTGATATCTGTGTCGTAAATTTGAAGAAAATCGAGCAGTATTGCCGTCGAAGGAAAGCTGGATGGCAAGGAGCGTGTACTGACTGTAGATACGGGCGCATCTCATTCCTTAATCCGATCTCACTTGGTCAACAGGAGAGTAAAACCGTTACCTGGAGCAAGGTTGTATACGGTCACTGGAGAGTATAACCAAGTCCAAGGAGAAGTGGTGTGTGAGGTATTAATTGGAAAGTTCATGGTTCTACACAAATTCATTGTGGCGGAGATTGTTGATGAAGTCATATTGGGAGGGGACTTCTAAGTTGACCATGACATCAGGATCGATATGCGGAGAAAGATTATCCGCTATAAGAATCAGGATGTACCACTTAACTTTAGTAGTAATCAGGTACTGGTGGAGAAGACTCGACAAAGACCACGAAAGTCAAAGGTAAAGGTTGATGGATCGAATGGGCCAAATAAACTGAAATCAAAAGTAACTGCGAGAGAAACACTGGCATTGGCAAACCCTATAGGACGCAAAAAAACGAAGGAACGAATTTCCAAGAAAGAATGCGAGGGTAGTCCCAAGCCGGGCGCACTACTGTTGGGAAACGTGGAAACGATACTTATTATGCGAAGCCAATCCGTCAAGCGCAAGCTCTACGAAGTAGTTCATCGGCCAAACAACAGAGTGCGAGGGAACGATACAGGATAATAAATAAATCATTATGTATACACATATGTACTAACACGCAGCAGAGAAGAGATGCACAAACACATGCAGATATCTGAGATGCTCCCAAAAGTATGCAATTGTAATTGTGGAAGTGTCGCTCACAAATACAAGCATATGAGAAGCTATATACGTGCATCTGTAGTTATAATTATATGGCGGTGACTAAGTAAATTCTGGAAGCGGCTAGAAGATGCCACGAGGGAATCACAGAGTATAAAAGCACCAGCTGTGGAGGCGCTACAATCAGTTTTTGACTAAACACGCAATCTGTCGGGCAATAGTAGAGTCTCATTTAAGCTATCAGTCAGTTTGGTTATTAAGCAAGCTTGTTGAAAAGTATAAGTGTTATTGTGAAGTAATAAAGGCAATTTTTCCATTATTCAATATTGGAGTTATTTATTCAACAGTTTAGTGACTCGAACTTAGTAGAAGATTGCAAATAAGGGAAATTTCAAGTAAATTCGTTACCGTATGTATACTAAAAATCTAATTTTTAAATTTAGTTTAATAATTCAAATTTCCTTATATGTTTTGTGGTTTTGAAGACTCCAACGATAATGAAACTTATATTAGACGAAATTTAATGTACGACCTAGATGAAGATCAGGGGCATGTGGATCTTCAGGAACTGGTGATGACTTGAAGCTTATCACCGTGGAAGCGGATTGCGGGTGAAGTAAAAGGGAGGGTTGCTTGCGATTCGCACAAGCAATCCACATGCATATAATGCAAAAATATGCTGGCAAATAAATTTTCGGAAAAATGTGGTGTTTGTTTTCGGGTAGAAAGGATCTGCGGAAGAACCCGATACCGCTCTATTAGAAATTTTATTTTCACTTTTAACACCACACAATTTAATATTAAACAAGGGGTAAAAAGGGTTTAATTCTTTAAGGAAAAAGCATAAAACTTACCGCAGACATGTATGTTCTTCTGCTCAAGGTGGCTTTGATATGTTGACGACAGGAACGGTAGTAAAATTAAAAATGTGTAGTAAGTCGTACGGGATTGCCGAATTAATCGATTCAATCCCAAACAAAAACGTCAGGTTTTATATCAAATCACTCCTATTTACTAAATAAACTTTACCACGACCACGATATTGATTCTATTAGATATCCACAGGAAAAGAGCGATGGTTGCTTCAGGAAGTTATATTAGACCCTCGAGTTTCCCATATGTGTCGATAACTCAGTTCTAAAACATATGTTTTTTTTTGAAATTAACAGAGGTAGAATATTGAAGTTGGAACAGTGGTGGCCAAGCAAAAAAAAAAAAAAGGGAAACAATATCAATAAAAACTAAAAGCAGCTATAAATTAAAGTGAAAAAAAAATTTAATTATATTTGCGGCTTAGTATCACGGTACACATCCCCCGCCTAGAGAGTTGGTGCGGTTGGACCTAATTGCTGCCTTCAATGTCTTTGCTGCGATAGTTTTCCTTTCTGCCTGTATCTATGTCTTCCAACTCGTACATGCAGTTCCTTTTATGGAAAACACCCTACATTTAACGAACTTTGGAGCTAGTTTTGCGGAAATTTTCTTTGAGGCATCGCTTAAGACAAAGTTACGACGAATAACAAAATCACCAATTTCAAAGCGTTTGACAGTGCTACGAAGATTGTAACGCTTTGACGAGTTTTTAATAGCTTTGGTGATGTATTCGGTAATATTTCGTCTTATTAGTTTCAGAATGTCGCTTCTGTCGAGTACGGTATCATCCAATGTTTTGAGCTTCCTTAGGAGTTCATAGTCACCAGCATGAGAAATCATTTGCTGTCCAAACAATGCAAAGTACGGAGATGCTCCGATCGTTTTATTATACGAGCTCCTGAGGGCTTCAGCGATTTCGGAGATATTCCTATCCCAGTGTGACTGATCCCTCTTCAGGTAAGCTCTGATACCAGCGATTATTGAATGGTTACACGTTCGCTAGCATTGGCTTGCGGACTGTACAAAACGGTATAAACATGTCTAATTCCACGGGCCGACAACAACGTGTTAAATTGCGAGGATCTAAACTGTTTTCCATTGTCACTCATTACAATTTCGGGAGTTCCGAAAATATTAAAAACATTGTCACACAAATAGAGGAAGTATTGAACTTTTTAACAGTTTTTAAAATGGGAAACTTTGTCAAATGGTCTAATACAATAAATATTCCTATGTTTCCTTGCTTGGATCTAGGGTAAGGTCCAAGAAAGTCTACATACAATTTCTGAAACGGTCTGTGTACCGTGTATTGGGCGGACATTGGTGGTCTTAGCGTTACATTGGGCGATTTTCTTTGTTTGCATGTTTCGCAGCGGCTGATGTAGTTCTTGACATAAACCGTCATATTTGGCCAATACAATTACTTCGCAATCGCTCCAATTATTTGGCGGACAGCGGGCGCTTTCTATGACACCCGGAACTAGATATTTGGGAATCCACAGCTTCCAATTAAACGATCCCCTTTCCGGATTGCCATAAGCATGTTCGGTCCTTTTATAAAGGAGGTTGTCGAATACCTGTAGGTCAGGCAATCTGCTATCATTCTAACGGACATGGCTTATCAATTTTTGATAATCTTCGGACAAAAACTTGGACGGACTGTATCAACTAACGGACGGATCTCAATTTCACGGACTTCACCTACTTCCTCGAAATTTTGTCGTGACAGGCAATCAGGTACCACATTGAGTGAACCTTTCCTATGCTCAATATTAAATTTAAAACCTTGCAGTTCGAGAGGCCAACGCGCTAGTTAGCTGGATAGGTCAGTTTGTCGCATAAGCCACTGCAAGCTAGCGTGGTCAGTAACTATAGTGAACTCCTGCGCCTCGACATAAGCTCTAAATTTCTTTAAACTAAGCGGAGCTGCTAAACACTCGAGCTCTGCTACGCTATAATTACTTTGCGCTTTGTTCAGCTTTTGCGAAAAATAGGCTACAGGAACCTCAACATCGTCGGCATTTTTTTGGACCAACACCGCACCAACTCCTAACTTACTCGCATCACATTGTATGATGAAAGGTTTTGTGTAGTCTGGACTAGCCAGTACTGGTGCTGTACAAAGTTTTTCTTTCAGTGTTTCGAAAGCTAGTTGGGCGTCATCATTCCATTCAGAACTTTTGGCCTTCTTTAATAAGTTAGTAAGAGGACTTTTCAATGCAGCGAAATTGTCAACGATTCGGCGATACCAGCCCGCCATCCCCAATAACAGTCTAACTTGATTGACGTTTGTTGGAACCGGATATTGCGTAACGGCCGAAATCTTTTTGGGGTCGGTACGTATAGTCCCGTTGCCCACGATATACCCCAGATATTTAACTTCCTTTATGCAATATTTCCTTTATGCTAAATTTGTTGACGTTTATGGTCAACCCCGCTTTCCTTAAATGTAAAGCAACTTCAGCAAGGACGGACAAATGTGTGTAAAAATCTTCTGACACAATTAATAAATCTTCTAAATAGACAAAGACTTGGTTTCGTAAATTGGGTGGAATTACGCGATCCAAAGTGCTTTGTGTGGCGTCACAAAGACCGAAAGGCATGACACGGTATCGGCAAAGCGGACGATTGGGGGCGGTGAAACAGGTGTAATCTCGGGACTGTTCGGCTAGGAAAATTTGCCAAAAGGCACGCCTTAAATCTAATGAACTAATGAATTTTGCCTTGGGTATTCTGCTAAGAATCTCATCAATATGGCGAAGGGGATAAGCGTCCTTCACGGTAACGCTATTTACTTTCCTTGAATCGAGACACAGACGGACTCTACCTGGCTTTTCCACTAACAAAACCGGACTGGACCATGGACTATTTGGAGCTTCCTCGATTACACTTAACTTAATCATTTCATCAATTTCGGCATGTACGAGTTTCTCGACAGCTGGTGAAAATGGGAAATAACGCTGCTTTATCGAAAGAACATTGGGTTCGAGCTGAATCTCGTACTCCAATAAAGATGTTTTTCCTAAGCTTTTTTTCTCGAAGCTAGGAAACCTGTTTTTAATTAAACTTAAATGATGCTGTTGCTCAACGTTTAACGAAAGCGATTTTTCGTCAAAGTTAAAAGATTCATAGAGTGAAATTTCTGAAATTATATTAGGCACGATTTAGAACTTATGAAAGGTTAAAATAAGAAGAATGTAGAGACTTTGGTAGTCTAATCAAGATTGCCTTTATTACAGAAATTCTTTCTCTTTTATAGCTAATTACTTAACCTACACATTTATAAATATCCTAATACTAACAAACTAAAAATATGTACATTTGTATTACTATGCATACATGTAGATTTGTATTACTACTATGCATACATATAGATTTGTATTACTACTATGCATACATGTAGATTTTTATTGCTATGCATATATGTAGATTTGTATTACTATGCATGCATGTAGATTTGTATTACTACTATGCGTACATGTAGATTTGTATTGCTATGCATACATGTAGATTTGTATTACTATGCATGCATGTAGATTTGTATGCAAAGTCAGCAGATTGATATTCATGTGAAATGTGAATATTTGGTTAATTCATATTATTGGTTGTATGTAAATATTTTGGTGACAAACTAACATTGCCGATAAGCATAATTTGTTATGTGTGACCTGACAAGGGTTTCATATTCGGCATTCCATTGTTGTTAGCTAACCGCTGTGTGAGGTCAATGTAATTATGATATTGTAATATGATTATGCTATTACTAAAATGTATTGGCATAAAAGTTCATGATGCGTAAGGCCGCAAATGTATTGCATAGGTGGGCATGACGCATAATGCTACACCATCCGCCTTAGAAAAAGAGTATTATATAATTGTTTAGTGAACAATTGTATAAGATTCTTTGTTCGCATTTTAAATGATTTTGGTATTTTACTGTAACTTGATATTGTAGTGAAAGAGGTTGTGTAATTTGTTTCTAATTTGCTGACCTTGATACTTTTATTATTTTTACATTTTATATATATATTTTTTTTCAATATTTTGTACAAATCCTTTTTTTTCAAAAAAATTAAATTTAACGATTATTTTACGTATATAAAAAATGTTAAGTTTAACAATTACTTATTTTATATGTTTTATTGATTTTATAGGCGGATTTTAAGTGTGTCCACCCACCTAAAATCCGCTTGTCTGAAGATATTCTTTATTATTTATGTATTTATACTAATTTGTGTAAATATGGAACCGAGAGAAAAAAAATTCGTTTTAAATTTTTTAGATATTTAATATGCGATAAGTAAAGTGGAATGCTTATTTTAAGATTATTATCAAAAGGTGTTTCAGATTTGTTTAAGGCTATTCTTATGGATTATTAATTCCTTATCTTTATTGTTCCTATTACTAGTTTCTTCTCTATGTGGTATTAAAGTAAAATTGTTATTTTTGTCAAATACCTTTACCTTATACCGTCCTTTATATCTATTGTCTAGCTTATGGCTAGCTTCTTCTCTAACTAATACTAGATCGCTTAATTTTATTTCTTTATTGGTGCTACTTTTATCATAATTTACTTTTTGTTTTTCTTTAGCTTCTTGCACCAATTTTCTAGCTCTTTGTTGTGTTATTTGAAGTCTATATTTAATTTCCTAATCATATGCCTCGTGACTATACACTGGGCTTATTTTATTCTCGTTTAAGAATTCGTACGTCGGGGATTTTTCGCAAATATAAGCTCGTAAGGGCAATACCCGTGTACTGTCGATGGGGTCGTGTTGTAGCAGTACGCGAAATACCTGAGATATTCATCCCAATCATCTTTATCACTGGATATGCATGAACGTACATATTCGTTAAACGTCCTATGACTACGTTCTACGGTGCCCAGTGTTTGATGATGGTATGGTGTTGATGTTTTATGCTTAATTTTTAACAGTTTGCATAGTTCTTCGAACAACCAATTTTTGTATTCGGTTCCCATGTTTGTTAGGATTGTTTTCATGCAACCATAAATCAGAATGAAGTGCTCGGATACAGCTTTAGCAACTGTTATCGCGTGTTTGCTCGGAACTGGAATTGCTACCAAATATTTAGTGAGGTTGCATATGATTGTAACTGCGTATTCGTTTCCGTTTATTGATCTCGGTAATGGTCCGACCGTATCGATCTGTACTATATCGAAAGCCTTCGGAGGTGTCTCCGTTATTGTCATTGGCTCTTTGATATGTTTATTTATTTTGTTCTTCTTGCAGTGTATGCAGTTATTTACGTATTTCTTTATGTCACCTCGCATGTTTTTCCAGCTATAGCTTTGTTTGATTTTCTTTATCATGCGATTTATTCCTGGGTGGCCACCACTAATAAGATCGTCATGATATTTCTGCAGAATTTCTCTAATTTTCCCGGAATTAGTCACGTACAAATCCTCTGGGGTTAGTGCAATTGTTAGTTTTTTGAGAACCCTGTTTCCTGTTTCAATAAATTTGCCTACTCGAGTATAATTACTTTTAAACAAATTGTCCCCTAAAGAAAACTGTATTTTTTTCAAGTCCTAAATTGGCGGCTTCTTTTTCAAGCCTGATAAAGAATTGTCCTAAGTCAATTTTATCATCTACAATTAGGTTGCTTGTATTTATGTTGCTACAAATTTTCTTTCCCTTTTTGAAATATAATTTCGGGGGATTGAAAACGGGCCTGACATGTCTTTTTACTTCAAATTTATTTAGCGCTTCATATATTTTGGGGTTCTCAGTGTGACTTTCTTTAATTTCAACATTATTTTTTATATTTTTAGCTGTTGATCTGGTTGCGACTTTCAGTATTTTGCATGCTTCCACTGACATTTCTTTTAAGTTTGTTATATTAATGCGAGACAATGCGTCTGCGACGTGGTTTTCTTTTCCGGCAATGTACTCCACTTCGAAATCATATTCTTCCAAATTTGGTAACTGTTTGCCATCATATTCTTGGCTAAGGACTGTTCCGCAAGCATACCCACGAGCGTCTGTTGTTATGCAGAATTCTTTATTGAAGTCGCGGTATTGCAAAAGTTTTGGGATGATTAATGCTTCCTTTAAATAGACAAAAGCTTTTTGACATTCTTCTGTCCAGTCGAAGGAAACATTCTTTTTGCAAAGCCTAGTTAATTTTCTTGAGTATTCTGCGAAATTCGGTACAAATCTTCAGTAATAATTGCAGAACGCTACGAATCTTTTAACTTTATCTGCTGTTTTTGGTGTTGGGTAATTTGAACTGTTTCAAATTTGCTTGGGTCTGGTAGTATTCCCTCGCTTGTGCATTTATGTCCTAAATAATTTATTTCTTCGCTGAAGAATAGGCATTTATCTGGATGCAGTTTTAAGTTATATTTTCTACAAGTAGAGAAAGCATCTCTTAAGTTTTTGAGCATGTGTTTTTCTGAACACCCTAGTACAACTAAATCATCCATATATAGAATGCTTGGGATGGTTTGAGGCCTGCGAATGCCAGTGTCATCATTCTTTGGAATGAGTTTGGTGCTACTTTTAATCCATAGGGTAGTCTTTTGAATTTATATGTGCCATTTTCTGCTGTCTCATTCACAGACATTCTCTAGAATCTTGGTGTAATTCTATTTGGTGAAAACCTGACATAAGGCCAAGGCATGAAAAATATTTTGCTCTTTCAAGTTGGTCTAAAATATCATCAATTCTTGGATGTGGGAATTAATCCGCTGCTAGTTTTTTATTAACTTGTCTGTAGTCAACTACCAGTCTCCATCTTTTTTCAGTATTACCTGGTAGTGATTTTTTAAGTGCCAGTAAAATTGGGCTGTTGTATTCTGATATTGAGGGTTCTATAATGTCATCTTCGATTAATTTATTAACCTGTTTGCTTATTTCCCCTTTTTGTGTCTCGGGCAATCTATAGTTTTTTATGTATACTGGTGTATCATCTTTCATGTGTAATTTTGGCTTGTAAAAATTATTAGAGGAAATTGGTTCTGTTTCCAGTGCAAATATGTCTATGAATTCTGTGCATAATGATGTTAATTGTGAATTGACAAATTTTGGGAAATTTTTAGTTAATCTTTTTAATTTTTGTGTGTCATTACTCTGTATACTGTGTGTGTTTGTTTTAATTAAATTGTAGTCATCAAAATTTTCAGTATGTATTTTGTAATTTTGAATAGTTGTGTTTTTATGTGTGGTGTTCATAATTTTGACAAAAGTTTGTTCTTTATTTGTGATTGTGTTCGCTATGAAAATGCCTTCAGATAATTGTTGGTGGGGTATGAAGATGGTTTTATTATCAGTGTTTACTGTTACTTGTCTAATGACTTCAGATCTAGCAGGGATCGTAATTATGTTAGCAGACAGATAATTTGTTAGGTACATCGTGATTGTTTGGGGAAAATCATATGGTCTTAGGATTAGTTTATCCTCTGTTTTGCCATAATCTAGAATACAATTATATTTCTTTATAAAGTCCAAACCTATTATTCCATCGCACGGTATTGGAAAGTTGTCTTCTACGACGTGAAATTTATGATAAATTAGAAGATCATCGCCTTTTAAATCAGCTTTAATTGTGCCTAATGGACTGGTTATACCTTGACCAATGCCCTTTAAGTCTGTTATTTGTTCTGTATTTATTTTTGTATGATTAAGTACTTGATTCTTTTTAATTATGGAGATATCTGCTCCTGTGTCTATTAAAAAATTTGATATTGAGTTATTTAATGATTTTTTTTGTAGATATATAACTATTTAAGTATAGATTTAGTGCACATATTTTTCTATCTACTGATTTTGAAGTGGAGTTTCTTGGTTTTCCTGTTGGGTACAATTTCGCACGTTACGCGTCTGATTGTACTGTCTATTTTATTTTGGATTTGTGATCTTCTTTGGGAATTATTATTGTTGTTATTTCCTCTACAGTTGTTATTAAATCTTGGCTGGTATCTAAATCTCCTACCTCGGTAACCTCCATAGCTGTTACTTTGGTAACCTCCACGGAAATTACTCCGGTATTGGTTTTGTTGACGAACGTTTAAAATTGTATTCGAACTGCCTGTGATTTCTGTGCAGCTGTTTGTGAATTTTGAAATTGCGTCGTTCATTGTTGTGAACGTTCCCGCTTGCATAATCATTTTCACTTTATCATTGGAGCAGTTCTTACACATGGCCTTTACTGCTGCTTGCGTCGAATATCTCGTTGCTAAGTCTGGGTTAAATCCATCCGAGATATAAGCTCTTTCTAATGATCTAGTGATTTTTTCTATTTCAGCAGTATAATTGTTTTTAGTTTTGCTGTGTTGTTGGATATTCAGGAGTTTAGCTGTTAAAACTTCTACTGATTCTCCCTTTATTGCAGTTTTTAATTTTTGTTTTATTTGTGCGATTGTATTTTCGTCACTTATGAAATTCCTTGCCGTGCCTTTTAGTTTTGTCTTTATCATGGTTGTCGCTAAAGCTTCATTATTATCCTTGATTTGGTCTAGAATATCAAGAGCATCTAAGAAACTGTGCAAATTTTCAGGCTTGCCATCAAACTCCGGCAGCACTGATGAGGCAGTTTTGATAAACTCTACTACTCTTTGTGCAATTGTGACGTTTCTGAGTCGGTTATGTAGTGGTTTATGTTCTTCCACTGATGAGGTTTGACTAAATGATGGTGAAGGGGTACGGTTTCTTGAAGGTTCAGTTAGAACGGAGTTAACATCAATTTGGAAACTTTCTTCTATAGTAGTTGGTATGGGGATTTCGACGTTATATCTTGCTAATGAAGATACTAGTTTATCCCGTACTTTTGAAAAAATTTGTTAAGCCTCTTTTTGGTGATCGTTAGTAAGTATGTTATTTACGTTACTAATCAACTCTTTTACAACATTTAATGCTTCTAAAATTATGTTCAGATATTTTGCTATCGTTTCTGTTTTTATGGTAATATTCTTGTTTAGGCACTTGTATGATTTATCGGCTTTTAATTTTTCTGCTGTTAATTTATTATGGATTTCTTGCCATGTATTCATTTCTCTTTGAAATTTCCTTTAAACTCTTTGTACATTATTGAATTGTCTCAATTTGTTTTTATATAATTTTTTATTAGTATTGCAATTGCGACAATCAAAAATGTAGTTACACAAACATAAATAGTTAACCATTTATCGGAGATTTCTTCTTTATTTTCTATAATTGCTTTTGGTTCGTATTTGACCAATTTATTTTCGAGATTGTTTTCTGTATTTTCCTTACCCACTTCGTATCCTGCAATGCCTATACCATTTAATATGGTTTTCCACCATGCCATTTTTTAAAAATTAATGAAGGAAATTTGTATTAAGTTTTTATTTATTTATTTATTTATTTGTCAACCAATATATGACTTAGTATTATGTTTTAAATCTAAAATTCGTAATTTTGTTTTAAAAATTTATTTTTCATTTGGGAAGACCATTGGTAACATCCTATCTGTTTCTTCTTCCCGTGTTGTAGGGTTTTTTACATCTTCTATTGTAGGTTCCCTAGTCATTCCTATTTTCTTCCAAAATGATTTTAACCATTGCAGTTTTCTTTTATAATATACCTTTCCCTTATCTATAATTACTTTATCTTCCCATGCAATGGGGTGTTCCCAGTATTTAGCTGGCATTCCAATTTACTCAAAAAGTTATATATATATTTTATATATATATATATATATATATTTATTTTTTGTTTCTCAGTTCTTTAATTTTCTTTTTTAGTTTTAACCAATCCTCGGTATTTGTAGTTAAATTTAATTGTTTGAAGGTTTCAGCAATCTCTCTCTTTATTTTAAATTGTTTACCTCCCCTTTTTCTTTTTCGGATTTTTGGGGTAGGTATTTCGGGTATTTCTTCCTTTTTTATAGACTGGTTCCGTCGCCAATACTCTTCTATAGTAATTGGAGTCGGACCCTGTTTGGTGTTGTTACGGGTTTTAATACCTCCTCAGAAATTTTTATGAATTCCTTTATAGTGTCTTCACACTTTTTAAAAATTCTGTGAAATTCTTCTTCCGTTTCTATTTCTTGCATACTAGAGAGATAACGGAGCTTCTATATTATTTTTTTTTTTCGGATTAAGAAAAAAAAAATTTGTTCAAAATTTAATATATATATTCTTCCTACAAACTTTTCTTTAAAATTATAACAAAGTAGCTTTTTACATTATTTTTGTTTATTATTAATTTCAAGTCCTATTTTTTTTTTTTTTTAAATTCCTAAGCAAAAACTTTCGTTTTTGCTAATGGTTTAGCGTCCGCAAAGGCCGCCCAATTTATCTCTAAATATACTTATTAGTACTGCTTTCAGCCAGTCATGCCACCAATTGGTCCTGCAGAATATTGCTGTTTGAAATGTGTCCTTTCAATCCGTTTATTCCACTTCGCCTTATGCTTTATTCATCCTTGGTCACTGCTGTTGCTTAATTTTGTTCCTCAATGTTATTTGCCTTCTGCATTTGTTTCTTCGTTATTTTGTTGATAACATTGCCCTCATGCTGATATTTGATTTGGTTTTATTGTATTTGTGCTGCGATAGCAGTTGTAATCCTTTGTATCAGGATCCTTTCAACTTTTGCCCGGATGGTAAAATTATTAACTTTTTTATACTTTGTTTTTTTAAGTTTCTTGGGCAGGATCTCTGAGCAGCTAAATCTTTTAAGCGATATTTGCTTGGTCAGCAAATCTTATGCTTATTGCAGATAAAACTGGCAGGATCTTTTCCTCCAGCAAGATCTTTAGCAGTTTTTGCTGGTTTTTGATCAAGCTGGCAGGATCGCCATGAAAGGTTAAAATAAGAAGAATGTAGAGACTTTATTACAGAAATTCTTTCTCTTTTATAGCTAATTACTTAACCTACTCATTTATAAATATCCTACCCTGGAGGGTGGGCCGTGTGTAGAAGTCCACGAAAGTGGGGAAAGCTTCTGACCGCCATTCACTTGGGAATGGCCAGAGCGATTCTTTTGCATGCGGTTCAAGCAGCTCACTACTGCCGGTCGCTTGCGGCCAAGTATCCTCTGGGTAGCCGCTAAACACCCGTTTAGCGGTGAGCTAATGTGAGAAGGCGACAACCTGGCTAGGCCACTCTGACATAATCGGTTTAAGGGCTAGCCGGGGGAGATTTCATCGGCAGCGTCTGTACACCTCTAGGTGCGGCTGCAAGCGGGCGTCTGTCTTGGAGCAAGCGGCTCGCTATATAAACGTGCCAAGTAATATTTTCACCCCCGCTGAGCGGGTTGTGCGCTGGGCTTGGGACCCGCCACGTAAAACCATACTCCAATGAAATATAACAACAAGCCTCGGATAAATACACTCTCTATTGATGACGACCATGGCAAACGTTTGAAGGTCAATGAATTGAGGACATGCACCTGGAACGTCCGCTCCCTGAATGGGATTGGTGCAGATGCCCGGCTGGTTGATGTCCTCGTCAAAGCAAAATCTGACATCACCGCCATCCAAGAAATGCGTTGGACGAAGCAAGGAAGAAAGAAGATCAAAAATTGTGACATATATTGGAGTGGCCATGCGAATAAGCGCAGTTTCGGCGTCGGATTCGTGGTGGGAGAGAGACTTTGTCGCCAAGTGCTGGCGTTCACGCCTGTGGACGAGCGTCTCGCCGCTATTCGAATAAAAGCAAAATTTTTTAATATATCATTCATCTGCGCCATGCGCCGACAGAGGAGAAAGACGATGAGGTGAAAGACACTTTTTATGAACAATTAGAACGCACATACGAGCGCTGCCCCCGTCATGATATAAAAGTCGTGCTTGGCGACTTTAACGCCAGGGTGGGCAAAGAAGGTGTTTTTGGCCCTACAGTCGGAAAGTTCAGCCTACACAATGAAACTTCTCCTAACGGACTGAGGCTGATTGACTTTGCCGGTGCTCGAAACATGGTCATATCACGCACGAGGTTCATGCATAAAAAGATACATCAAGCTACATGGCTGTCTCCTGATCGAAATACTCGCAATCAGATCGATCACGTTGTGATAAACGGACGGCATGCCTCCAGTGTTTTAGATGTGCGAACGATCCGAGGACCTAACATCGATTCGGACCATTATCTCGTTGCAGCCAAAATACGCACCCGCCTCAACGCGGCTAAAAACAAGGAACAAAAAACACAAGGAAAGCTAGACGTCGAAAAGCTTCAATCACAACAGACTGCCAATGATTTCGCAACTCGACTCTCACACCTGCTCTCTGAGGGCACAATTCATCCTGAAGGAATACAGGAGCAGTGGGAGCATATCTCCAAAGCACTTCATACTGCCGCCGAGGAAAAAATTGGTTACCGGCGGCCACGAAAAAACAACTGGTATGATGAAGAATGCCGCGTTGCAACCGAAAGAAAAGACGCTGCCTACAGGGCTACGTTAAAAGCGAGCGCGACAAGAGGAGTGTGTGAACGCTATCGTGAGTTGAAAAGGGAAGCGAGACGCCTTTTCAGGAAGAAAAAAGCAGAAGCAGAAAGGCGTGAGTGCGAGGAGCTTGAGCTGCTAGCCACCAGGAATAACGCCCGAAAATTCTACGAAAAAATACGGCGACAGACGGAAGGTTTTAAGACCGGGGCAAACTCCTGTAGGAATGAAAACGGCGACCTTGTAACTGATGTCCAGAGAGTGCTTAGATTATGGAGGGAACACTTCTCTGCTCTCCTAAATGGAGGCAGCAATTCACCGCGCAGAGATGAAGAACCCGATCCCGCAATCGATGATGATGGAATATATGTCCCCCCGCCCGATTATGACGAAGTTAGAATAGCAATAACCAGATTGAAAAACAACAAGGCCGTGGGCGCTGATGGATTGCCTGCGGAGCTATTCAAGTTCGGCGGCGAGGAGTTGGTAAGGCGCATGCAGCAGCTTCTTAGCAAAATATGGGCGGACGAAAGCATGCCCGACGGTTGGAATCTAAGTGTTCTTTGCCCAGTCCACAAGAAGGGGGATACTGCAAAATGCACCAACTATCGTGGAATCAGCCTTCTTAATATCGCATATAAGGTCCTTTCAAGTGTATTGTGCGAAAGATTGAAGCCCACCGTGAACCGGCTGATTGGACCTTATCAGTGCGGCTTCAGACCTGGTAAATCTACCATCGACCAGATTTTCACAATGCGCCAAATCTTGGAAAAAACCCGTGAAAAGAGAATCGACACACATCACCAATTCGTCGACTTTAAAGCCGCCTTCGACAGCACGAAAAGGAGCTGCCTATATGCCGCTATGTCTGAATTTGGTTTCCCCGCAAAACTTATACGGCTGTGCAAAATGACGTTGAGCAACACCATCAGCTCAGTCAGAATTGGGAAGGACCTCTCCGAGCCGTTCGAAACTAAACGAGGTTTCAGACAGGGTGACCCCCTATCGTGCGATTTCTTCAATTTGATGCTGGAGAAAATTATACTAGCTGCAGAACTTAACCGCACTGGAACAATATACTATAAAAGCGTGCAATTACTGGCATATGCTGATGACATTGATATCATCGGCCTAAACACCCGCGCTGTTAGTTCTGCTTACTCCAAGCTGGAAAAAGAAGCGGTAAAGATGGGTTTGATGGTGAATGAGGACAAAACGAAGTACCTGCTGTCATCGAGCAAAGAGTCAGCGCATATGCGCCTTGGTAACCACGCTACTGTTGGCAGCCATAATTTCGAAATAGTAAAAGACTTCGTTTATTTGGGAACCAGCATCAACATTAGCAACAACATCAGCACTGAAATCCAGCGAAGAATCAATCTTGCCAATAAATGCTACTTTGGACTAAGTAGGCAATTGAAAAGTAAAGCCCTCTCTCGGCGAACGAAAATCATACTCTACAAGTCACTTATCGTACCCGTCCTGCTATATGGGGCAGAAGCATGGACCATGACAACAGCAGATGAAGCGGCTTTGGGAGTGTTCGAGAGAAAAGTTCTTCGAAAGATTTATGGACCTCTACGCGTTGGCGATGGCGAGTACCGAAGAAGATTTAATGATGAGCTGTACGAGCTATACGCAGACATCAACATAGTCCAGCGAATTAAAACGCAGCGGCTGCTCTGGCTAGGCCATGTTATGCGAATGAAAGATGATGCTCCGGCCAAGAAAGTGTTTCTATCGGAACCCGCCTATGGAAGCAGAGGTAGAGGGCGGCCCCCACTCCGTTGGAAGGACCAGGTGGAAAACGATTTAAACTCCCTTGGTGTGACCAATTGGCGCTGTTGGCGGAGCGAAGGAGCGACTGGCGCGCCTTGTTGGACGGCCATAACCGTTTAGACGGTTAAGCGCCAATTAAGTAAGTAAGTAAGTAATACTAACAAACTAAAAATATGTACATTTGTATTACTATGCATACATGTAGATTTGTATTACTACTATGCATACATGTAGATTTGTATTCCTATGCATACATGTAGATTTGTATTACTATGCATGTATGTAGATTTGTATTTCTACTATGCATACATGTAGATTTGTATTGCTATGCATACATGTAGATTGGTATTACTATGCATGCATGTAGATTTGTATGCAAAGTCAGCAGATCGATATTCATGTGAAATGTGAATATTTGGTTAATTCATATTATTGGTTGTATGTAAATATTTTGGTGACAAACTAACATTGCCGATAAGCATAATTTGTTATTTGTGAACTGACAAGGGTTTCATATTCGGCATTCCATTGATGTTAGCTAACCGCTGTGTGAGGTCAATGTAATTTATGTCTTATGATATTGTAATATGATTATGCTATTACTAAAATGTATTGGCATAGAAGTTCATGATGCGTAAGGCCGCAAATGTATTGCATAGGTGGGCATTACGCATAATGCTACACTTATGCCAAAAGGCAATTCCTAAAATTATATCCTGTAACATACTGTGAACAACAAAGAAAGTAATCTTTTCGGTTTTGCCTTTATATTGGACACTATGATCTATTGTACCGAAAACTACTTGGCTTTTGCCATCAGCTGTACAAATTGGTACTGATGGTTTTCGCAATTGTTGTTTACAGATCTCTTTTGCTAACAACCCTCCTAAGCAAGAGACTTGCGCTCCGCTCTCTAATAGGCCTAGGTGGTCGCTTTCCAACAACCTAACTTTCGCATATGTTCTTAAATCATTCGCCTTCAGCTGCAGTGAACAATTAACTCTCTTTAAATTTCTTTTATTGATTTTGACTTTAGTACAAAATGCTTTCATGCGCAGAGTGGAACGCTTTGGACTTTCATATTTATTATAATCGCTACTAAATATCCTATTCCGTACCTCATTGTATCTTTTCAAACGTTCATCATACGGTATTATTTGATTTCTTAAGGGTGTTGTCAAAAACTGTGAGTCTGCAGTGCGTACACTGGACGCTGCGCAGCCAGTTTGATGTTGCGTATATATTGTAACGAATTTACTGCAATTCCCCTTATTTGCAATCTGCTGCCAACGTTCGTATCTCTAGACTGTTGAATAAATAACTCCAATATTGAATAATGAAAAAATGGCCTTTATTTAAGTACTTCACAATAACATTTATACTTTGCAACGAACAGCTTGCTTAATAACTAAACTGATTGATAGCTCAAATGAAACTGATTTTCGCTTCTACTGTTGCCGCCCTTTTATACTGTCCGATTTCCTTGTTGCATATTTCTAGGCTTTTCTAATTCCAGAACTTCCTAGTTAGTTAGAAATTTCTCAGCTACAACTACAGATGTATAATTTTTATAGCTTCTCTCATAACCCATGCGCTTGTATGTGTGAGCGACACTTCCACAATTACAATTGCATACCTTTAGGAGCACCTCAGATAAGATATCTCCATGTGTCTGTGCGTTGCCTCTCCGCTGCGTGTACGTGTATGTGTAGACACAATGATTGAATTATCGAGCTAAACGTTGCCAGCCATTCCAAATGGACCACTTTCATTTTGGTTCGTGGTTTACCGATGGTTTGTATGCGGTACACTACATTGTTGATCCGTTTTACAACTTTGTATGGGCCTTCCCAATTACAATGCAATTTCAGATACAAACCTTTCTTACGTTGTGGGTTGTATAACAGCACAAAATCTCCTTCCTGAAAAGCTTCCGAATTAATTGCTTTATCGTATCTGGCTTTCATCTTGTCACTCATAATCTTTGTTAGTTGCCTTATCAGATCATGTATTTCTCTTAGCTCTTCTTCCAAATTACCATTGGATTTCTTCACATTTCTCTCCGCATTGGTATCTATCCCAAAGTTCAAATCAGCTGGCAGTCTAAGGTCATTGCCAAAAATTACTTTTGCAGGGGTTTGGCCCGTTGTATCATGCACTGCTGATCGGTAAGCCATCAAGAATAATGGTATGCGGATATCCCACTCTTTATGGTACTTGTAATGTACTTTCCTTAAGTGCTCCTCCAATGTTCTATTGAATCGTTCTACCATAACATCGGATTGAGGATGCAATGTAGTTGTCCGTGTTTTTCGAATGCCGAATGATTTACACATTTCCTGGAACACAGCTGATTCGAAATTCCTGCCTTGGTCAGAATGTAACTCCATTGGTACACAATACCTTGCAACCCAATTGTTTATAAACACTTCTGCTACTGTTTCCGCTTCTTGATTTGTGACTGGGTATACCTCCGGCCATTTGCTGAAATAATCCATAACTACCAGTACATATTTGTTTCCGCCGTTGCTAGTAGGAAATGGACCGGCGACATCCATAGCGATCCTTTCAAATGGTGCACCTGAGTTATATTGCTTCATCTGGCCATGACTTCGGGTTTTGGGCCCTTTCACTCTGCTGCAAACCTCGCAGTTCGCAATCCAATCAGTGACCGACTGACGGTAACCAATCCAAAGAATCTCTGTTTAATCTTCTCGAGCGTCTTCGTGATTCCAAGATGACCTCCGCTTGGACCATTATGCAGCTCGCTGAGCACGTCAGGAATCCTCTTTCTGGGAATAAATATCAGTTTCTTTTTTCTTTGACCATCCTCACTCTCCCATACTCGATGCAAGCAACCGGATATCAATTCTAAACTGTTCCACTGTGTCCAATATGACTTCGCAATGGGACTCTCTGCTGACATCTCCTCTCTGCTTGGTCTTCCGTTTCGTTCGAGCCCTTGCATAACATGTGACAGATCTGTATCTTCTAGCTGACACTATCTTAGTTGTTCCTTGTCCCATCCATCCGTACAAGTAAAAGTCATTAGCCGGACATCTATAATGTCTTCTTTAGCCTCGGCCTTTGAATAGTGCTTGCATTCCAAACTACATGGTCTTCGTGACATTGCATCGGCATTTCCATGAGTACTACCTTTTCGATGCTCAATGGAAAAGTCGTAGCATTGTCCTTCCGGATTACGGAAGTGCAGAAGCCATTTTAAAGCTGTGTGATCTGTCCTGAAACGGAACCGCTGGCCGTAGAGGTATTTGTGAAAATGTTTAATGCACTCTACCAATGCCAACAGCTCTCTCCGCGTAACGCAGTAGTTCCTCTCTGGTTTTCCAATCGAACGGCTGTAATATGAAACTACTTTCTCCTGTCCATCAACCAGTTGTGACAAAACGCCTCCTATAGCATATTCACTCGCATCTGTATGTAGAATAAATGTTGCTCCTGGAATCGGATATGCCAACATTGGGGCAGTGCATAAATGCTCCTTCAATGTTTGGAAAGCCACCTCTTGCAACTATTTCCATTCAAAAGCTTTATTTTTTCTTGTAAGCTCATGGAGGCTATGGGCTACGCTGGAAAAATTTGGTACAAATCGGCGGCAATATGTGCACAGCCCAAGGAAAATTCTCAATTCATGTAGGTTCTGTGGTCTTGGCCAATCCTTTACAACCTCTATCTTTTCGTTTGTAGTGCAGATGCCCTCTATCGTTACCTTGTGACCCAAATAATTTACTTCCTTTTTAAACAGCGCACACTTTTTGGGACTTAACTTAAGACCAGCGCCAGTTATTCTCTGGAAAACTTCCTCCAAGTTCTTAAGATGTTCATCAAAGTTCTTGCCCAATACGATGATGTCGTCCAGGTACACCAAGCATATTTTCCAATGTAGACCTTTCAGTACCTGGTCCATGAGTCTCTCAAAAGTGGCTGGTGCATTACAAAGTCCAAAAGGCATCACTGTAAATTGCCAAAGACCATCACCGACACTGAAGGCTGTTTTCTCTTTATCTTCCTCCTTCACCTCAGCCGCTTTTCAAGTCCAGTGTGGAAAACCATTTCGTACCAGATAGCGAGTCCAGAGTGTCGTCAATTCTTGGCAATGGGTAGCTATCCTTTTTCGTAACGTCATTCAACTTCCGGTAGTCCACGCAAAACCTAATTTTTCCATCCTTCTTCTTTACAAGTACTACCGGTGAGCTCCATGGACTAGCTGATGGTTGAATGACGCCGCTGTCGCTCATTTCTTGTACGATTTGACTCACAACTTCCCGTTTCGCCAGTGGAACACTACGAAGAGCTTGACGTATCGGCCTCGCGTCTCCAGTGTCAATTTGGTGTTTGACAACATTGGTGCGGCCTGGTTTGGAACCATCCTGGTCAAATATGTTCGCGTAATTTAGGAGAAGTTCTTTTGCCTTACTCTGATAGTCTTCCTCTAGCCCCTGTGTCCATGCCGTGATGTCATTTGAAAGATCAGTATTACTAGATGAAACTTGTTCCTGGAGCTGTTCACAGTTAATAACTATTTAAGCCTCTTGGCATCTCCCCAAAATAGCACCTTTGGTCAAATTGAATGGTGACTTGAACTCATGGAGTACTCTTACCGGAATACGTCCATCTTGTTTTGTCATAGCCAGGGTTTTTCCTACCAGTATGTTCAGTGCTGATTTGTTTGCTGCTTCGACAACCCACAATTTGTTTGTCCCACAATCTCCATCAACCTTTGCCCAGATGACTGCTTTGGATTTTGGTGGTATTTGCTGACTCTCTTTCACCAGCACTCGTTTACTGCAGTAGTCTCTCTCGTAGCCGAAGTTAAGTGTTACATCCATGTTCTTATATCGCATCGTTTTGCTTTGCATATCGATCTTGATGCCTTGGTTGATTAAGAAGTCCACTCCAATTATGATTTCATCTACAATATCTGCCACTATAAAATTGTGGAATACCGTGACGTTCCCAATTGCTACTTGACATTCTACTTCTCCAATTACCTGGGTGTCCTCTCCCTGCCTGTACGTAATCTTGCTCCAAGCAATGGTCTTATCTTTTTGTTGACTAAATCCGCTCGAATTATGGAATGAGATGCGCCCGTATCTACAGTCAGTAAACGTTCCTTTCCATCCACATGTCCTCCAACAGTAAGATTGCTCGATCTTCTTCCAATCTGCGAGAGAGATATTATGGGGCATTCAATTGCGGGAGCCAGCTGCCGTCCCTTGCGGCTGACTCGATTTAGTTTAACGATTGAGTGGTCTTCGAGATTTGCTCATCTCGTTCTGCTCTGCGTTTACGACCACCCACATTGTTGGAACTGTTAGTGTTCGTGTTGGAATAACGCGAAATATGACCTGGCTTTCCACACTTAAAGCATTTGACTGCATCATTATTCTTCTACTGCGTACCCTTCAATGCTTCCTAAATTGCGTCTACCCAGTCTGGCCTTTCCACTTCCACGCGATGAGCTTTTTACGCTAGCTTACTCAAAAGTGAGGCTGTTTCCTGAGTCAGTGCATGCGATACCGTTTCAGCAAATGATAGTTTTGGATTCGGAATGTAGCCCGCTTTGTTTCCACAACTCTGGATTTTTACCCTTTCAGTGTATTCCACGGGTGCGTCCGCATTTGCAAGATGAGCCAATCTATCAATAACTCCTGCAATGTCTCATTTGCTTTTTAGTAGCGGTTTTGCAGCTCAATTTGGAATATCTGTTTTCTATGCTCGCTTCCATAATGTCTCTCGACAGAAGCTTCATAGTTGTTCCGCTCTCCTTCGGGAATCGTCTGTAGGATTTCGGCTGCTGGCCCCTTCAATGCTACGAATAGAGCTGCAACTTTATCTTCAGCATTCCAGTTGCTCATTGCTGCGGTCTTCTCAAACTGTAGCTTAAAGACCTTGAAAGGAACAGAACCGTCAAAGGATGGTGTTTTTACCTTTGGATTGCTTGCTGAAACAGCTGGGCGATTTAATTGCAACTCTTGTATACGACCTCTCAAAGCATCCACCTCGGCTTCGATTTTTTCCTCAAACTGCGTTATTTTCTCGTCCATACGCGTTTCGAGTTTTGCTGATATACGCGCCTCTTGCGCTTCGAGTTGTACTGTTATGCGTGCTTCTTGTTCTTTCAGTTGTGTTTCCATGTTTGATGTAATCTGTGTCGACATTTCCGACATACGCGTTTCATGTGCTTCAATCTTCGATGTAATCTGTGTCGACATTTCTGACATACGCGTTTCTTGTGCTTCAATCTTCGATGTAATGTGTGTCGACATTTCTGACATACGCGTTTCTTGTGCTTCAATCTTCGATGTAATCTGTGTCGACATTTCTGCCATACGCGTTTCTTGTGCTTCAATCTTCGATGTTATTTCTGACGACATTTCTGACATCTGCGACGACATTGATGTTACTGTCGATGTTTGTGCAGATATTGCAGCCAAAATCATGTTCAAGTCTGTGCTCGTAACTGTCTGCGATGTTTCGCTTTTCTCTTCAATTTTTGTTGTTGTCTCGTCCCCATCGGGACAAAAGACATACTCATCCACATCAATACCTTGCGGCTCCATTACCTCTCGTAGCCGTGCTTGAAGTTCGATCTTGTTGCCGGTTGTATTGAAAACACGGTTCTCCAACTCCTTTTTCAGTTGCTGGATCCTCAATTCACTCAACTTTGCCATGTCCAAGTTGTATTCCCAATCTTCGGAAATTATTCAACAATTCCTCTTCTGACACCAATTGTAACGAATTTACTGCAATTCCCCATATTTGCAATAATCTGCCAACGTTCGTATCGCTAAACTGTTGAATAAATAACTCCAATATTGAATAATGGAAAAATGGTCTTTATTAAATTACTTCACAATACCACTTATACTTTGCAACGAATAGCTTGCTTAATAACCAAACTGATTGATAGCTCAAATGAAACTGACTTCTCGCTTCTACTGTTGCCGCCTTTTATACTGTCTGATTTCCTTTTTGCATATTTCTAGACTTTTCTAATTCCAGACTAGTAAGTTCTGGTTATAAATTTCTTAGGTACAACTACAGATGTATAATTTTTATAGCTTCTCTCATACCCCATGCGCTTGTATGTGTGAGCGACACTTCCACAATTACAATTACATATCTTTAGGAGCACCTCAGATAAGATATCTGTATGTGTCTGCGCGTTGCCTCTCCGCCGCGTGTACGTGTATGTGTAGACACAATGATTGAATTATTGATGTGAATTCACGTCACTGCCCAGCATCGGCTTAGAGATGTCAGTACCCCTTAGTGTTGCTAATTAATATTCGTAACACTGTCCTCCACCTAAGTCTGATCGTCCCTATCAGACAAATCTCTCGATCTAAACGTTGCCAGCCTTTCCAAATGGACCACTTTCATTTTGGTTCGTGGTTTACCGATGGTTTGTATGCGGTACACTACATCGTTGATCCGTTTTACAACTTTGTGTGGGCCTTCCCAATTACACTGCAATTTCGGGGACAAACCTTTTTTACGTTGTGGGTTGTATAACAGCATCAAATCTCCTTCCTGAAAAGCTTCCGAATTAATTGCTTTATCGTATCTGGCTTTCATCTTGTCACTCATAATCTTTGTTCGTTGCGTTATCAGATCATGTATTACTCTTAGCTCTTCTTCCAAATCACCAGTGGATTTCTTCACATTTCTCTCCCCATTGGCATCCATCCCAAACTTCAAATCAGCTGGCAGTCTAAGGTCCTTGCCAAAAATTACTTTTGCAGAGGTTTGGCCCGTTGTCTCGTGCACTGCTGATCGGTAAGCCATCAAGATTAATGGTATGGGGATATCCCACTCTTTATGGTACTTGTCTACTACTTTCCTTAAGTGCTCCTCCAATGTTCTATTGAATCGTTCTACCATACCATCGGATTGAGAATGCAATGCAGTTGTCCGTGTTTTTCTAATGCCCAATGATTTACAAATTTCCTGGAACACAGCTGATTCGAAATTTCTGCCTTGGTCAGAATGTAACTCCATTGGTACACCATACCTTGCAACCCAATTGTTTATAAACACTTCTGCCAATGTTTCCGATTCTTGATTTGGGGTTGGGTATACCTCTGGCCATTTGCTGAAATAATCCATAACTACCAGTACATATTTGTTTCCGCCGTTGATAGTAGGAAATGGACCGGCGACATCCATAGCGATCCTTTCAAATGGCGCACCTGAGTTATATTGCTTCATCTGGCCATGACTTCGGGTTTTGGGCCTTTCACTCTGATGCAAACCTCGCAGTTCGCAATCCAATCAGTGACCGACTGACGGCAACCAGCCCAATAGAAACTCTGTTTAATCTTGTCGAGCGTCTTCGTGATTCCAAGGTGACCTCCGCTTGGACCATTATGCAGCTCGCTGAGCACGTCAGGAATCCTCTTTCTGGGAATAACTATAAGTTTCTTTTTTCTTTGACCATCCTCACTCTCCCATACTCGATGCAAGCAACCGGATATCAATTCTAAACTGTCCCACTGTGCCCAGTATGACTTCGCAATGGGACTCTCTGCTGACATCTCCTCTCTGCTTGGTCTTTCGTTTCATTCGAGCCCTTGCATAACATGTGACAGATCTGTATCTCCTAGCTGACACTTTCTTAGTTGTTCCTTGTCCCATTCATCCGTGCACGTTATAGTCATTAGCCGGACATCTATAATATCGTCTTTAGCCTCGGCCTTTGAACAGTGCTTGCATTCCAAACTACATGGTCTTCGTGACATTGCATCGGCATTTCCATGGGTACTACCTTTTCGATGCCCAATGGAAAAGTCATAGCATTGTCCTTCCGGATTACGGAACTGCAAAAGCCATTTTAACGCTGCGTGATCTGTCCTGACACGGAATCGCTGGCCATAGAGGTATTTGTGAAAATGTTTAATGCACTCTACCAATGCCAACAGCTCTCTCCGCGTAACGCGGTAGTTCCTCTCTGGTTTTCTAATCGAACGGCTGTAATATGCAACTACCTTCTCCTGTCCATCAACCAGTTGTGACAAAACGCCTCCTATAGCATATCCACTCGCATCTGTATCTAGAATAAATATTGCTCCTGGAATCGGATATGCCAACATTGGGGCATTGTGCATTGCTCCTTCAATGTTTGGAAAGCCACCTCTTGCTCCTTTTTCCATTCAAAAGTTTTTTTTTCTTGTAAGCTCATGGAGGCTATGGGCTACGCTGGGAAAATTTGGTACAAATCGGCGGTAATATGTGCACACCCTAAAGAAACTTCTCAATTCATGTAGGTTTTGTGGTCTTGGCCAATACTTTACAGCCTCTATATTTTCGTTTGCAGTGCAGATGCCCTCTGTCGTTACCTTGTGACCCAAATAATTTACTTCCTTTATAAATAGCGCACATTTTTTGGGACTTAACTTCAGACCAGCGCCAGCTATTCTCTGGAAAACTTCCTCCAAGTTCTTAAGATGTTCATCAAAGTTCTTACCCAATACGATGATGTCGTCCAGGTTACCAAGCATGTTTTCCAATGTAGACCTTTCAGTACCTGGTCCATAAGTCTCTCAAAAGTAGCTGGTGCATTACAAAGTCCAAAAGGCATCACTGTAAATTGCCAAAGACCATCACCGACACTGAAGGCTGTTTTCTCTTTATCTCCCTCCTTCACCTCAACTTGTCAGTAGCCGCTTTTCAAGTCCAGTGTGGAAAACCATTTCGTACCAGATAGCGAGTCCAGAGTGTCGTCAATTCTTGGCAATGGGTAGCTATCCTTTTTCGTAACGTCATTCAACTTCCGGTAGTCCACGCAAAACCTCATTTTTCTCCATCATCCCTTGCCCAGTTGACTGCTTCGGATTTTGGTGGTATTTGCTGACACTCTTCCACCAGCACTCGTTTACTGCTGTAGCCTCACTCGTAGCCGAAATTAAGTGGCACATCCATGTTCTTATATCGCATCGTCTTGCTTTGCATATCGATCGATTAAGAAGTCCACTCCAATTATGATTTCATCAAAAATATCTGCCACTATAAAATTGTGGAATACTGTGCCGTTCCCAATTGCTACTTCACATTCTACTTCTCCAATTACATGGGTGTCCTCTCACGTGGCTGTACATAATCTTGCTCCAAGCAATGGTCTTATCTTTTTGTTGACTAAATCCGCTCGAATGATGGAATGAGATCCGCCCGTATCTACAGTCAGTAAACGTTCCTTTCCATCCACATGTCCTCCAACAGTAAGATTTCTCGATCTTATTCCAATCTGCGAGATAGAGATTATGGGGCATTCAATTGCGGGAGTCAGCTGTCGCCCCTTGCGGCTGACTCGATTTAGTTTAACGATTGAGTGGTCTTCGAGATTTGCTCATCTCCTTCTGCTCTGCGTTTACGACCACCCACATTATTGGAACTGTTCATGTTGCAATAACGCGCAATATGCCCTGGCTTTCCACACTTAAAGCATTTGACTGCATCATTATTCTTCTGCTGCGTACCCTTCAATGCTTCCAAAATTGCCTCTACCCAGTCTGGCCTTTCCACTTCCACGCGATGAGCTTTGTACGCTGGCTTACTCAAACGTGAGGCTGTTTCCTGAGTCAGTGCATGCGATACCGTTTCAGCAAATGTTAGTTTTGGATTCGCATATGTAGCCCGCTTCGTTTCCACATCTCGTATGCCATTTACGAAACTCTGGATTTTTACCGTTTCAGTGTATTCCACGGGTGCGTCCGCATTTGCAAGATGAGCCAATCTTTCAATATCTGAACCAACTCCTGCAATGTCTCATTTGCTTTTTGGTAGTGGTTTTGCAGCTCAATTTGGAATATCTGTTTTCTATGCTCGCTTCCATAACGTCTTTCGACAGCGTCCATCAATGCTTCATAGTTGTTCCGCTCTCCTTCGGGAATCGGCTGTAGGACTTCGGCTGCTGGCCCCTTCAATGCTACGAATAGAGCCGCAACTTTATCTTCAGCAATCCAGTTGTTCACTGCTGCGGTCTTCTCAAACTGAAGCTTAAAGACCTGGAAAGGAACAGAACCGTCAAAGGATGGTGTTTTTACCTTTGGATTGCTTACTGAAACAGCTGGGCGATTTAATTGCAACTCTTGTATTTGACCTCTCAAAGCATCCACCTACGCTTGGATTTCTTCCTCAAACTGCGTTATTTTCTCGTCCATACGCGCTTCGAGTTTTGGTAATATACGCCCCTTTTCCGCTTCGAGTTGTACTGTTATGCGTGCCTCTTGTTCTTTCAGTTGTGTTTCCTGTGCTTCAATCTTCGATGTAATCTGTGTCGACATTTCTGACATACGCGTTTCTTGTGCTTCAATCTTCGATGTAATCTATGTCGACATTTCTGACATACGCGTTTTTTGTGCTTCAATCTTCGATGTAATCTGTGTCGACATTTCTAACAAACGCGTTTCTTGTGCTTCAATCTTCGATGTTATTTCTGACGACATTTCTGACATCTGTGACGACATTGATGCTACTGTCGATGTTTGTGCAGATATTGCAGCCCATTTTTGTTGTTGTCCCGTCCCCATCAGGACAAAAGACATACTCGTCCACATCAATACCTTACGACTCCATTACCTCTCGTAGCCGTGCTTGAAGTTCGATCTTGTTGCCGTTTGTATTCAAACCACGGTTCTCCAACTCCTTTTTCAGTTGCTGGATCCTCAATTCACTCAACTTTGCCATGTCCAAGTTGTATTCCCAATCTTCGGAATTTATTCAACAATTCCTCTTCTGACACCAATTGTAACGAATTTACTGCAATTCCCCTTATTTGCAATCTTCTGCCAACGTTCGTATCGCTAAACTGTTGAATAAATAACTCCAATATTGAATAATAATTTGCAACGAATAGCTTCCTTAATAACCAAACTGATTGATAGCTCAAATGAAACTGACTTCTCGCTTCTACTGTTGCCGCTCTTTTATATTATCCGATTTCCTTGTTGCATATTTCTAGGTTTTTCTAATTCCAGAACTTACTAGTTAGTTATAAATTTCTCAGCTACAACTACAGATGTATAATTTTTATAGCTTCTCTCATACCCCATACGCTTGTATGTGTGAGCGACACTTCCACAATTACAATTGCATACCTTTAGGAGCACCTCAGATAAGATATCTGTATGTGTCTGTGCGTTGCCTCTCCGCTGCGTGTACGTGTATGTGTAGACACTGCCCAGCATCGGCTTAGAGATGGCAGTACCCCTTAGTGTTGCTAATATTCGTAACACTGTCCTCCACCTAAGTCTGATCGACCCGATCAGACAAATCTCTCGATCTAAACGTTGCCAGCCTTTCCAAATGGACCACTTTCATTTTGTTTCGTGGTTTACCGATGGTTTGTATGCGGTACACTACATCGTTTATCCGATTTACAACTTTGTAAGGGCCTTCCCAATTACACTGCAATTTCGGGGACACACCTTTTTTACGTTGTGGGTTGTATAACAGCACCGAATCTCCTTCCTGAAAAGCTTCCGAATTAATTGCTTTATCGTATCTGGCTTTCATCTTGTCACTCATAATATTTGTTCGTTGCCTTATCAGATCATGTATTTCTCTTAGCCCTTCTTCCAAATCACCAGTGGATTTCTTCACATTTCTCTCCGCATTCGCATCTATCCCAAACTTCAAATCAGCTGGCAGTCTAAGGTCATTGCCAAAAATTACTTTTGAAGGGGTTTGGCCCGTTGTCTCATGCACAGCTAGATCGGTACGCCATCAAGAATAATGGTATGCGGATATCCCACTCTTTATGGTACTTGTCTACTACTTTCCTTAAGTGCTCATCCAATGTTCTATTGAATCGTTCTATAATACCATCGGATTGAGGATGCAATGCCGTTGTCCGTGTTTTTCGAATGCCCCATGCCCCACATTTCCTGGAACACAGCCGATTCTAAATTCCTGCCTTGGTCAGAATGTAACTCCATTGGTACACCATACATTGCAACCCAATTGTTTATAAACACTTCTGCTACTGTTTCCGCTTCTTGATTTGAGATTGTGTATACCTCTGGCCATTTGCTGAAATAATCCATAACTACCAGTACATATTTGTTTCCGCCGTTGCTAGTAGGGAATGGACCGGCGACATCCATAGCGATCCTTTCAAATAGCGCACCTGAATTATATTGCTTCATATGGCCATGACTTCGGGTTTTGGGCCCTTTCACTCTGCTGCAAACCTCGCAGTTCGCAATCCAATCAGTGACCGACTGACTGCAACCAACCCAATAGAATCTCTGTTTAATCTTCTCGAGCGTCTTCGTGATTCCAAGATGACCTCCGCTTGGACCATTATGCAGCTCGCTGTGCACGTCAGGGATCCTCTTTCTGGGAATAGCTATCAGTTTCTTTTTTCTTTGACCATCCTCACTTTCCAATACTCGATGTAAGCAACCGGATATCAATTCAAAACTGTTCCACTGTGCCCAATATGACTTCGCAATGGGACTCTCTGCTGACATCTCCTCTCTGCTTGGTCTTTCGTTTCGTTCGAGCCCTTGCATAACATGTGACAGATCTGTATCTCCTAGCTGACACTTTCTTAGTTGTTCCTTGTCCCATTCATCCGTATACGTTATAGTCATTAGCTGGACATCTATAATGTCTTCTTTAGCCTCGGCCAAACTACATGGTCTTCGTGACATTGCATCGACATTTCCATGTGTACTACCTTTTCGATGCTCAATGGAAAAGTCATAGCATTGTTCTTTCGGATTACGGAACTGCAGAAGCCATTTTAACGCTGCGTGATCTGTCCTGACACGGCAAAGCTGACAAAGCTTTATTTTTTCTTGTAAGCTCATGGAGGCTATGGGCTACGCTGGAAAAATTTGGTAAAAATCGGTGGTAATATGTGCACAGCCCAAGGAAACTTCTCAATTCATGTAGGTTCTGTGGTCTTGGCCAATCCTTTATAGCCTCAATATTTTCGTTTGCAGTGCAGATGCCCTCTGTCGTTACCTTGTGACCCAAATAATTTACTTCCTTTTTAAACAGCGCACACTTTTTGGGACTTAACTTCAGACCAGCGCCAGCTATTCTCTGGAAAACTTCCTCCAAGTTCTTAAGATGTTCATCAAAGTTCTTGCCCAATACGATGATGTCGTCCAGGTACACCAAGCATGTTTTCCAATGTAGACCTTTCAGTACCAGGTCCATGAGTCTCTCAAAAGCAGCTGGTGCATTACAAAGTCCAAAAGGCATCACTGTAAATTGCCAAAGACCAACACCGACACTGAAGGTTGTTTTCTCCTTCACCTCAACTTGCCAGTAGCCGCTTTTCAAGTCCAGTGTGGAAAACCATTTCGTACCAGATAGCGAGTCCAGAGTGTCGTCAATTCTTGGCAATGGGTAGCTATCCTTTGTCGTAACGTCATTCAACTTCCGGTAGTACAAGCAAAACCTCATTTTTCCATCCTTCTTCTTTACATGTACTACCGGTGAGCTCCATGGACTAGCTGATGGTTGGATGACGCCGCTGTCGCTCATTTCTGTACGATTTGACTCACAACTTCCCGTTGCGGCCTCGCGTCTCCAGTGTCAGTTTGATGTTTCATAACATTGGTGCGGCCTGGTTTGGAACCATCCTGGTCAAATATGTTCGCGTGCTTTAGGAGCAGTTGTTTTGCCTTACTCTGATAGTCTTCCTCTAGCCCCTGCGTCCATGCCGTGATGTCATTTGAAAGATCAGTATTACTAGATTAAACGTGTTCCTGGAATTGTTCACAGTTAATAACTACTTCAGCCTCTTGGCATCTTCACAAAATAGCTCCTTTCGTCAAATTGAATGGTGAATTGAACTCATTGAGTACTGTTACCGGAATATGTCCATCTTGTTTTGGCATAACCAGGGTTTTTCCTTCAAGTATGTTCAGTGCTGATTTGTTTGCTGCTTCGACAACCCACAATTTGTTTGTCCTACAATCTCCATCAACCTTTGCGCCAGATGACTGCTTCGGATTTTGGTGGTATTTGCTGACTCTCTTCAACCAGCAATCTTTTATTGCTATAGCCTCTCTCGTAGCCGAAATTAAGTGGCACATCCATGTTCTTATATCGCATCGTTTTGCTTTGCATATCGATCTTGATGCCTTGGTTCATTAAGAAGTCCACTCCAATTATGATTTCATTAACAATATCTGCCACTATAAAATTGTGGAATACCGTGCCGTTCCCAATTGCTACTTTACATTCTACTTCTCCAATTACCTGGGTGTCCTCTCCCGTGGCTGTACGTAATCTTGCTCCAAGCAATGGTCTTATCTTTTTGTTGACTAAATCCGCTCGAATGATGGAATGAGATCCGCCCGTATCTACAGTCAGTAAACGTTCCTTTCCATCCACATGTCCTCCAACAGTAAGATTGCTCGATCTTCCTCCAATCTGCGAGATAGAGATTATGGGGCATTCAATTACGGGAGCCAGCTGTCGCCCCTTGCGGCTGACTCGATTTAGTTTAACGATTGAGGGGTCTTCGAGATTTGCTCGTCTCGTTCTGCTCTGCGTTTACGACCACCCACATTGTTGGAACTATTAGGGTTCGTGTTGCAATAACGCGCAATATGCCCTGGCTTTCCACACTTAAAGCATTTGACTGCATCATTATTCTTCTGCTGCGTACCCTTCAATGCTTCCAAAATTGCCTCTACCCAGTCTGGCCTTTCCACTTCCACGCGATGAGCTTTGTACGCTGGCTTACTCAAAAGTGAGGCTGTTTCCTGAGTCAGTGCATGCGATACAGTTTCCGCAAATGTTAGTTTTGGATTCGCATATGCAGCCCGCTTCGTTTCCATATCTCGTATGCCATTTATGAAACTCTGGATTTTTATCCATTCAGTGTATTCCACGGGTGCGTCCGCATTTGCAAGATGTGCAAATCTTTCAATATCTGAAGCAAACTCCTGCAATGTCTCATTTGCTTTTTGGTAGGGGTTTTGCAGCTCAATTTGGAATATCTGTTTTCTATGTTCGCTTCCATAACGTCTCTCGACAGCGACCATCAATGCTTCATAGTTGTTCCGCTCTCCTTCGGGAATCGTCTGTAGGATTTCGGCTGCTGGCCCCTTCAATGCTACGAATAGAGTTGCAACTTTATCTTCAGCATTCCAGTTGTTCACTGCTGCGGTCTTCTCAAACTGTATCTTAAATACCTGGAAAGGAACATAACCGTTAAAGGATGGTTTTTTTACCTTTGGATTGCTTACTGTAATAGCTGGGCGATTTAATTGCAACTCTTGTATACGACCTCCCAAAGCATCCACCTCTTCTTCGATTTTTTTCTCAAACTGCGTTATTTGATCGTCCATACGCGCTTCGAGTTTTGAGTTATACGTGCCTCCTGTTCTTTCAGTTGTGTTTCCATCTTTGATGTAATCTGTGTCGACATTTCTGACATACGCGTTTCATGTGCTTCAATCTTAGATGTAATCTGTGTCGACATTTCTGACATACGCGTTTCTTGTGCTTAAATCTTCGATGTATTCTGTGTCGACATTTCTGACATACGCATTTCTTGTGCTTCAATCTTCGATGTTATTTCTGACGACATTTCTGACATCTGCGACGTCATTGATGTTACTGTCGATGTTTGTGCAGATATTGCAGCCAAAATCATGTTCAAGTCCGTGCTCGTAACTGTCTGCGATGTTTCGCTTTTCTCTTAAATTTTTGTTGTTGTCTCGTCCCCATCAAGATGAAAGACATACTCGTCCACATCAATACCTTGCGACTCCATTAGCTCTCGCAGCCGTGCTTGAAGTTCGATCTTATTGCCGTTTGTATTCAAACCACGGTTCTCCAACTCCTTTTTCAGTTGCTGGATCCTCAATTCACTCAACTTTGCCATGTCCAAATTGTATTCCCAATCTTCTGAATTTATTCAACAATTCCTCTTCTGACACCAATTGTAACGAATTTACTGCAATTCCCCTTATTTGCAATCTTCTGCCAACGTTCGTATCGCTAAACTGTTGAATAAATAACTCCAATATTGAATAATGGAAAAATGGCCTTTATTAAAGTACTTCACAATAACACTTATATTTTGCAACGAATAGCTTGCTTAATAACCAAACTGATTGATAACTCAAATGAAACTGACTTCTCGCTTCTACTGTTGCCGCTCTTTTATACTATCCGATTTCCTTGTTGCATATTTCTAGGCTATTCTAATTCCAGAACTTACTAGTTAGTTATAAATTTCTCAGGTACAACTACAGATGTATAATGTTGATAGCTTCTCTCATACCCCATGCGCTTGTATGTGTGAGCGACACTTCCACAATTACAATTGCATACCTTTAGGAGCACCTCAGATAAGATATCTGCATGTGTCTGTGCGTTGCCCCTCCTCTGCGTGTACGTATATGTGTAGACACAATGATTGAATTATTGATGTGAATTCACGTCACTACCCAGCATCGGCTTAGATATGGCAGTACCCCTTAGTGTTGCTAATATTCGTAACAATATGTTGGCGTTATTATTGCTGTCTAGCGTTTGGTGTCGTTGCGAGGGGTCTGTAGAGATTCCTCGCTCGCTTGGCAGTTTCCCGGACTACACTTTGGGCATTTTGGACGATACGTGTTTGGTGTCCCACAGACGTAGCAAAACACCGTACGCTCCTCAAAGCAATCGTAGTATCTATGTCCCTCTTTGTTGAAGATCCAGCAACCAAGTTTTAATTTGGTAGCTGGCTGAGAAACAGCTTCTAATTGAGCAAATTCGCTTTTCGCTATTGCTTCCTCATCTAGGTCTAAGTCAAGGTAGGCTTCATTCACTTGCCTTCTTGGTAATGGTCGAGAGGTGTTTGTTTGAGAAAAGGGTGTGGGTCTTAGCAGTTTCGTTAGCAAGACTGTCACCTTTCAAACAGAGTCGGCACAACTCTGTTAGAGAATTAGTTGGTACAAAAAGAAGTTCTTGCCGAAGACGTGGCCGTAAATTATGTTTGAGAATTTCGAGTAACTCTACCTCTGAAAGTGGGGCTTCAAGAGGTTCCGCGATTTTCAATATGGCGTTACGGAATTCATCAAACCATTCATTTTGACCTTGCTTACGCGCGCGAATTAACTCCTTAATCTCGAAATCACTCCTATGCTGCTGAAAATTAGTCCTCAAAGCTTGGCAAAGGGCTGGCCAGGTAATTCGTTCTACAGACCTACGGTAACGCCAGTACCAGTCTTTGGCCTCATTCACAAACAGACATTATACGTGCCCGCACAAAATATTAAAATTACCATTAAGTATGTCTATCACAAGTAACTCTATTCGGGACAAGAAATTATCGACTGATAGACGAGAGGTACCGTCGAACTTTACATCCCAACTAGAAATTAGATGCGCTATCCTACTCGTATAAGGAACAGTGGACAATTCGCTCAATCTAATTTGGTCAATCTGGTTATGAGAATTAGTACTACTTTGATTTGCCAATGAAGGTGCATCTCTAGGTCACACTGGTATAGACCTTTTTTGGTAGGTGTTGAACAGCAGATAAATTAGCTGGCTGACTTATATCATTACCTGCAGGGACTTGTTGAGCAGGGTTAAAATTTAACCGCTCTAAAAAACCGCTCTACTATTAAACCATGTTTCTGATGCGAGCTTCATCATTATTTGCCGGTGGTACGTCGCCTCCATGCGCTCTTTCAGCTGACAAGCTACTACCATTTCCTGCTCCTTGTTGCAGCTCTTGTCGCTCTTCCCTAGGGGACTTATGCAGATTCCCACTGCCACTGGTATTACCTGCGTTGCCCTGAGACATCGTCTTCTATAATCTAGTTTTGTATATATTCTGATTAAACTCCCTACTGCGGCAAGGAGCTCTACAGAGTGGACAAGAAGAATTGTTCTTAAGCCACGGCAATAGGCAGTTTCGGTCACGCGCGGTAGTTAGTATGTTATCCCTCTTCGTAAAAGCCTTCCTACATAGAAAACATCCGGCCTGAAAAGGAGCGTGTTCGTCGCTGTAACGCAATTACATGTTCCACAAAAAAATTTAAAAACAAAAGGTATATGTATATTTGCAATCGAAAAAAAGATATGACCCTTTAACGCAGTGTGAAAAAAAGTAGTTTAACGCAAACAAAATTGTTTTTACGAAAATAAAAAAAAAATCACCAAAAATATTGGAAGCTTTTTCGCTTGGTAATCAACGCAAAAAAAAAGTTCTTTATCAAGAAAACAAAAAATCATCAAAAATAAACTTGGTTTGAGCCATGGGAGTCTCTGTAGTGGTAATGTGGCACAAAGGTGTAAGTAAGGGCATAATGTCATAGCGTGTTGTGGCATGCAACATTTTGAGAAAGAAATATCGGTTGTGATTTATTTGATATACAATCACAATTTCCGAAATATTCAATATAAATATATATATATTCTTTCTCAATTACTAAACAAAAATTAAAAAAAGGTATTAAATTGAGGTGACATCTCGACAACGGGTTTGAGATGTACTTACCATTTGTATATTTTTTCTATTGGATTGTAGCAAACGTGAACACCTGGTGAGTCAGTTGGAATTTGGCCTTAATGACAAAAATTTCCAAAAAGCGTATAACGTATTTTTGTAACAAAACCAAAAGACGTGTTATGCTTAAATAATTCCCTAAACACGAACTTTTAACGCGGTACGCATCTCAAGGCATCTAGCCTATAGGATGTTTAATTCCAGCGAAAATTCTTCGCATTCATGCAAAACTGTTTGAACACAACAAAAATCGAAAAAAAATCAAAAATTTATCTAATAAAAAAAATTCCAAAGGCAGACAGACTATTTGATTCAAGGAGTGAATCTTATATGTATGTGGAGCCAATATTTAACCAAAGCACACAAACGTTGCTTTCCTCTATCGGGCTGGCCCCACATTGGGCGCAATTTTATCTGTTATGATCTTCTTTGGCTGAGTGTGCAACAGGCACATTCAAGGACAAAAGAGCAGCAGTGCTTGTGGCAAGGTGCAATGACCACGGCGTGTGCAATGGCGTTTAGGGCCGGTGCTTCAGCTTCGTGGATTCTTATAATGGTCATCACACAGCACTGCTCTCCCCAGTCAATGGTCAAACAGGATAATTTATTTTGCACACTGGAGATATTCGACCAAAATATATTCAACAAAATAACAAACGCACTTGCGTGCCACACTTCGCCAACACGATACACCCTATACCTAAACTTACCTTTATGCTTGGCAGCTAGTTGTTGCAACGATTGGTGGCTGCCTCTGTAACCGCCCTACCATTGGCCTCATTGATGTTATTGAGGCCCCGTTATATTACCATTAACCTCCCATGTCACAAACCAAAGAAAAACAAAATTATTTACTAATTATTAGTTATTATTCATAGATTCAATGCATTATACAAGTTTGTTTAGTTTTAGCCAACTGACCTGAACTTAACTCACAAAATCGATTTTGATTTTAAACAAGAGAAGGTAATATGAAAGAAAATATTAAAAAAAATAACATGATAGAACAATAATCATTCCTAAGTATGATAGACTAATAATCATTCTTGCCACTAAAAATAAATATACATACGTATGTAAAATGTATGCGCGTATATCCTTACGCATATGCAAAAAAAAATTCTTTTAAACCAAAAACTGTATGTTCGAAGAAAAAGAAACTTCACTTGATATATTAATATCTACTTATGTACAAATGTACATACATATGTATGTACAGGCGTGTGAATAAATGTATATATGCATATACATATAATCAAAAATACAATATTAATAAATTGGTAAATTTACATATGTACGGGGGGTGGCATTAGGCAATCACAAATAATTTCATCTTCATATATATAGCATTTCTAACTAGCTTCGGATGCCTTCTTGCTTGGAAAGATGTGTTTACATTCCTAAAACAAGAACTAAATGATTTCCTAAGCCAATTACAAAATATAACTTTTCAATTTATCAAAAGAAAATTACTTAATGATGTTAGCTAACCGCAAATGTTGGCAACCATGTTTAACAATATTAAAGTATTAGGAAGAGAACTCAGTTGAGAAAAATATCTGTAATAAAGGTTTCTTCGAACGATGTCATACAAAAGACTCTCTTCAAACAATACCATACCGATAACTATAGAACTGCATCATACAATTGTTAATAAATGGTTGCATCGAAAAAATGTCATACAACATTTGTTAATATTGCGTCATACAGTTCTCTCAAACATGTCCACTTCACTCACATGTGTTTGGTCGTAAAGTTTGCTGTGCAACAAAAACAAAAAAATATTATATATTGCGTTTAGCCAACTACACTTTGGTAAGTAGTGCATTTTGACCAACTTTTCGAAGTTGGCTAAATTAAGCTATAGTTGGTCGTAAAAATTAAGCTTTTCTTTAAGTCTAGCTACTAGTATAACAATACTAGTTATTTCATTAACTTTTATAAAATTAATTCCAGTTTCTCTGCAACATTTTATGTATCCAAATTTTATGTTTCTAAACCTAAACTAACGAAAAAGAAGAACTCGTTTCTTCGAGTTTGAGTTGTAACTCTTAAAAGATTTACATTACATATATGTTATATGTATTGTGACGAATATGAGTGACACTAAGTAATACTCACATCCCTAGTCTGATGCTAAGTAAATGAAGTCACAACAACAATAAGGCAGACAGTCACTTGTATTTACATAAACGAATAACCCATTATGTCTAAACATATGTACGTAAACGCAGCAGAGAAGAGATGCACAAACACATGCAGATATCTGAGATGCTCCCAAAAGTATGCAATTGTAATTGTGGAAGTGTCGCTCACAAATACAAGCATATGAGGAGCTATATACGTTCATCTGTAGTTATAATTATATGGCGGTGACTAAGTAAATTCTGAAAGCGCCTAGAAGATGCCACGAGGAAATCACAGAGTATAAAAGCACTAGCGGTAGAGGCGCTACAATCAGTTTTTGATTAAGTACGCAATCTGTCGGGCAATAGTAGAGTTTCATTTAAGCTATCAGTCAGTTTGGTTATTAAGCAAGCTAGTTGCAAAATATAAGGTTATTGTGAAGTACTTTAATAAAGGCCATTTTTCCATTATTCAATATTGGAGTAATTTATTCAACAGCTTAGTGAATCCAACTTAGTAGAAGATTGCAAATAGGGGAAATTGCAAGTAAATTCGCTACAATTGGTGTCAGAAGAGGAATTGTTGCATAAATTCCGAAGACCTCGAATACAACTTGGACATGCCAAAGTTAAGTGAATTGAAGATCCAGCAACTGAAGAAGGAGTTGGAGAGCCGTAGATTGAATACAACCGGCATTAAACTAGAACTTCAGGAACGACTACGACAGGCAATGGAATTAGAAGGAATTGGCGTGGAAGAGTATGTCTTTCATCTTGATAGCGAGGAAACAACAAAAATGGAAGAGACGGTTACGCAGACAGTTACGAGCACAGACTTGAACATGATTTTGGCTGCAATATCTGCTCAAACATCGACAGTAGCTTCTCAACTGGAAGCACAGGAGACACGAATAACATCAAAGATTGAAGCACAAGAAACGCATATGTCAGAAATAGCGACACAGATTACATCCAAGATGGAAACTCAACTGGAAGAAGAGAAAACATATATGGCATCCCAACTGGAAGATCAAAAGACATATATGACATCTCAGTTGGCTGAGCAGTTGAAAGCACAGGAGACCCGCATATCCTCGCAGCTGGAGGCACAGGAGATAAGGGTAACATCGAAGCTGGAGGCCCAGGATACAAAAATTTTACAGTTTGAGGAAAAAATCGAGGCCGAGGTGGATGCTTTGAGAGGACGTATAGAGCAGTTGCAACTAAATGCCCCGCAGTTTCAACGAGTAATCCAAAGGTAAAAACACCATCCTTTGACGGTTCTGTTCCTTTCCAGGTCTTCAAGCTACAGTTTGAGAAGACCGCAGGAGTGAACAACTGGAATGCGGAAGATAAAGTTGCTGCACTGTTCGTGGCATTGAAGGGGCTAGCAGCCGAAATCCTACAGACGATTCCCGAAGGAGAGCGGAACAACTATGAAGCATTGATGGCTGCTGTAGAACGACGTTATGGAAGCGAACATAGAAAACAGATATTCCAAATTGAGTTGCAAAACCGCTACCAAAAAGCAAATGAGACATTGCAGGAGTTTGCTTCAGATATTGAAAGATTGGCTCATCATGCAAATGCGGACGCACCCGTGGAATACACTGAAAGGGTAAAAATCCAGAGCTTCATAAATGGAATACGAGATGTGGAAACGAAGCGGGCTACATATGCGAATCCAAAGTCAACATTCGCAGAAACGGTGTCACAAGCTCTGATTCAGGAAACAGCGTCGGTTCTGTGTAAGCCAGTTTTCAAAGCACGCCGTGTGGAAGTAGAAAGGACAGATTGGGTAGACGCAATATTGGAGGCGCTGAAAGGATCGCAAAAGCGGAGTGAGAGGGTTATCAAATCTGGGAATCCCGGACACATTGCACGTCATTGCGATCTTGGTCCTAGTAGTTCCAGCAATGTGGGTGGCCGTAAACGCAAAGTTGGAGGAGATGAGCAAGAGCGTGTCAGATGTAAAGAATGAAAACTTGCCCCAGCTATTGAATGTCCTGTGATATCTGTGTCGTAAATTGGAAGAAAATCGAGCAGTATTGCCGTCGAAGGAAAGCTGGATGGCAAGGAGCGTGTACTGACTGTAGATACGGGCGCATCTCATTCCTTAATCCGATCTCACTTGGTCAACAGGAGAGTAAAACCGTTACCTGGAGCAAGGTTGTGTACGGTCACTGGCGAGTATAACCAAGTCCAAGGAGAAGTGGTGTGTGAGGTATTAATTGGAAAGTTCATGGTTCTACACAAATTCATTGTGGCGGAGATTGTTGATGAAGTCATATTGGGAGGGGACTTCTTAGTTGACCATGACATCAGGATCGATATGCGGAGAAAGATTATGCGCTATAAGAATCAGGATGTACTGTGACGGACTTTTCCTTGCGCCGGGGTATGCTCAGTCCGTCCAGGATCCCTGTGGAATTAGAGAAGAATCCCTATCGTCTCCTTTTAAAGAGAAAGATCCCGTTTTGTTGTTAAAAAAGAAACGTTATAAACTCTTTATTCCGAAATATTCAAACTACCCTTAAAGCTATGGCGACGGAGGTGGGAAACCACCGTCGGTTCTACGCCGATGGGGTTGGGAAAACCCCCACCGGGACTACGCTTAAACTAAAAATCTCAGACTACTTCGTAAAGAAAGTGGAGGTGGAGAACCACCACTTCCTCCCAGTCGGTGGAGTTGGTAAAACCCCCACCGAGTATATAGCTTAAGAATACCCTGCTCTTTCTGAAGGTTGCGGAGGTGGAAAAACCACCACAATCCCTCTAACGATGGGGTTGGAAAAACCCCCAAAGTTGCTAAAATAAAGAACTCGTGAGATGGAAAAATCCCAGGAGTCCCATTCACCGCTAAACAAGGTATTAGCAGGCTACTATACCTAGCTGGCTACTGTCTCAATTCGCGAAATTTGTCGCACTTTTATACTTGTCCACGCGCAGGTGGACAGTTATCCTGCAACAATAAATTTTACTTATTATATGTATATACTTAAGGTATCTTACATTTAACTGTATTATTCTACCCATATATCGCATTATAAGTATTTATCTCCAAATTGCGTATGTAAAAATGCCTCTTGTACTGCCCCCCCCCCCCCCCTAACATGTGAGTTCATTGGTACGCATCTCCAGTTAGCTAGCATAGTTATTTTTGTTTTCCCTCTGCTGCTTGCTTATTGGGTCTTGTTGTTGTCGACGAGTTGGTTGCCCTTCGTAGGTTACTTGTGTCTAGTACCCACGCTGTGTTGTTGGTATGCTAACGTGACCGCTTCCTAGTACATTGCATTTTTTCGTTTCTCTTCGTGCGATGTCCGCCCCGACGGTTCGCTTCAATGCCTGCTGTGCTTGGTCGCAATGGCTTGGTATACGTATGTTTGTATGTTTTTGGTGTTCTTGCAATGGGAGCTTATGTGTGTTGCTTATTGCATTGCTGTAGGTAGGTTGAACTGGCCGGTCCATGAGGACCTCACATAGACTGATTGAGTCCGTAGTGTTACCAGAAGTTTGTTTTAACGACCAAACTGAAAAACCCTATCAAAAACCAGGACCTATGTTATAAAATAACTCCGTCCTCTTGGCAAATACTAGAAGCTTCCTAGGACTTAAGCCACTTGCTGCTTCTAGATCTGACAGCTGTATCACTCCTAATAGCTGGAGTCTTAGCCTGGCAAGTGCAGGGCACGAGCACAGAACGTGCTCGATCGTTTCCTTCTCCAACCCGCACTTCCTACACCTGCTATCACTGACCAAGCCTAATTTAAAGGCATGTGACGCCAGAAGGCAGTGTCCAGTCAGAATACCCGTCATGAGTCTACAGTCCTCTCTTTTTAATGATAGAAGCAACTGTGTTAGTCGAAGGTTGTAAGACCTACACATAATCTTCGACACTTTACAGCCCCGCGCTTGAACCCACGCCTTTTCTGCTTGGTCGATCATGTGCACCTCTCGCCTTCGCTTAATCTCGCCCAATCTAATTGGGACGTCTACGGAGCAAGCTTCAAGGGATGCGCCCTTTTTAGCTAATTCGTCCGCTTTTTCATTCCCATCTATTCCCATATGCCCTGGGACCCAATATAGATGTATGCTTCTCCCTGTCCCGATTCTCTCCAGAGACTGCTTACACTCTAACACGCATTTAGATGCTGTGCTATGCGAGATTATTGCCTTAATTGCTGCTTGACTGTCAATATAAAAGTTAACACGGTTGCAGCTTAAGCTATTCTCTTCCAGGGTTTCTACTGCTTTGGTTACGGCTAATATTTCCGCTTGGAAAACGCTACAGTAATCCGGCAGCCTGTAGGATCTGCTTAATTCCGGATCAGCGCAGTATACCGCAGACCCTACTCCTTCCACTATTTTGGAACCATCGGTGTACACATGTATCGCCTCGTCCGCCATTTGCGCACCCTTGCGCCAACCGTCCACCTCTATTGTGGCCTTAAGATCTCCCTCAAAGTGCAGGTAGGGAATCATGTAGTCTGTTCGTCTTGTGACTGAGGACGCTATACTACTATGGCCATATGGTCGGCGCTCAAGCTGCCCCGAAGCAATGAGCCTGGTTGCGGTCGTTAACGCTTTGTTCTTTGCTACCAGGTCTACAAGTGGAATGTGCAGAATGGCATACAGTGCAGCCGTCGGGGTTGTTTTCAGGGCTCCCGTAATGCAAAGCATCGATAGTCTGCATACCCCCTCTAATTTTTTGAGGTATGTTGTTTTTTGTGTGGCTTTCCACCAAACAAGAACTCCATAGTATAGAATAGGGCTTACAATCGCTGTAAAAACCCAATGAGAAAGAGAGGGCGATAGGCCCCACGTACACCCCAGCATTCTTTTACATGCATAGAGTGCCGTTGAGGCCTTCTTGACCCTCTCCTCCACGTTGAGCTTCCATGACAGCTTACTGTCTAGGATGATTCCTAGATATTTTGTGCAAGGTTTCTCCTGTAAGGTCACCGCTCCTAACTTAGGCCTGGTCCAATTTGGGACCTTGTACCTCTTTGTAATCAAGACCATATCCGTCTTCTCCGCATTGACTTTCAGCCCGACATTAGATGCCCAGGTATGAATATCCCGAAGCGCCCGATCCATCAAAGAACTAATCGTTGGAAGGCATTTTCCACTTATGACAATTGCAACGTCATCTGCGTAAGCCGTAAGTTTTACGGGTCCCTCATCGAATTGCCTGAGCAGTTGGTTGATGACCAGTGTCCACAGCAGAGGTGATAGCACCCCTCCCTGCGGCGTGCCCCTGTCCACTGATTTCGTGGCCTCGTACAATCCCCATTGTGATGTAATCTTCCTGCAATTTAACATGCAGCCGATCCATCTGATTAAGGCAGGATGTACTTTAATGTAATTAAGACCATCCATAATCGCCCATTTTGCAACATTATTGAAAGCCCCGGCAATGTCCAAGAAGACTCCTAGAGCATACTCCTTATATTCCAGGGATTTCTCTATGCTTATTACCACCCTATGCAATGCGGTGTCTACCGACTTGCCTTTGGTGTACGCATGCTGTGTTGTGGAGAGCAGCTTTTCATCCACGTTGGACTTTATGTACACATCTATCAGCCTCTCAAAGGTTTTGAGCAGAAATGATGTTAAGCTAATGGGTCTATAGTCTTTGGGATACACGTGACCGATCTTCCCCGCCTTTGGTAGAAAAGCTACACGAGCAGTTCTCCAAGAGTGCGGTACATGATTCAGTCTTATGCACCCATCGAATATTATTTGAAGCCATTCCACGACCGCCCTACTTGAGACTTGTAGCATGGCCGGGAATATACCATCTGGGCCCGGCGATTTAAACTTAGAAAACGTCTTCACTGCCCACTCGATCTTGGTATCGGTCACCAAGCCCGGCACCACTAGCTCCGTGATCGAAGTGTGAGTGATGTCTGCTGGTTCTTCTAAACCGTCTCCCGATGGGAAATGTGTATCGAGAAGCACCTCAAGGGATTCCTCACTATCACGTGACCATTCCCCTTTCTTTTCTTTATTAGTCCCTGGACTATGTTTCCCTTTGCTAGGACTTTTTTCAACCGTGCTGTTTCACTGGAGCACTCTATGTCCGTACAGAAACTTTTCCATGAGTTTCTCTTCGCCCTGGTAATTTCACGCTTGTAGATCCTCAGTAGATCCCTGTACTCGTCCCGACACGCTTCGCTTTCCGCGGTCTTTGCGAGTTTAAACATTTCTTTTACCTGTCTTCTTAGAAGACTCAGCTCATTGCTCCACCATGGCGGCTTTGCTTTTCCTCTGAATTTTCTTAGAGGGCAAGCTTTGTTATACGCAGTCATAAGCGTCCTTGTTAGGAATTCATTCGACTCCTCCAGTTCCTCTACATTAGCAACCTCTTTGGGTTGTCCCAGTTTCGTTTCTACATGTTTCTGGAATTTAGTCCAATTCGTTGCCCTAGGGTTTCTAAAGGTTCCTCCCTTCTCTACCCTCTTTAGTGGGATGCTGAAGCTTATATACGCATGGTCGGAGAAGGATGGTCTATCGAGAACCATCCAATCATACCTTGATATATCACGCTCGGAGCTCAATGTAATAGCCAGAACATTGCTGGATGTTGGACCAATGTATGTAGGAACATTTCCCCTGTTGGCTATCTGCAAATTGGTTTGCAGGATGTAACAAAATAGAGATTCGCCTCTCTCGTTCGTATCTGCTCCTCCCCACGCATTGTGGTGCGCATTTGCATCTGCGCCTATGACCAACCGCCCTTTGCGCCCTTCCTCCTGTACTAGCCTTTTGCACTCCATCGGTGGAACCTCCGCAGCATGGGCCATGTAGCAGGACGCCAGGATAAATGCCTGCTTATTCTTTTGCTCAACGGCCACCGCTACGAGATCCTCGGTGGTGTAATTAGGCAGCATATATGAATGCAGCTGTTTCCTTACCATTACTACAGCTCGCACCCGTCCTTCCGTTTGTGCGTAGTAAACGCCAAACCCGCGCGCGCTAAGTCCAGAAACCTTTCCTCCCGATGAGAGCCACGGCTCCTGGATCAGCGCCACGTCAAACGAACCCTCCTCAAGGGTTAGGAGGAGTTCGCTCGACGCCACTTTACTGTGTTGGAGGTTTATCTGTAGGACTCGCAGCACCATTGGGCTGTTTGTCCCCCTCCAGCACCTTCGTCTTGACGTCGTCGTCCTCCTCTTGCCCTTTTGGTTTAGAGTATTCGAGGCGCCCTTCAGCCCCTCGTGAATGTTGTGCCGTGTGTTCCTCTGTGCGAGTCACAGCACCATTTAGCGTTTGGTCCTCTTCTAGCACGTTCATGGTGACGTCGGGGACCTCCACCTGTCTTTTTTCCCTTAGGCTTCTGAGGTCCTTTTCGACTTCGCCCACTTCCAGCGTGTTAGGATTTTTATCCTCGGGACTTCTTTTCCTGAGTCGCATGTAAATTTTGCCAGTGCCAAAGGACATTTTGCCAAGCTGCGTGTACAAAATATCCTCCGCCTGCTTGTTTATTTGGAAGATGTAGAACTGACCATCCTCGGTAGGCCGAGATACAGTAAGTACCTTCCAATCCTGTGTCGGTATGTTCGGATTCTGATTCTGCAGAAGTCGCAGTGTATCCTCCGACTTCATCACGCATGGTATCCATACCTTAACTTTTGGTACCGTGGGGATTTGCGCTTTATCCACCACCTCAAACCGCGCGTTCGTGCCTTGCCTTTGGAGGTTTGGAACGACTTCCTCCAGCCACCGCAAGCTCGCGATGTTGTCGCACGCTATCATCTTCACACCATTATACCATCCCCCCGAATCAAAGGTTGGAAGGGGCTTACTTGGTTGTTCCCGCATCATCTTAAGCATTAAGCTAATAAGCTCCCTTTCCACAGATCTCCACCTTTCAGTAGTCATTTGTCCGAACGGACTGCTACGATCAACCAGCGCCACAGTCAGTGACTGCTTTGCCACATCACTCATCTTCTCGGGAAAAGCAGAAGTCTTAGTGTTATCTCCCTTTGGAACCTCCGAGAACACCGGAGTCTTCGCGTTAACTCCCTTTAGCGCCTCCGAGAAAGCCGGAGTCTTAGCGTTACCTCCCTTTGGCTTATCTCCTACTTCCGTAGTTGGAACTTCCCTCTGACTGGCAGCTTTCGAGGTAGTTGCTACCTCGCTATTGGAACCCATCTGTCTTACAGCTTTGGGCCTACTTGTCTTGTCTATGCGACTGCCCTGCCTCGCGGCTCTAGGACTGGGTCCTTTCTGCCTCTTGAAAGCAGGCTTGTCGCCTTCTGCCGAACGTTGCCTCTTCATTCTGCCATTCGACGCTTCTTCCTCCTCGTACCGGTTGCAGAACCGAGGGTTTCTCGCAGCAAACCTTTTGAACTGCCTTCGACCTACTTCTACCGCTTCATGGGCCCATTCCAAGCGCTCGATCTCCACTTCTGTTGGGTCGACCACTGCTCCCAAGCGTTGTACAATTCTTAGTGCTGCACGGTACTGCGAGAGAGCTCTTTTACTTCCTCTGCTCCGTACCCTTCTCCACTCTTCTACTCCGTTTTCATTTGTGTGCTTCTCCAACACGGAGTTCATTGAATCAGCACTACTCTCGGTCCCCGAGTCCGACGCATCGCTTAATTCGTATTTGTCGTCCCTGGATTGCGACTCAGTCCTCCTCTTTACATCCTCCTTATTACGTTCAGGTAATGAGTTGTTCATCTTGGTCGTACGACCACCTGCCCGACAAGGCGGGCTCAGCGGTCCAGTATTATATACGGGGAAAGAACCGTCCGCCACAGCAGCGCCCCTTACTGCGGTAAGGCCATAAATACTTCCCGAGATGGCCCGGTATCGGGAAGGCTCCGTTTGAATACAGCCGAATTTATCCCCTGGCTGCAAATCGTCCAATAGGCACGGTCCGCATAACACCCTGGATTAGGGGTTGGCAGTTCTTGGTCACCGACATCCCGCCGCCCTCCTATGAGGCGAAACGGCGTAGATGTCAGTCCTAAACAGCTCCGCCTCATAGTCGGGCGCTATGGAGTTCGGCTAAGCCCTCACACCAACGACAAGGTGCCTACCCTAGTGAGGGCCGTATTCCCAGCATTATTTAAAATTCCAGCCGGTTATGGGTTATCTGTGGAAATTATAATGTTCAACCAAAATATTTACCGTATGCGGGCAGAGACAATTATTTAAACGAAGAAATTAGATGTTGTCATGAATGTTTATATGTATATTAGGGTGATTCACAAATGATTATTTTGTATGTGTAAATTTAATTTATATAATTCAGTTTTGTACATTTTACATGCTATATGTATAAATTCATTGTAATTCAAGTAGGATTTATACACGTTTTAATGAGTTTTAATAAATATTTGTAGGTTCGAATGTGTGGGCTCCAAAGCCGGTGGATTTGGGTCCTCACACTCTCCCCTCACCTGCCGTAAGCAGGGTTACCGTTACCAGGCCGGTCCTACTGCTGCGGAATAATGATGTACCAATATACGAATGTAAATTCAAAGTTATACGTATATGTACATTAGGGTATTTCAAAAAAATTATGTGGATAAATTTGAATATTGTAAAATTTGAAAAATTTGGTTTTGCGTGTGTGGCCCCAAGGCCGATGGATTTGGGTCCTCACGCTCTCTCCTCAACTGCTGTAATGTGACTTACTGTCACCATTGTAAAATTCAATTTCTCGTAGCGGTCAATACTTGCGTTATTTATAGGGTAATCTCTCGCGATCTGGGTCTTGTTCTAAAATGAAATATTATGCAGAATTCCGTCACCAGGTTATAGCATTGGCTGGCTATGTGGTTGACGTAGTTCATCGTCGTCAGGATCCCGTTGTCTAGGGTTGGGGCTTGCGCTCGTGCTGTGTGCCACCCACTCCGGTCTTCATCTACCACCTGTTGGTTGTTGATTATGTCTGCGCGTTCGATTCTGAAACCATTTGCACCTGAATTGGCGAGTGCTAGTGAACCACACGTCGCTACCGTGCTGTAATCCGTCTGATCTTCTTCCGTGACCTGGACTGTTTGCGATGTTGGCGCGCGTGGCGTTGCTCTTACTACGGCCAGTTGCTCTGTGTGTTCCTCGGTGGATATCTCGGCGGAATGTTGGTTCGAGGTTCTACTACACGATGCTGATGATGGCGCGCGTCGTGTTGTTGCTATCGTCGTCGGTCGTCTCGTTTGTTCCCCGATGGGGACTTCGGTGAAGCCCCCATTCGGGGCTTGGCGGGGCGCTTTTGACTTACCACGTTCGCGGGGTGAACGTATTCTTCTTTCTGTTTCTGGACTTGCTTCTTCTTCGACTGTCGCTTGATGGTTTGCTTTTAGCTCGCTTTTGTGTGCCGTCCTCCTTTTGCCGTTATGCACCTTGTCTAGCTCGACGATTACGGGCGATACGAAGTTTGTTACACGATGAGGCCCACTGTATCTTGGTGCTAACTTTGCTGCGAAATTGTCCACTGCCTTGGACAGCTGATGCTCTTTTACTAGTACCAAGCCGCCCACCGCCGGTTGCCATTGCCTCCTACGTAAACTATAATGCCTTGCCTGCTCCGCTGAAGCTTGCTGTTGTCTACGACGTGCCATCTGATATACCTCTCGCATTTTCGCCATCTTTTCACTGAGAGCCACCTTCTCCTCGCGTGTGCCAAGTGTTTGCTCATCGTAGAGGGCGTTGGGGATCCTCGGTTCCCTACCCTGTACCACGAATGCTGGACTGTAGCCTGTTGACTCGCATACGCTCGTATTCAGTGCTAATGTCATCTCTGGCAACAACTCATCCCATGTCTTATGCTCCTTCCCAGGGAATTGTGCTATCATCCTCTTGCTGTTACGATTCGCTCTCTCCGTCGGGTTCTCTTGCGGTGTGTACGGTGCCGTTAGCTGGTGCTTTATGCCGGCTTCTTGTAAAAACTTCTTGAAATTCCTGCTTGTGAACTGTGCTCCATTGTCTGTGATTAGAATTTTTGGCGCGCCAAATCGGGCCAAAATCCTCTCCCTCATACCTCTGATCACATTCTCCGTCGTCGCCTTCCGTATTGCTATGATCTCTACCCATTTCGAGAATTTATCCACGAAAACTAATGCCATCGTATTACCATGCTTCGAACGAGGGAGTGGTCCAACGAAATCTGCACAAGCGGTAGCAAAGGTTCATCTGAAATCTGCGTTAGCATCTTACCTGCAGCTTGTTGCTGGCTGGGTATGTAGACTTGGCATGCGTGGCATTTTTGCACGTACTTCCGTACGTCCCTGAACATCCCAGGCCAGTAATACCGCATCATTGCACGCGCGATGGATTTCCGTATCCCCATGTGCCCCGCGCTTGGTGTATCGTGAATCTCGTTAAGCACTCTTCGCCTCTCCGATTTCGGTACGCATAACTTCCACGGTACCGCATCCTCACCATCCATTTGACTTCCAATTCGTCTGTATAGTCTTCCTTCCTCTATGAAGTATTCGGGAAACTTCTCTGGTGTCCTCGTTACTTCAGCCATCTTTGACGTGTACCACTTGCGGTTAGCATACGCTATTACTCGCTCTTCGTCATCCAACCCCTGTGTGAGAACTGCTCCGAGACCATAATTGCTCGCGTCTATCTGTAATCGAAATCTTTTCGTAAAATCTGGGCAAGCTAGTGCTGGTGCTTGTATTAGTGCATCCTTCAACGCTTCGAATGCCGCCTGTTGATCTTCGGACCATTTCCACCTACTTCCCTTCTTCAACATTGACATCAGTGTGTGCGCAACTTGTGAAAAGTCGGGTACGAACCTCCGGTACCAAGAAACTATCCCCAGAAATCGCCTTAATTCTCGTATGTTGTGTGGTGGCGTCAGCTCCTTGATAGCCGCAACTTTGTCGGGATCCGTGTGTATTCCTTCCTCGCTGACGACGTGTCCTAGATATTTCAAACTTTTCTTAAAAAACTCACATTTCTCTGGGTTGATCTTCAGATTCGCCCTCCGTAGCCGCCGAAATACTTCCCCTAGGTGCTTTATATGCTCTTCCAAAGTTGTGCTGGTGATGATGATATCATCCAGGTAGGCAAACGCATTTGGTTCCAACTCTGGGCCAATAACACGGTCGAGTGCTCGCTGAAACGTAGCCGGAGCGGAATGTAGACCGAACGGCATCACTTTCCAGTGATACAACCCTCGGCCGAGCACGGTAAATGCTGTATACTTCTTGCTATCTTCTTCCATCGGGATTTGCCAATAACCATTTTTGAGGTCCAGACTGCTGATAAAACGCGCGCTACGTAGCCTATCTAAGATATGCTGTATTCTTGGGAGTGGGTACGCATCTGGCACTGAGCGAGCGTTGAGCTGCCGATAGTCAACGCAGAGTCTCCATTTGCCGTTCTTCTTCCGGGATAGAACTATTGGTGCACTGTGTGGGCTGTGGGATGATTCGATGCAACCCTTCTCTATTAGCTCGTCTACCTCCTTGTTTATGATCTCCTGCATCTTTGGGTTCTTAGGGAAATACCGCTGTTTGATTGGACGGTCATCTCGCATCACTATCTTATGCGTGGCAATGTTGGATACTCCTGTCATCTCTTCGAAAATCTGTAATTCGCGCTTTAGAAACGTACTCACCGCAACTTCATCCCTCACGTCTTTCTCGATACTTGCGCTACCTTCGTCCTACATCATGGTTGTACACGTCACCATCTCCTGCGCTCTCTCTTCTGCTCGTAACGTCATTGTTTCGTTGCCACACCTCAGGTCAAATTTAGCCTTTTCCAGATAATCTGTCCCGATCACCACGCTGTCGACTAACCCAGGCAGAACAAACAACTCACTCTGATGCACTTGATCCCCCAGTTTTACCTCTGCGTCCACTGCCTGAGCTATCCATGCTGCGCTTCCATCGCCCATCACCACTCGTGTCTGTATCTTCTTGAGCTTCCGTGCGTCTATTTTCGCCGCTGTCTTCTCGCTGATGAAACTTCGTGTCGCCCCCGTATCTACTGACGCCATGACTTCCTCTCCATCCAGGGTTACTGCCGCCAAGATTCGCCCTTGGGTCTGCCTAAATGTACTTACTGAGTAGGAGGTTGGGTTTGTTGAGACGCCACCCCTCGATACCAATGGGGTCTCTGCCCGTTTCCCTGCTGTCCACGACAGCAGTCACGCTTTAGTATACCTACTCGGCCACACTGCCAGCAGAAATCCCTTCGTTCGTTTCGACACCCATGTGCGTAGTGTCCGCTTTCCCCGCATCGCCTGCATGCGTTCCGTGGATCGATGGGCCCTTGGTGTGGTGTCGTCGCATGCTCTGGCGTGCTCGCTTGTCGTTGCGCCTCCGTTCTCCGATCTCCTTGCTTCTCATCTTCGTATATATATTGATAATGCTCGGTTGGCCGTCGCGGCACAAAAGGTTTCGCCGCCGGCCTCAGCGGTTCTTTCTCCGGTAAGATGTTCTCGTAATCCTCGGCCATGCTTACCAGTTCCTCTAAGCTGGTGAACTCGCTCCGTTTGATGTAAAGTTGGTACTCTCGTCGACAATTTCTGTAAATCCGGTTCAGCTTCTGCTCGCCGTTGTAGTCAGCGTGACGAATGAGTGCCTGTAACGATAAAACGTAATCCTTAAACTGCTCACCTGCGCGCTGCGTACGCTGACGGACCTTGTCATCTAGCTTCTCGAAATACCTTGAGCTCAGGAAAAATTTTAGAAAGTCCTTCTTGAAGGCTTCCCACTCTTGCCACTGCCTGTTGTTGTTCCGGTACCACACCAAGGCCTTGTCCTTCAGCAACTCAGGTAACGCTCGTGGGATGGAATCGCGACCAACTTCGTAACTGTCGGCCAGCTCCTCCACCCGTTCAATAAAACATAGCGGGTCCTTACCGCCGTCATATTTCAGGCCCCACTTACGTAATCGATCCATTATATTTGTATGTGATGCTGGTTGGTACATCGCGTATGGCGGTGTTCGTGACCCCTCTTCGTGCCTGGTTGTTTCGTTGACATTTTCCTGTGTGTTGTCGCCTGGCGATGTTTGCTCGGCGTTTTCTATCGGAGTTGGTGGTCTTACCGTGATTACTGGTCGGACGTGCTGTAGGGCTAATTCTGTGAATCGTTCCTGGAATATTATGTCGGTACCTTTCGTCTGGATGAAGCCTGCTAGGCGCTTGCGTAGCTCTTCCACCGTTCCGCTGTCTTCCAGCCCAAACTCGGATGCGTATTTGAGAAGTTCCTCACGATTGGGGTAATACACCCAAGTTACCTTCACCATGCCTGCTAGTTATTTTGCTTTCTCTCCGTGCCTTTCCTGTGGATGTCTTGTATCTCGCAATCCTCAGTGGTTTGTGTCTCGAAATCCTCTCTGTGGTTATCCTCGTGTTGTTACTTGTTTACCATGAGTCTATGTATTCAGAGTCCCTGCTCGGGCGCCATTTGTGACGGACTTTTCCTTGCGCCGGGGTATGCTCAGTCCGTCCAGGATTCCTGTGGAATTAGAGAAGAATCCCTATCGTCTCCTTTTAAAGAGAAAGATCCCGTTTTGTTGTTAAAAAAGAAACGTTATAAACTCTTTATTCCGAAATATTCAAACTACCCTTAAAGCTATGGCGACGGAGGTGGGAAACCACCGTCGGTTCTACGCCGATGGGTTTGGGAAAACCCCCACCGGGACTATGCTTAAACTAAAAATCTCAGGCTACTTCGTAAAGAAAGTGGAGGTGGAGAACCACCACTTCCTCCCAGTCGGTGGAGTTGGTAAAACCCCCACCGAGTATATAGCTTAAGAATACCCTGCTCTTTCTGAAGGTTGAGGAGGTGGAAAACCCACCACAATCCCTCTAACGATGGGGTTGGAAAAACCCCCAAATTTGTTAAAATAAAGAACTCGTGAGATGGAAAAATCCCAGGAGTCCCATTCACCGCTAAACAAGGCGTTAGCAGGCTACTATACCTAGCTGGCTACTGTCTCAATTCGCGAAATTTGTCGCCCTTTTATACTTGTCCACGCGCAGGTGGACAGTTATCCTGCAACAATAAATTTTACTTATTATATGTATTTACTTAAGGTATCTTACATTTAACTGTATTATTCTACCCATATATCGCATTATAAGTATTTATCTCCAAATTGAGTATGTAAAAATGCCTCTTGTACTGCCCCCCCCCCCCCCCCCCCCCTAACATGTGAGTTCGTTGGTACGCATCTCCAGTTAGCTAGCATAGTTATTTTTGTTTTCCCTCTGCTGCTTGCTTATTGGGTCTTGTTGTTGTCGACGAGTTGGTTGCCCTTCGTAGGTTACTTGTGTCTAGTACCCACGCTGTGTTGTTGGTATGCTAACGTGACCGCTTCCTAGTACATTGCATTTTTTCGTTTCTCTTTGTGCGATGTCCGCCCCGACGGTTCGCTTCAATGCCTGCTGTGCTTGGTCGCAATGGATTGGTATACGTATGTTTGTATGTTTTTGGTGTTCTTGCAATGGGAGCTTATGTGTGTTGCTTATTGCATTGCTGTATTTCCAGCATTATTTAAAATTCCAGCCGGTTATGGGTTATCTGTGGAAATTATAATGTTCAACCAAAATATTTACCGTATGCGGGCAGAGACAATTATTTAAACGAAGAAATTAAATGTTGTCATGAATGTTTATATGTATATTAGGGTGATTCACAAATGATTATTTTGTATGTGTAAATTTAATTTATATAATTCAGTTTTGTACATTTTACATGCTATATGTATAAATTCATTGTAATTCAAGTAGGATTTATACACGTTTTAATGAGTTTTGATAAATATTTGTAGGTTCGAATGTGTGGGCTCCAAAGCCGGTGGATTTGGGTCCTCACAGTACCACTTAACTTTAGTAGTAATCGGGTACTGGTGGAGAAGACTCGACAAAGACCACGAAAGTCAAAGGTAAAGGTTGATGGATCGAATGGGCCAAATAAACCGAAATCAAAAGTAACTGCGAGAGAAACACTGGCATTGGCAAACCCTATAGGACGCAAAAAAACGAAGGAACGAATTTCCAAGAAAGAATGCGAGGGTAGTCCCAAGCCGGGCGCACTACTGTTGGGAAACGTGGAAACGATACTGATTATGCGAAGCCAATCCGTCAAGCGCAAGCTCTACGAAGTAGTTCATCGGCCAAACAACAGAGTGCGAGGGAACGATACAGGATAATAAATAAATCATTATGTATACACATATGTACTAACACGCAGCAGAGAAGAGATGCACAAACACATGCAGATATCTGAGATGCTCCCAAAAGTATGCAATTGTAATTGTGGAAGTGTCGCTCACAAATACAAGCATATGAGGAGCTATATACGTGCATCTGTAGTTATAATTATATGGCGGTGACTAAGTAAATTCTGGAAGCGCCTAGAAGATGCCACGAGGGAATCACAGAGTATAAAAGCACCAGCGGTGGAGGCGCTACAATCAGTTTTTGACTAAGCACGCAATCTGTCGGGCAATAGTAGAGTCTCATTTAAGCTATCAGTCAGTTTGTTATTAAGCAAGCTTGTTGAAAGTATAAGTGTTATTGTGAAGTAATAAAGGCTGTTTTTCCATTATTCAATATTGGAGTTATTTATCCAACAGTTTAGTGACTCGAACTTAGTGGAAGATTGCAAATAAGGGAAATTTCAAGTAAATTCGTTACAGTATGTATACTAAAAATCTAATTTTTAAATTTAGTTTAATAATTCAAATTTCCTTATATGTTTTGTGGTTTTGAAGACTCTAACGATAATGAAACTTATATTGGACGAAATTTAATGTACGACCTAGATGAAGATCAGGGGCATGTGGATCTTCAGGAACTGGTGATGACTTGAAGCTTATCACCGTGGAAGCGGATTGCGGGTGAAGTAAAAGGGAGGGTTGCTTGCGATTCGCACAAGCAACCCACATGCATATAATGCAAAAATATGCTGGCAAATAAATTTTCGGAAAAATGTGGTGTTTGTTTTCGGGTAGAAAGGATCTGCGGAAGAACCCGATACCGCTCTATTAGAAATTTTATTTTCACTTTTAACACCACACAATTTAATATTAAACAAGGGGTAAAAAGGGTTTAATTCTTTAAGGAAAAAGCATAAAACTTACCGCAGACATGTATGTTCTTCTGCTCAAGGTGGCTTTGATATGTTGACGACAGGAACGGTAGTAAAATTAAAAATTTGTATTAAGTCGTACGGGATTGCCGAATGAATCGATTCAATCCCACACAAAAACGTCAGGTTTTATATCAAATCACTCCGATTTACTAAATAAACTTTACCACGACCACGATGTTGATTCTATTAGATATCCACAGGAAAAGAGCGATGGTTGCTTCAGAAAGTTATATTAGACCCTCGAGTTTCCCATATGTGTCGATAACTCAGTTCTAAAACATATGTTTTTTTTTGACATTAACAGAGGTAGAATATTGAAGTTGGAACAGTGGTGGCCAAGCAAAAAAAAAAAAAAAATGGGAAACAATATCAATAAAAACTAAAAGCAGCTATAAATTAAAGTGGAAAAAAAATTTAATTATATTTGCGGCTTAGTATCACGGTACACATCCCCCGCCTAGAGAGTTGGTGCGGTTGGACCTAATTGCTGCCTTCAATGTCTTTGCTGCGATAGTTTTCCTTTCTGCCTGTATCTATGTCTTCCAACTCGTACATGCAGTTCCTTTTATGGAAAACACCCTACATTTAACGAACTTTGGAGCTAGTTTTGCGGAAATTTTCTTTGAGGCATCGCTTAAGACAAAGTTACGACGAATAACAAAATCACCAATTTCAAAGCGTTTGACAGTGCTACGAAGATTGTAACGCTTTGACGAGTTTTTAATAGCTTTGGTGATGTATTCGGTAATATTTCGTCTTATTAGTTTCAGAATGTCGCTTCTGTCGAGTACGGTATCATCCAATGTTTTGAGCTTCCTTAGGAGTTCATAGTCACCAGCATGAGAAATCATTTGCTGTCCAAACAATGCAAAGTACGGAGATGCTCCGATCGTTTCATTATACGAGCTCCTGAGGGCTTCAGCGATTTCGGAGATATTCCTCTCCCAGTGTGACTGATCCCTCTTCAGGTAAGCTCTGATACCAGCGATTATTGAACGGTTACACGTTCGCTAGCATTGGCTTGCGGACTATACAAAACGGTATAAACATGTCTAATTCCACGGGCCGACAACAACGTGTTAAATTGCGAGGATCTAAACTGTTTTCCATTGTCACTCATTACAATTTCGGGAGTTCCGAAAATATTAAAAACATTGTCACACAAATAGAGGAAGTATTGAACTTTTTAACAGTTTTTAAAATGGGAAACTTTGTAAAATGGTCTAATACAATGAATATTCCTATGTTTCCTTGCTTGGATCTAGGGTAAGGTCCAAGAAAGTCTACATACAATTTCTGAAACGGTCTGTGTACCGTGTATTGGGCGGACATTGGTGGTCTTAGCGTTACATTGGGCGATTTTCTTTGTTTGGTCGGACTGTATCAACTAACGGACGGATCTCAATTTCACGGACTTCACCTACTTCCTCGAAATTTTGTCGTGACAGGCAATCAGGTACCACATTGAGTGAACCTTTCCTATGCTCAATATTAAATTTAAAACCTTGCAGTTCGAGAGGCCAACGCGCTAGTTAGCTGGATAAGTCAGTTTGTCGCATAAGCCACTGCAAGCTAGCGTGGTCAGTAACTATAGTGAACTCCTGCGCCTCGACATAAGCTCTAAATTTCTTTAAACTAGGCGGAGCTGCTAAACACTCGAGCTCTGCTACGCTATAATTACTTTGCGCTTTGTTCAGCTTTTGCGAAAAATAGGCTACAGGAACCTCAACATCGTCGGCATTTTTTTGGGCCAATACCGCACCAACTCCTAACTTACTCGCATCACATTGTATGATGAAAGGTTTTGTGTAGTCTGGACTAGCCAGTACTGGTGCTGTACAAAGTATTTCTTTCAGTGTTTCGAAAGCTAGTAGTGTCATCATTCCATTCAGAACTTTTGGCCTTCTTTAATAAGTTAGTAAGAGGACTTTTCAATGCAGCGAAATTGTCAACGAATCGGCGATACCAGCCCGCAATCCCCAATAACAGTCTAACTTGATTGACGTTTGTTGGAACCGGATATTGCGTAACGGGCGAAATCTTTTTGGGGTCGGTACGTATAGTCCCGTTGCCCACGATATACCCCAGATATTTAACTTCCTTTATGAAATATTTCCTTTATGCTAAATTTGTTGACGTTTATGGTCAACCCCGCTTTCCTTAAATGTAAAGCAACTTCAGCAAGGACGGACAAATGTGTGTCAAAATCTTCTGACACAATTAATAAATCTTCTAAATAGACAAAGACTTGGTTTCATAAATTGGGTGGAATTACGCGATCCAAAGTGCTTTGTGTGGTGTCACAAAGACCGAAAGGCATGACACGGTATCGGTAAAGCGGACGATTGGGGGCGGTGAAACAGGTGTAATCTCGGGACTGTTCGGCTAGGAAAATTTGCCAAAAGAAACGCCTTAAATCTAATGAACTAATGAATTTTGCCTTGGGTATTCTGCTAAGAATCTCATCAATATGGCGAAGGGGATAAGCGTCCTTCACGGTAACGCTATTTACTTTCCTTGAATCGAGACACAGACGGACTCTACCTGGCTTTTCCACTAACAAAACCGGACTGGACCATGGACTATTTGGAGCTTCCTCGATTACACCTAACTTAATCATTTCATCAATTTCGGCATGTGCGAGTTTCTCGACAGTGGTGAAATTGGGAAATAACGCTGCTTTATCGAAAGGACATTGTGTTCGAGCTGAATCTCGTACTCCAATAAAGATGTTTTTCCTAAGCTTTTTTTATCGAAGCTAGGAAACCTGTTTTTAATTAAACTTGAATGATGCTGTTGCTCAACGTTTAACGAAAGCGATTTTTCGTCAAAGTTAAAAGATTCATAGAGTGAAATTTCTGAAATTATATTAGGCACGATTTAGAACTTATGAAAGGTTAAAATAAGAAGAATGTAGAGACTTTGGTAGTCTAATCAAGATTGCCTTTATTACAGAAATTCTTTCTCTTTTATAGCTAATTACTTAACCTACACATTTATAAATATCCTAATACTAACAAAATAAAAATATGTACATTTGTATTACTATGCATACATGTAGATTTGTATTACTACTATGCATACATATAGATTTGTATTACTACTATGCATACATGTAGATTTTTATTGCTATGCATATATGTAGATTTTTATTACTATGCATGCATGTAGATTTGTATTACTACTATGCATACATGTAGATTTGTATTGCTATGCATACATGTAGATTTGTATTACTATGCATGCATGTAGATTTGTATGCAAAGTCAGCAGATTGATATTAATGTGAAATGTGAATACTTGGTTAATTCATATTATTGGTTGTATGTAAATATTTTGGTGACAAACTAACATTGCCGATAAGCATAATTTGTTATGTGTGAACTGACAAGGGTTTCATATTCGGCATTCCATTGTTGTTAGCTAACCGCTGTGTGAGGTCAATGTAATTTATGTATTATGATATTGTAATATGATTATGCCATTACTAAAATGTATTGGCATAAAAGTTCATTATGCGTAAGGCCGCAAATGTATTGCATAGGTGGGCATGACGCATAATGCTACACCATCCGCCTTAGAAAAAGAGTATTATATAATTGTTTTGTGAACAATTGTATAAGATTCTTTGTTCGCATTTTAAATGATTTTGGTATTTTACTGTAACTTGATATTGTAGTGAAAGAGGTTGTGTAATTTGTTTCTAATTTGCTGACCTTTATACTTTTATTATTTTTACATTTTATATATATATTTTTTTCAATATTTTGTACAAATCCGTTTTTTCAAAAAAATTAAATTTAACGATTATTTTACGTATATAAAAAAATTTTAAGTTTAAGAATTACTTATTTTATATATTTTATTTATTTTATAGGCGGATTTAAAATGTGTGCACCCACCTAAAATCCGCTTGTCTGAAGATATTCTTTATTATTTATGTATTTATAATAATTTGTGTAAATATGGAACTGAGAGAAAAAAAATTCGTTTTCAATTTCTTAGATATTTAATATGCGATAAGTAAAGTGGAATGCTTATTTTAAGATTATTATCAAAATGTGTTTCAGATTTATTTAATGCTATTCTTATGGATTATTAATTCCTTATCTTTATTGTTCCTATTACTAGTTTCTTCTCTATGTGGTATTAAAGTAAAATTGTTATTTTTGTCAAATACCTTTACCTTTTACCGTCCTTTATATCTATTGTCTAGCTTATGGCTAGCTTCTTCTCAAACTAATACTAGATCGCCTAATTTTATTTCTTTATTGGTGCTACTTTTATCATAATTAACTTTTTGTTTTTCTTTAGCTTCTTGCACCAATTTTCTAGCTCTTTGTTGTGTTATTTGAAGTCTATATTTAATTTCCTAATCATATGCCTCATGACTATACACTGGGCTTATTTTATTCTCGTTTAAGAATTCGTACGTCGGGGATTTTTCGCAAATATAAGCTCGTAAGGGCAATACCCGTGTACTGTCGATGGAGTCGTGTTGTAGCAGTACGCGAAATACCTGAGATATTCATCCCAATCATCTTTATCACTGGATATGCATGAACGTACATATTCGTTAAACGTCCTATGACTACGTTCTACGGTGTCCAGTGTTTGATGATGGTATGGTGTTGAGGTTTTATGCTTAATTTTTAACAGTTTGCATAGTTCTTCGAACAAGCAATTTTTGTATTCGGTTCCCATGTTTGTTAGGATTGTTTTCATGCAACCATAAATCAGAATGAAGTGCTCGGATACAGCTTTAGCAACTGTTATCGCGTGTTTGCTCGGAACTGGAATTGGTACCAAATATTTGGTGAGGTCGCATATGATTGTAACTGCGTATTCGTTTCCGTTTATTGATCTCGGTAATGCTCCGACCGTATCGATTTGTACTATATCGAAAGCCTTCGGAGGTGTCTCCGTTATTGTCATTGGCTCTTTGATAGGTTTATTTATTTTGTTCTTCTTGCAGTGTATGCAGTTATTTATGTATTTCTTTATGTCACCTCGCATGTTTTTCCAGCTATAGCTTTGTTTGATTTCCTTTATCATGCGATTTATTCCTGGGTGGCCACCACTAATAAGATCGTCATGATATTTCTGCAGAATTTCTCTAATTTTCCCGGAATTAGTCACGTACAAATCCTCTGGGGTTAGTGCAATTGTTAGTTTTTTGAGAACCCTGTTTCCTGTTTCAATAAATTTGCCTACTCGAGTATAATTACTTTTAAACAAATTGTCCCCTAAAGAAAACTGTATTTTTTCAAGTCCTAAATTGGCGGCTTCTTTTTCAAGCCTGATAAAGAATTGTCCTAAGTCAATTTTATCATCTACAATTAGGTTGCTTGTATTTATGGTGCTACAAATTTTCTTTCCCTTTTTGAAATATAATTTCGGGGGATTGAAAACGGGCCTGACATGTCTTTTTACTTCAAATTTATTTAGCGCTTCATATATTTTGGGGTTCTCAGTGTGACTTTCTTTAATTTCAACATTATTTTTTATATTTTTAGCTGTTGATCTGGTTGCGACTTTCAGTATTTTTCATGCTTCCACTGAAATTTCTTTTAAGTTTGTTATATTAATGCGAGACAATGCGTCCGAGCATCCCCCGTCATAGCAGACATTGTAATGGAAGAATTACTGGAGAAATTTGAAGATGACTCCCCTTATAAGCCACGTTTGCTTACCAAATACGTCGATGACCTTTTCGCAATTGTGAAAATTTATACGGTGGAAGAATTGCTAAATATTCTAAATGGATACAACAGGAGTATTAAATTTACAATTGAGGTGGAGAAGGATGGAAAACTACCGTTTCTCGATACTCTTGTTATAAAAAAGAATAACCACTTATGTTTTGATTGGTATAAAAAACCTACCGCGTCAGGTAGATTAATTAACTTTAATTCTAAACATGACAAATCTACAATAGTCAATACGGCCAGAAATTTTATCAACAGAGTTCTCTCGATCAGCGATGAAGTTTATCATAAAGAAAACATTAAAATAATGAAAAATGTTCTAGAAAATACTGAATTTCCTACACGCAAAATAAAAAACTTTATAAGAGATTATTATAAGAAACCCACTGCGAGGAAAAATGCCGAAAATAATAAAATATATAAATCGACTACATATGTGTCAGGCCATTCTAACAGAATAAAATATTCAAATATTTATGACAAAGGGAAATGTAATTTAGCCTTTACCTACAATAATACGTTGCGACAAATTTTCAGTAATACTAAGAGTAGAATAGATAAATATGAGAAATCGGACTTGATATATAAAATTCTATGTAATGGTGACGGATCCCACGTATGCGACAAAGTATATGTGGGGACTACTAAATCGAAACTAAAAACGAGGATTTCCGGGCATAAAACGAATATTAAAAATCGCAACAACCCTAATGATGGCAAAACGGCGCTAACACAGCATTGCAGAGAAACTGGACACTCTCCCAATTTAGAAAATGTAGAAATTCTACAGCAAGAGAGGAATTACAACAAACGCTACATATTAGAGATGCTGCACATAATAAATACACCCAGCGACAAACGCATGAACTTCAAATCTGATACAATTGCCTCTGCCTTTAGGCAGCTGATCAACAACAACAACAATAATAGATAAGAGCATCTCCCACTGTTTGCCAAAGATTTCACCTGCAGGCAGCAGCTGATACCACTGGAGCGGCGCTCACTACTCATTTAGATAACTTTCTGCTTATGTTCATTTTTTGTTTATGATAACGGCTGTGTGTTATTTACATTTTATTGTTATTTGCTTTGCACTGTTCGTAAACTTATATTTTTGTTACACTAGTCGACATATTGCATTCAAAAATGTAAGTTCTGTACTTGTGCAAATGTGTATTTTTATGATTTTAATATGTATGTTTGTTCTTTTCGTACCTAGTCCTGATGATGACTTCAGACTGAAGTCGAAATATCGACAAATTAAATAATATAATTGTATATCAAAAATTCACGTATTGTGTTTTATTAAGAATATACAAATATTTGGCCTAGAGCTCGTTTATATTTAAAAAGTTATAATTCAAAGGCCGTAAACAACAAAAATAATATTAAACTTTATTATCAGAGGTAGGTGATGTCTGTTCTCATTATTCACACACTCACTAATTTCGCAAAAAGTGTTTTCACTTGAAAATATACCATCTAGAAGCCTGTTTAGGGCATTGAAATATTCATTAATTTGACATAAATTAAGACTAAATACATTATCGATGATGTACAATTCATGATTGGAAACAAGATTATTAGAAATGAGACCATAGTTGGAAGAGTTATTCGACCAATGAATATAACAAAGGTTAAAGTCACCTAGCACGTTATCGTTCAAGTTGTTTAGGGCCAAAGATATAATATTGTGACGAATATTAGTGACACTAAGTGATACTCACATCACTAGTCTGATGCTAAGTAAATGAAGCCACAACAACAATAAAGCAGGCAGTTACTTGTATCTACATTAGGGTGGCCCTTATTTTCCAAAGTTTTCCGATTCTCGATCTCACTCCCTAGAAACATGCGAATAGCCTAAAAACTAGAATATACAAAGTTTTAGGTCAATCGAAAAAGGGTGGCGCAAAGAGCTTTAAGTCCTGAAAAATGACGAAGTTTTACAATTTCTTAAATTTGGTCAACCCTACTTCATTTGTTATGGGCGAAACGTAATTTATCGTGTTATTAAAAAAAAAAAAAAATGTTAGGCGCGATAACCTCCGAAGAGATCTAAGGCCGAGCTTCTCTTCCAATTTGCGTCGTGCTCCTCTTGATTTTTCCCTACAAATTGGCCGGACGGGACCTACATGTTATATGCCGACTCCGAACGGCATCTGCAAGGCAGATGAGTTTTCACTGAGAGCTTTTCATGGCAGAAATACAATCGGAGCGCTTGCCAGACACTGCCGAGGGGCGACCCCTCTTAGAAAAATTTTCTTCTAATTTAAAAATCTTATTTCTAAAATGTTGATGTTGCTTTGCCCGGGAGTTGAACCC